>NC_135811.1:12321512-12664012 GCF_964213995.1 Mustelus asterias | reverse complement strand
CTCTGGTGGGAGGGGGATGATGGGGGAGGCCAGATCGTTGTCTGGTGGGGGGAGGAGGGGCGGGGGGGAGGCCCGAACTTTCTTTGGGGGGAGTGGGTGGGGGAGGCCCGATCATTCTCTGTTTGGGGGTGGGGAGAGGGGGTTAATTCTATCCCATCACATTTCTAATTCTGATCATTCCTGCTGTAAATGCTACTTAGATTATATTTCACTTGCTATGAATGTTGCTTTTTTTCCCCTACACCAGCAAGTTCAGAAGAAGTAGAAATTATCTTATTACCATTTCCCAAATTATCTTCTAAACTTGGAAATGCAGCTCTTAGAATTTACTGCAAATTGGCTGTTGCTAAACACAATTGCAAAAGTTGTTGAATCAAGCGAAGGTTATTTGTACACGCATCTATATATTCCATTACACAACTTCAATAAAGGCCTGGATATGTACCTCGGTGGATTTTGCAAGTACAGGGAGCAGAGAGAAGGGATTCCACAGCTGTAATAGCGCACGTGCATTTAACTAGTGAAACTGTCAAAGTACTCGACTGTGAGTATGTGAATATACTGAGGGGGAGGCCCAGATGAACCTCTGGTGGGGGAGCAGGGGGGGGGGGGGGGGGCAGGGGGGTCCGCTGCCACTCTGCGGGTGATCGGTGAGGGGGAAGGGAGCAGGGGGTTACGATCGGTCTGGGTAGCAGGGGGGTTGGGTGGATAAGGGGGAAAGTTATGTTGTAGGGGTGGGGATGATGTCTGTGGGGACCATCATTCCTGGGCCGCTTTATCCGCTTTTTGCAGCCCGGGAGCGATGTCACAGGGGCGCAATTTTCAATTTTTTTTTCTCACTGCGCATGCGCAGTTCAGAGCTCCGAGCGTTAAGCCCCGCCCACAGCGCAATTCAGACCCGCGATTTTTTTTTTCAGGCTAAGTACGTATGGGAGCGCCTGAAAGCTGATTTCCAAGTCGGATCTGAATTGCGCCCAGATTCAGCACTTAGAATGAAAATGGTAAAATCGGGCCCTATAAGAAGCTCACATTGAGTTTATTAATTTCCCACAGCTCCCCATGTGTGGCAACATTGGTTTGGTCCACAGGCTGCGGACAGATGTGGTATCCTGGATTTGCATGTACACATGGTCCTGACAATATCATTCCTGAATCATTTTGGAATAATATAGCAACACAGCACTACCACTCCACACTGACTAAGCACACTGCAGTTTTTAGATTGCAGACTATTCCCCAAGAGTTCCTGTACCGAAATTGGGGAACACAGGTAGGGTACATCTATACGGTATTTAAAGAAGAACCAGAGATAAATGGGAGTAACAATGCTCCCGAGGACTACAGGTGAAAGCTGGATTAAAGCAAATTGTACTGCGGATGCTGAAATCTGAAAACAAAAGAGAAAATGCTGGAAAATCTCAGCAGGTCTGAGTTGAGTTGAGGAGGAACTTCTTCACCCAAAGGGTTGTGAATCTGTGGAATTCCCTGCCCAGTGAAGCAGCTGAGGCTACCTCATTGAATGTTTTTAAGGCAAGGATAGATAGATTTTTGAACAGTAAAGGAATTAAGGGTTATGGTGAGCGGGGCAGGTAAGTGGAGCTGAGTCCACAAAAAGATCAGCCATGATCTTATTGAATGGCGGAGCAGGCTCGAGGGGCCAGATGGCCTACTCCTGCTCCTAGTTCTTATGTTCTTATGTTGTTCGGTCTGGCAGCATCTGTAAGGAGAGAAAAGAGCTGATGTCTCGAGTCTGCATGACCCTTTGTCAAAGCTAAAAGGCACAGAGGTGTATGCCCTTCTCTATGTCTATTAGCTTTGACAATTTTACCATTTTGATTCCAAGTGCTGGGTGGACTTGGAACTGGGAGTGTTGGTAACGCAGTGGTAAAATCGGGCCCAAAGGGTCATCTGGACTCGAAACGTCAGCTCCTTTTCTCTCCTGCCAGACCTGCTGAGATTTTCCAGCATTTTCTCTTTTGACTGCAGGTGAAAGGTTGAGAGGTAGTTTATCAGGTAAAGCATTGGCGGATTACCTGAACCTCAAATCAACTGTGAGGCAGACAAGAAAGCTAATAAGTTGTGCATGACTTTTTGGAGTCAGACGTCTGCACTGTAATAAGCAGGTTTGAGGCAAATAATTATTTTTGTGTTGTTGTGCACTTAACCAAAAGCAGAGGCAAACTTTCACACTTTACTGCCCTCAGAGCTCTCTTCCAGACACTCTTATTATCTACGTGTTCTGTTCCCTGTGTGCAGAATTTCAAAGGCAGAGTTAACGCACTTTTGCAGAGGCGGCATTATTGGAGCAGGTACTGGCTCACGGCAGTCTCTGGGGCGAGTTATCAAAATCCCAGCACTAATTGTCTCCTGCTGCTTAGTTCTGTCATCAGCCATTGTGATATTTATCCTTTACAACAAACACTTGCATTCATGTAGCACCGTTCATCTGAAACATCTCAAGTATTAACAAGCAACATTTGAAACATTATATTCTGACCTCAGGTGACTGTCTGTGTGGAGTTTGCACAGTAAGAAGTCTCACAACACCAGGTTAAAGTCCAACAGGTTTATTTGGAATCACGAGTTTTCAGAGCGCTGCTCCTTTGTCAGGTGAGAAGCTCTCCAAATGCTCATGATTCCAAATAAACCTGTTGGACTTTAACCTGGTGTTGTGAGACTTCTTTCTGTGCCCACCCCAGTCCAATGCCAACATCTCCACAATCACGTGCAGAGTCTTCACGTTCCCCCCGTGTCTGCGTGGGTTTCCTCCGGCTACTCCGGTTTCCTCCCACAGTCCAAAGATGTGCAAATTAGGCGGATTGGCCATGCTAAATGTGCAGGGTTAGGGACAAAGGGTGGAAGGGAGAGCTTGGGTGGGGTGCTGTTTCGGACAGACAGTGCAGACTCGATGGGTCATATGGCCTCTTTCTCCACTGTAGAGATTCTATATTCTATGGTTCTTGGTGCTAAATACAAAGCCACATACAAGGCAGATCAAACATAGGACAGTGAATGCAGTTATGGCAACACAAACAGAAAATGCTGGAAAATCTCAGCAGATCTGATAGCATCTGTGGAGAGAGAATAGAGCCAACCTTTTCATTCTGGATGACCCTTCATCAGAGCTGAAGACAATAGAAAATAGGATGAGGTTTATACTGTTAGGGTGAGGGGAAGGGAATGACAAAGATGTCATAGACAAAAAGACAAAGTGAATGTAAATGGTGGTGATCATGGCTAAGAAGGGTGCTGATAAAGGCCATTGAGGGATCAGAATGTGTCAATGACAAAACAAAGGTAAGCAGAGTGTCAATGGACAACCTGAGACATGTAGCAGATGTCCCTAGTGGAGTGGGGGGAGGGGAGACAGTGATGGGGGGGAGAAAGGATGGAAAGCAAGGTTGAAAATAAACTGGGAAAATTGAAATGATGGAAGGAATGAAAAGAATGAATAAATAAGATAAAATGAAATGAAATAAATGGAAATGGGGTGAAGTTGGAGGAGAGAATTCATGCTCTGAAGTTGTTGAACTGGTCTGTGCACAATCAGGACCCTGACCTTCCCGTTGCAAATATTTTAGCACACGATCCTGCTTCCATGCCCACATAGATCATAAAATCCCACATTGCAGAAGGAGGCCATTCGGGCCATCGAGTCTGCACTGACCATAATCCCACCCAGGCTCTATCCCCATAACCATTTACAAATCCCCCTGACACTAAGGGCCATTTAGCATGGCCAATCCATCTAACCCACACATTTTAGGATTGTGGGAGGAAACCGGAGCACCCGGAAGAAACCCACACAGACACGGGGAGAACATGCAAACTCCACACAGACAGTGACCCAAGCCGGGAATCGAACCCGGGTCCCTGGCGCTATGAGGCAGCAGTGCTAACCACTGTGCCACCGTGCCGCCCGTGACAAAAAGGCAAAGGGAATGTAAATGGTGGTGATCATGGCTAAGAAGGGTGCTGATAGCGGCCATTGAGGGATCAGAATGTGTCAACGGCAGAACAAAGGTGAGCAGGCATAACTATAGGGTTCGTGGTGGGAGATATAGGAAGGATATCAGAGGTAGGTTCTTTACGCAGAGAGTGGTTGGGGTGTGGAATGGACTGCCTGCAGTGATAGTGGAGTCAGACACTTTAGGAACATTTAAGCGGTTATTGGATAGGCACATGGAGCACACCAGGATGATAGGGAGTGGGATAGCTTGATCTTGGTTTCAGACAAAGCTCGGCACAACATCGTGGGCCGAAGGGCCTGTTCTGTGCTGTACTGTTCTATGTTCTATGTAGAGTGTCAATGGACAACCTGAGATGTACCAGATGTCCCCAGTGGGGTGGGGGGACGGGAGACAGTGGTGAGGGGAAAAAGGATGGAAAGCGAGGTTGAAAAAAAGGCCATGTCTGTCCTTGGCCTGCTGCAATGTTCCAGTGAAGCTCAACGTAAACTGGAGGAACAGCGTCTCATCTTCCAGCTCGGCACTTTACAGCCTTCCGGTCTCAACATCGAATTCAGCAACTTTAGAGGATTAGCTCTACCCCACCTCAACCCCTTTGTTCTCATTTTATTTAATTTTTAACTGTTTTCTACCTTTTACTTCTTTATTGTCTTTCTTCATTTCCCCTCCCCACTTTTTCCCCCTATTTTATCCCCCCTTTCCTTACCTTTTCTCCCCCTTTGCTTCCCCTTTCCCCCTTTTTTCTCAATGTTAACTCCCTCTCACCCATTCCCCACCCATCTCCCCCCCAACATCTTCATCTGTCCCAGCTTACCCTCTGATTTCAGCTTCTCTGCCGTTTGGCCATTCACACCTTCTATTCTCTCTATGGGCTGCCATTAGCAGCCTTTCCCCTGGTTTTTGTTACTATGATGCAGCTTCCATTCCCTCACCCTGCAGCACAAGTATCTCCCATTTTCTATGCCTTTTAGCTTTGACAAAGGGTCACCTGGACTTGAAACGTCAGCTCTTTTCTCTCCTTACAGCTGCTGCCAGACCTGCTGAGATTTTCCAGCGTTTTCTCTTTTGGTTTCAGGTTCCAGCATCCGCAGTATTTTGCTTTTATTGTTGAGCTCAACATTCAGTCTGGAAGGCTGCAAAGTGCCTAATCGGAAGATGAGGTGTTGTTCCTCCAGTTTGCATTGGACTCCACTGGAACATTGCAGCAGGCCAGCTTGGATGAGCTACCCACAGCGCAGCGGTGATGCAGATCACGACGCTGTGTGCCCGTGTTAAGCTGCGCACTACCGCAGCAAATTAAATCTTCAAATCTAGTAAAACGGATTAATTGAGTACATAATAGAGCAGTGAAACAAGCTGGTTAGATGTTTGATCAAGGGTTGTGCACAATATTGCATTGTTGTCACACTGAATGAACGTCCAGTTCATAAACTAAAGACCCAAAAATACTACTCAGCATTTTGCTTTGTTATCCCACGATACAGCAGTGTCTGAATGACCAGTTCAAATGTACGGACCTCTCAGACACGTCCCGGGGAGATTAGCTGACAAAATGCTAATCCTTTCCGGCCTTTTCTTTCAATCTTGCACATTTTTGTCCCTCCCCCTCCCCTCCTGCTTCTCTATTTGGGCCCTTCATAGAATCATAGAATTCCTACAATGCAGAAGGAGGCCATTCAGCCCATTAAGCCTGCACCAACAACAATCCCAACCAGGCCCTATCCTCGCAACACCACTAGTCCCCCTGACACTAAGATCAATTTAGCACGGCCAATCCACCTAACCTGCACAACTTTCGGACTGTGGGAGGAAATCGGAGCACCCGGAGGAAACCCAAGCAGACACGGGGAGAACGTGCGCAGACTCCACACAGACAGTGACCCAAGCCGGGGATCGAACCCGGGTCCAAAAGAGAAAACGTTGGAAAATCTCAGCAGGCCTGGCAGCATCTGTAAGAATAGAAAAGAACTGAAGTTTCGAGTCCAGATGACCCTTTGTCAAAGCTAAAAGGCAGAGAAAGTGGGAGATATTTGTACTGCAGGGTGAGGGAATGAAAGATGAGTCATAGCCACAGAAACCAGGGGAAAGGCTGCTAATGGCAGCCCATAGAGAGGATACAGTAACAAGTCTCACGACACCAGGATAAAGGTTTATTTGGAAGCACGAGCTTTCGGAGCGCTGCTCCTTCATCAGGTGAGTCTCAATCTGGTGTTGTGAGACTTCTTACTGTGCCCACCCCAGTCGAACGCCAGCATCTCCACATCATAGAGAGAGTAGAAGGTGTGAATGGCCAAACGGTAGAGAAGCTGAAATCAGAGGATAAACTGTGGCAGATGAAGATGTGGGGGGAGGGGGGGAGATGGGTGGGAGAGGTAAAATTGAGAAAAAAGGGAAAAAGAGGAAGCAAAGGAGGAGAAAAGGAAAGAAAAGGGGGGATAAAATAGGGGGAAAGAGTGGGGGGAACAAAAATAAAGAGAGACAATAAAGAAATAAAGGGTAGAGAACAGTAAAAAATTAAATAAAATGAAAACAAGGAGTTGAAGTGGGATAGAGCTAATCATCTGAAGTTGTTGAATTTGATGGTGAGGCTGGAATTGCACCAGGAGTCCCTGGTGTGTGAGGAAGGAGGGCTAACCACTGTGCCACCGTGCTGATTGCCCTGCCCCCATTTCTGGTTTACAGAAACTCAGGAGCGATTCCAGAAATGTGCGCTGGAATTCTCTGGCGATTCCCGCCCCGCCACCACTGCCAGCGAGAACAGAGAATTTGGGCGCTCAGCCAAATCTCCTTTCACTGCAGCGGGACTGGAGAATCCCAACCGCGGGAGAGGTCGGAGAATCCAGCCTGTGGAGACGGTTGCAAACCCTTGAACCGCGTTGCAATGTTTAACGTCTCAAATATTGGAACACTCCTGGGAATTTGGATCTTCTGAAACTGGACCGCTGTTTGCAAAGCTTTGGAGGGGCAGAAAGTAAGAAATATCATTCATTGTCAACGGCAGGGAGAGGTCCTCAACTCAGTAATGTTACATTTGCTGTGGAAGGATTTCTTGAATTTGAATTTGGCTGGCAAAGATAAGCAAAGTTTTCCATCTTGGCCTCAGCTCCACTTTCCTGCTATTACCATAATTCACAGTAAGAAGTTTAACAACACCAGGTTAAAGTCCAACAGGTTTATTTGGTAGCTACCAAATAAACCTGTTGGACTTTAACCTGGTGTTGTTAAACTTCTTACTGTGTTTACCCCAGTCCAACGCCGGCATCTCCACATCATGATTACCATAATTACCATTCCTTAGACGGAATTTTCCCAAAATTGCACAAAGTGTTGGATCAGGTGAGAAAAACTGTGTGTCATCGAGTCATAGAGGTTTACTGCATGGAAACAGGCCCTTCGGCCCAACTTGTCCATGCCACCCATTTTCTTAAATCATTAATTGCCCACATTTGGCCCATCTCCCCCCATATCCATCTTACCCACGTAACTGTCTAAATGCTTTTTAAAAGTCAAAGTTGTACCCGCCTCTACCACTACCTCTGGCAGCTTGTTCCAGACACTCACCACCCTCTGTGTGAAAAAATTGCCCCTCTGGATCCTTTTGTATCTCTCCCCTCTCACCTTAAACCTATGCCCTCTAGTTTTAGACTCCCCTACCTTTGGGAAAAGATGTTGACTATCTAGCTGATCTATGCCCCTCATTATTTTATAGACCTCTATAAGATCACCCCTCAGCCTCCTACGCTCCAGAGAAAAAAGTCCCAGTCTATCCAGCCTCTCCTTATAACTCAATCCATCAAGTCCCGGTAGCATCCTCGTGAAATCCTGTGTGGAATTCACTAGTTTCACAGATGCCTTTTCCCTCCTGATTTAACAACGCTCTGTGTAATTTTGCAATGCTGGCGAGGCTCACAGTCAGTCAGCTGGAGGGGCGGAGCCTAAACCAATGCAGCAAGACTGGGATTCTGGGATTGGAACACCGGTTTTAAAGGGCGCCCCTATCCCAAAGTTACACATAAGCCCTCCTACCCCCCTTCCCCCACTCAGGACCCTCCCCTCCGTGCACCCTGTCCTCCACCACCCCGCCCCCAAGCATCAGGGCAACCCCCCCACCCTCCCCCCACAGTCATCAGCTCTCTCCCCTCTTCCCCTAACCTACACATCTTTGGACACGAAGGGGCAATTTAGCATGACCAATTCTACCTAACCAGCACATCTTTCAGACTGTGGGAGGGAACCGGAGCGCCCAGAGGAAACCCAGGCAGACACGGGGATAACGTGCAGGCTCTGCACACACAGTGACCCAAGCTGGGAATCAAACGCGGGTCCCTGGCGCTGTGAGGCAGCAGTGCTAACATCTGTGCCACCGTGCCACCTGCGCAGAACCCCTGTACGACCTGCTCAGAATCCCATGACACGATATGAAGAAGAATAGGGAGTCCTCCAGGATAATTAATGTTCCTCACGTAAACTAAACAGAATAACTGATCATTTGCTGACAGTGCAATCTAACTGTGTACAAGTCAGCTGCACTGAACCAAACTTCAGAAACCATCCATTGGCTGTGAAACACTTTAAGTATCCTAAGAAGGTGAAAAGTGCCACCTGAGTGCAATATCTTCCTTAGAAAATCACAGGGCTGTGAGGAAGGAACAGTGGGTGTGAGACTAATGGGACAGCTCTTTCAGAGCACTGGCATATGTGGCGGCACGGTGGCACAGTGGTCAGCACTGCTGCCTCACAGCTGCTGGACCTGGGCCCGATTCCCAACTTGGGGCGCTGTCTATGTGGAGTTTGCACATTCTCCCCGTGTCTGCGTGGATTTCCTCTGGGGGTGCTCTGGTTTCCTCCCACAGTCCAAAGATGTGCAGGATAGGTGCATTGACCATGCTAAATTGCCTCTTAGAGTCCTGGGAGGTGTAGATTAGAGGGATGAGTGGGGTAAATATGTGGGGTTAGGGGAATAGGGGCAAGGTGGGATTGTTGTTGGTGCAGACTCGATGGGCCAAATGGCCTCCATCTGCACTGTAGGGATTCTATAGTTCTATAATAGTGGGCCAAATGGCCTCTGCCTGTGCTGGATCATTCCATGAATTTATGAATTAAATCTCACCACCATTGAGATGATTTCTGGGTCTAAATATCTGTACCAAGGACTGAAACTTTTTTCTCTCAGCCTAACCATCGGAAACAAAACACGAAAGTGGCGGCACCATCCAGTTTATCTGTTCTTTAGCTTTCTGAATGGAATTTAGGAGCAATTGCCCACGGTGATCAGATTGATTGGTGATAGTCAGTCTTCATTCATGTCTGCTAAGAGGCCGCACGCAATGTGTACGCTGTGGGTGGAGAGATTGTAATCTGTGGGGAACATTGCTCAGCATCAACCAGGCGAATCATTTCATGCTCCAGTTCTGGACAGCAAGATTATCAGGCGCTTGCTTAAAGAGCAGGTTACGCAGGGCTGAGTGGCAACCACCAAACTTCAAAATACTCCCCACTCCGCTGCGGAAACAGAAAACATTTGCAAGGCTATGGGTAGAGAAGTGGGAATAATTGGCTAGGTCTTTCAAAGAGCTAGCGTGGGAATGATGGGCCGAATGGCCTCCCTCTGTGTCATCCTATGATTCAACTCTAAGTGAATCTCTACTTGAAAACACAAGCAAGATGTGCGGGTTAGGTTGATTGGCCAGGTTAAAAATTGCCCCTTAGAGTCCTGGGATGCGTAGGTTAGAGGGATTGGCGGGTAAATATGTGGGGTGGGATTGTGGTCGGTGCAGACTCAATGGGCCGAATGGCCTCCTTCTGCACTGTAGTGTTTCTATGATTTCTATGAAGATAATAGAAACATAGAAACATAGAAGCTAGGAGCAGGAGGAGGCCATTTGGCCCTTCGAGCCTGCTCTGCCATCCATTGTGATCATGGCTGATTGTCCAACTCAATAGCCTAATCCTGCTTTCTCCCCATAACCTTTGATCCCATTCGCCCCAAGTGCTATATCCAGCCGCCTCTTGAATACATTCAATGTTTTGGCATCAACTACTCCCTGTGGTAATGAATTCCACAGGCTCACCACTCTTTGGGTGAAGAAATGTCTCCTCACCTCCATCCTAAATGCTGGTGTTGCTAATGTTCCTGGTGAGGCGGTAAATAGTTTTGGTGTAAATCAACACTGAAGGACCACATTCTCACAGGATAGGGTTGTGACCCTTCCAGAAATGTCCTCGAGTCTCCTGGGATTGAAGGTCAGTCTCTTAGGTGCTGCTATGAACATCTCTGTGAGGGTGGGGAGGGAGGGGAAGGGGGAGGGGGGAGGTGGTTGGGGGAGTGGGGGGGGAGGGGGTTAGGGTGGGTGTGGGGGGTGGGAGATGATGGCTATTCATAGAGGTAACTGAATCAAAATTGCGGGTTCTTTTCATTTTTGTTGAACTATTTTGCTCAATGGTCACAAAGGGATTGGAGATAAGGACATCAAAGGGTTTTTTGATGAGATGAAGCAGTTGTCTGCAACAGGCGGTCAGTCATGTGTTAAAATCTCCAGGTATAAGTTCAATCGGTGTTGCCACGTCTATAACCGCAGAGCAATATCAAGCAGATTCCCTCGACAGGAGTTCCTGATGTAAACCATGCTACAGTGAAGCCAGCACTTCCAGGAAGAGATCTGAGCAAATATTGAACCTTTCGGAGTTAGTGGGCCTCACTAAGTTTGACTATTCCAACGTCCACTCAGCCGACCTCCCATTCAATCCATCACGCAAACCAGCCTCCCATCCAGTGACTCTGTCTACACTTCCCGCTGCCTCGGCAAAGCAGCCGGCATAATTAAGGACCCCACGCACCCCGGACATTCTCTCTTCCAACCTTCTTCCTTCGGGAAAAAGATACAAAAGTCTGAGGTCACGTATCAAACAACTCAAGAACAGCTTCTTCCCTGCTGCTGTCAGACTTTTGAATGGACTTACCTTGCATTAAGTTGATCTTTCTCTACACCCTAGCTATGACTGTAACACTACATTCTGCACTCTCTCATTTCCTTCTCCATGAACGGTATGTGCGCAAGAAATATACTTTTTACTGTATGTTAATACATGTGACAATAATAAATCAAATCAAATGTAAATGTGAGCTCCGCTGCACTGATCCTAAGTCAAATCAAGTCCTATTTACCCTCTGGCCTACGTTGACTCCCGGTCTGGTAATGTGTCAATGGTAAAATTGACAAATTTGTTTTCAAATCCCTCCATGTCCTCAGCCCTCCCAATGGCTGCAATTTCCTCCATCTCTACAGTTTCTGACATCTCTTCCCCCCGGCGCATCCCCAATTTTAACCACATCATCCTCTGGCAGGTCTGCTGCCTGGGCCCAGAACCTCTCCGGCTCTCCCTGCTCCTTAAAATCAACCTCATAGAATCAGAGAATCACTACAGCGCAGAAGGAGGCCATTCAGCCCATCGAGTCTGCGCTGACAACAATCCCACCCAGATCCTATCCCCACAATCCCACATATTTACCCCGCTAATCCCGCTAACCTACACATCCCAGGACACTAAGGGGCAATTTAGCATGGCCAATGCACCTAACCCGCATATCTTTCGGCTGTGGGAGCAAACCGGAGCACCCGGAGGAAACCCATGCAGACATGGGGAGAACGTGCCAACTCCACACAAGCCAGGAATCGAACCCAGTTCTCTGGAGCTGTGAGGCAGCAGTGCTAACCACTGTGCCACTATGCGTCCCTTGAACAAACTTTTGGTCACCTCCCCGAATATTTCCTTATGCGGTTGTGTCAAATTTTGTTTAAAGTTAAAAGTTAAAGTTAATTTATTAGTCACAAGCAGGTTTACATTCGCACTGCAATGAAGTTACTGTGAAAATCCCCAAGTCGTTAGACTCCAGCGCCTGTTCGGGTATACTGAGGGAGAGTTTAGCATGGCCAATGCACCTAACCAGCACGTCTTTCGGAATGTGGGAGGAAACCGGAGCACCCGGAAGAAACGCACACAGACACGGGGAGAATGTGCAGACTCCACACAGACAGTGACCCAAGCCAGGGATCAAACCAGGGTCCCTAGCGCTGTGAGGCAACAGTGCTAACCACTGTGCCACTGTGCCACCCATAATAGGCCTTTCTAACAAGCCTTCTTGGGACATTGTCACCAACCTCCAGTCTCCTGCCAACATTTCCAGTGTGAGTCAGCGTGTGGCATGGTGGCACAATGGTTAGCACTGCCTCCTCACAGCGCCAGGGACCTGAGTTCAATTCCTGGCTTGGGTCACTGTCTGTGTGGAGTTTGCACGTTCTCCCTGTGTCTGCGTGGGTTTCCTACGGGTGCTCCGGTTTCCTCCCACAGTCTGAAAGACGTGCTGGTTAGGTGCATTGACCTGAACAGGCGCCGGAGCGTGAAGACCTGGGGGAGTTTTCCAGTAACTTCACTGCAGTGTTAATGTAAGCCTTGTGACTAATAAATAAACTCCACAATCCCTCAATGTTTTTGCACCACCAGATCGCATCCCTTCCAATAATTCACACCTCTCAGTTTCAAAGAAACATATTTATTTACTGATCTTCAACAATAAGTAACATTTCATAATGTGAAAAAATATATATAGTTCACTAGCAAATGTTTCAGCATAAATACATCTGAGAAGCAGCCAGGGAAACTCATGCCCTGTAACAAGGAGTCGAAACCCAAAAATCTTCAAGTAAAAATATCATAAGATCAGATCTGATAAGCAATCACTAGGGCTTGGTGTTTTCGTTGACACGGCAAGCTGATTTGGGCACTGCCACCGCTGGCATCTCGAATGCACGATGCCAGGAACTGGAGGAGAATGGTAAGCTAATCGATCTTTCCAAGTGCCATGCAAGACAAAAAAGAGCTCCTACTGAAATGAAAGCTTAAATCACAGCAGAAAGGTGCTTGTAGTGCCTCTGAAAACTAGTCACACAACAGCTAGATTCCTGTACAATACCAACAAACAAACGCAAGAGAAAGGAAGAGGTTATTAAGTCTGGTAGATTTATATATTTCACATTCATCAAGTTGGCATGTGAAGCAGCCCTATAACAATGGCACTAAATCAAACTGTTCAAAATTAGGCGAGTGCTAAACAAATTTGTTGATGTGGGATCTTAACAGAGCAACAATGCAATAAATTCTAAAGCAGATTCACAGGCTCTCAGGCCAAGTGTCCTTTCTGTGGCCTGCAAACATCTGTGTTTCATGTATGTGCAGGCAGAGTTTTCCAGCCTCTCCCCAACATCTCCCCCCTCGTACGGGTTTTCCCACAGCAGAGACGCCTGGCTATTGGCGGGGTCTTCCAGTCCCGTCAAAGTCAATGGCAATTTGGACAACTCGACTTGAGTGGGGCTGGAAGATCTCGCAGGAGGGAAGGGCTGGAAAATCTTGCCCATAGAGTGTGAGCAACTTCATCCCCCTCTCCCGCTGTCTGAAGGGGCTGCACCTTCATTGCTGACTGCATTTCAGTCTCGTGGTCCTTATCTTTGGCTTCAGAGTGCAGGAGGGAGGAGGAGCAAGCAGGGGCCCTGCCTGGAACTGCTCCTGGACCTGGCCATGGTGCCCATCAACAGGCCCAGGCAGCGGGCGATTGTGGGGTTGTTCGGAGCTGCCCGCTCCCTTCTGGGGCTACAGTGGCTCCTGGGTTTCTCTGGAGATGGTGCGCATGATGTCCGCTGGCATCCTTGAGGCCTAGTACACCAGCGAGGCAGGCATGCTGCACTAATACATGGGATCAAATTTTAATTTAATTTAACTGTTGTGCTGCTTTGAGAAAGGCCATTGGCAATATTTTAACTGGGAGTAACACTTGAATTAATCACAGTAATTAAATATAAAAGGTGGCAGGGACAGTGATGACTCAATGGGTCATAATTGTTGCCAACAGTCATGAAGGACAGCATAACATTATAAAATATGTTACAAAACAACCAACTCCAGATAATCACATCCAAGCTTAGGTTCCAGGGGACCCTTCACATTCACTCAAAGACATTGAGATCCAGCATCTGATCAATGTTAGCTTGGCAAGTAGATGGCCTCTCTGAAATCCAGCCAGCATCAATAGCAGGGTCAATTCAGAATTTCCAATCAAACATAATGCTGGCAGTTTATGAAATCTTCCTACTGTGACCATTTGTACTACACCCAGTTGCAGACTTTACCTTTCCAAAGTCCGGCTGTGTTGGGGCACGCCATTCTGAGTAGTACAAGGGGGTGGGGTGAAGGAGCTGTGATTATAGGTTCGTCATCGTGGTCACTAATCTGGGCAGCCTGGTGGCATAGCAGTTAGCACTGCTGTCTCACAGCGCCAGGGATCTGGGTTCGATTCCCGGCTTGGGTCGCTGTCTGTGTGGAGCTTGCACATTCTCCCCGTGCCTGTGTGGGTTTCCTCCGGGTGCTCTGGTTTCCTCCCGTAGCCCAACGATGTGCAGGTTAGGTGGATTGGCCATGTTAAATTGCCCCTTAGTGTCAGGGGGACTAGCTAGGGTAAATACATGGGGTTATGAGAATAGGACCTGGGTGGGATTGTGGTTGGTGCAGACGCGATGGGCCGAATGGCTGCCGTCTTCACTGTAGGGATTCTATAATTCTAATACAGCTGGGATCAATTTCAGGAGATTAATTACACTTAAAATACACATTACAGGGAGTTTCTTTAAGTGTATTTTTTTTCCTTACAGTTAACTGGTGCCAATATATTAAGTATGGCAAGTGATAACATTGAGCTGGAGAACAAATTCTACCCCAATGTCGAGCAAGGTAGGAACAGGAGTAGGCCATTCAGCCCATCAGGCCAGTCCCACCATTCAACAAGATGATTGTTGAACTGTAACACCAATCTATTGCCCTCCTCTCCCCTATGTCCCTCAGCAGGACCAGTTATTTAGCTAATGAATCTTTGTATTTAATATTCAGTTCCCTCTTGTTTGCTCCATTTGTTCGAAGGGACATCTTGATCGTGTGATTGGATAATTGTAGTCCTATTGATCTTTTAAATGTGGTCCTTAATGTCGATCAAAGTTGCCATGAAAGCCTGCGAACACACCGTATGTACTCAGCAGTCAAAAGAAAATGGTGGACATGGCACTACGTGGTAATAAGAGATACTCATCATTTTGGTTGCTGCTACCAGCAAAGCTTCACCTGGGAGGCAGGGAGCAAAGTCATCTGGCCAGATGTTGGCCCCTTCTGCTTTGCAAGGCAGCGTTCTCCAGTTCTGGAAATAACAAGTGTAACATAAACTAGGCATCACTTTGCCAGTGGGCATGTGAACTAGGCTTTGTATTGTGTCCACTGCCAGAACCTCATAGGGTGTACAGCGTAAATCCTGCGTGTCCGAATGAATGCTGCTCTGCTCCACTTTGGGCATGGTTACAGCGGGATCAGCTCCGAGGAAATTCCCAGCTGTAAATACCATTGTTTGTTTGAAGGGCCTTGGCTGGGTGTTCTTTCACAGAGCACCAGAGGCAGCTATAATTTGTATAACGTCAACAAATTTGCCGTCTCTCACGGAAAAATCTTTAATTCCCCCTTTGCGTTACTTTTAGCCTAACAATGATGATGTTTGCATTCGAAGTTTAATGATCATTATAGGAACAGGGAAGGAAATTTATGGAGAAAATGCAGTGGCAATGGCGGCACACTGGCACAGTGGTTAGCACTGCTGCCTCACAGTGCCAGGGACCCGGGTTCAATTCCATCCTCGGGTCACTGTCTGTGTGGAGTTTGCATGTTCTCCCCATGTCTGCGTGGGTTTCCTCCGGGTGCTCCGGTTTCCTCCCACAGTCCAAAGATGTGCGGGTTAGGTGGATTGTGTTAGAATGTAACCGGTGACAACTTTGTATTGGATCTAATGTGACCAATGGGAACAAGATGTAAGGGTCAGCTGACCCAGTAAAACATGGAACCAATTACAGAGTGATGTAATAGTCAGCTGACCAGCTCATTCATTATAAATAAGAAGCTATGTAGAAGTGTGGGGAGCTTGGATTGGCCCAGGGTGAGACCCTGAGTTTAGGATAATGATGTTTCTTTATTAAACCCTTTCTTTGATTTATAAGTTGGAGTAAATTTTGTTGTATTTTCATTAGCTGCATTTTGAAGAATTTCTTCTGAAGAAACAGATTGGCCATGCTAAATTGCCCTTGGTGTCAGGAAGATTAGCTAGCTAAATGCATGGGTTGCAGGGATAGGGCATGGGTGGGATTGTTGTCAGTGCAGACTCGATGGGTCAAATGGCCTCCTACTGCAACATAGGGGTTCTATGATTCTAAGTCTCACATCACTCCAGAGACAGGTTCCAGGATTGCAAATGGGGCTTTTATGTTTTCAGGCTAATTGTTGAACTTGTGTTTCATGTTCCTGTTTGTACTCTCTCAGCACAGTTGTTTAATGGCTCAGAGAGGACATTAGCAAAGTCATACTTACTGCCCACCCAGAAGGAAAGAACAGTTCGGACCTCTACTCCTATTTCCTAGTTTTACTGGTGTTCCATGTTTGGGTATTTTAGACCAGTTTGGATCAGTATTCCTATTTCCAATTTCTACTGGTATTCCATTTTCACAAGACCAGGATTCGTATTTCTCAGTTGTGCTGGTATTTCATTTTCAGGTATAATAGGCTAGCTTGGACCAGGATTCTTTTCTCAGTTTATACTGGTGTTTCTTTTTAAGCTTTACTCGGCCGGTTCAGACTGGTATTCTTATTTCCCGGATTTTACTGTTTTTTTCCTTCTGGACATCCCTAATTGCCCAGCCAATTGCTCTTTACAGTTGAGCTGGACTACTTCAAAGGAAGAAGTTTAACAACACCAGGTTAAAGTCCAACAGGTTTATTTGGTAGCAAAAGCCACACAAGCTTTCGAAGCTCTAAGCCCCTTCTTCAGGTGAGTGGGAATTCTGTTCACAAACAGAACTTATAAAGACACAGACTCAATTTACATGAATAATGGTTGGAATGCGAATACTTACAACTAATCAAGTCTTTAAGAAACAAAACAATGGGAGTGGAGAGAGCATCAAGACAGGCTAAAAAGATGTGTATTGTCTCCAGACAAGACAGCCAGTGAAACTCTGCAGGTCCACGCAACTGTGGGCGTTACAAATAGTGTGACATGAACCCAATATCCCGGTTGAGGCCGTCCGCGTGTGTGCGGAACTTGGCTATCAGTTTCTGCTCAGCGACTCTGCGCTGTCGTGTGTCGCGAAGGCCGCCTTGGAGAACGCTTACCCGAATATCAGAGGCCGAATGCCCGTGACCGCTGAAGTGCTCCCCAACAGGAAGAGAACAGTCTTGCCTGGTGATTGTCTTGTCTGGAGACAATACACATCTTTTTAGCCTGTCTTGATGCTCTCTCCACTCCCATTGTTTTGTTTCTTAAAGACTTGATTAGTTGTAAGTATTCGCATTCCAACCATTATTCATGTAAATTGAGTCTGTGTCTTTATAAACTCTGTTTGTGAACAGAATTCCCACTCACCTGAAGAAGGGGCTTAGAGCTTCGAAAGCTTGTGTGGCTTTTGCTACCAAATAAACCTGTTGGACTTTAACCTGGTGTTGTTAAACTTCTTACTGTGTTTACCCCAGTCCAACGCCGGCATCTCCACATCATGACTACTTCAAAGGGTCACTGTATGATATTGGAGAGATAGGACAGACTGGGTAAAGGTGGAAGGTTCACTTCCTTGAAGGACATGAGTGAATTATACTGGGTCTTATCCAGCAATATTCCGTAGTTGCCTTTTTATTCTGGTTCACAAATGATCAGATTTATTTCAATTTAATTTCCCAACTTGAACTCCTGACCTCCAGGTTGTTAGTTCAGTGCCTTACCCAGTTCATTAAATTGAACCCCCTTTTGTCTATCTCTCAGAATCTGAACAGTTAACAGGATTGTAGTGGGCACGGCAGGAGGGGGAACCATGCAAAGGTCCGTTGACCTCAGGCGAGATATTCTGGTTTTGGAACAAGCGCAGGCAGAACTCCCACCCTACATGTTTGAGCACACAAGTATGTGCTCGCAACAATATCCCCTCTAAGCTGTGTGGGTGTGCATGGCCATGCAGTTATCTTGAATGCAACACGCAGTGGGACTATGCGCAGCAAAGAAGTATTAGAGACAAATGTGATGTAATGCATTTTGGAAGATCCAATGCATGTAGGAATTATACAGTAAATGTAGGAGTACCTTTAGGAGAGAACCCTTAGGAGTATTGACAGGCAGAGAGATCTGAGCGTACATGTCCACCAATCACTGAAAGTGGCAATGCAGGTGGATAAGGTAGTCAAGAAGGCATACAGCATGCTTGCCTTCATCAGTCGGGGCACTGAGTATAAAAATTTGCACGTCATGCTGCAGTTGTACAGAACCTTAGTTAGGCCTCATTTGGAATACTGTGTACAATTCTGGTCACCACAACACCAGAAAAATGTGGATGCTTTGGAGAGGGTACAGAAGAGGTTTACCAGGTTGTTACCTGGTCTGGAGGGTATTAGCTGGAAGGTATTAGCTATGAGGAGAGGTTGGATAAACTTGGTTTGTTCTCACTGGAACGATGGAGGTTGAGGGGGCAACCTGATAGAGGTTTACAAGATTATGAGTGGCATGGACAGAGTGGATAGTCAGATGCACTTTCCTAGGGTAGAAAAGTCGAGTACTAGGGAACATAGGTTTAAGGTCCATGGGGAAAAGTTTAGAGGAGATGTGCGAGGCAAGTTTTTTTTTTAGAGGTTGGTAAGTGTCTGGAACGCGCTGCCTGGGGAGGCGGTGGGAGCAGGTACGACAGCGGCATTTAAGGGGTGTCGAGGTGAATACATGAATAGGATGGGGATGGAAGGATACGGACTCCGTAAGTGCATACGGTTTTAGTTTAGGCAGGCACCATGATCGGCGCAGGCTTGGAGGGCCGAAGGGCCTGTTCCTGTGCTGTACTGTTCTTTGTTTTTTGTTCTAGGGGCCAACCAGACTCGGTGCTGATCTTTCTGCTCCTCTATAATTTGTACCCAGTCCATTAAAAAAATTAATATTCTTGCTGCCCCATTCTTGTGGATATAAGTACCCGAGAAAGGGTGATGGTGAATACTCCTGAGTATTCGGTAATATTGCTTGGGGAGGACAATGGGATTGGAGGTACGGAACTTTCTGGAGATTTTGAAATTGTTCAACCCAAAGGATTTGAGATCAGGGGTGTCCCAACTATAGCTTGTGGACCTTCCAAGATTCACAATCCCAAACACCACATTCTGATGTGTACTCAGGTTTCTTATTCTCTGGTTTGTTTAAGTGGAAATGGCCATTCATTACCACACAGGTGTGGCCAGTTCTACTTCACAGCACCAAGATGGGTTAGCATCAGGATATATTCAAATTAGCCATACTAAAGCTTCGGACCATCTACACGGGCTCCATGCCAGCCACCAAGTTGGCCCACAAAGTCAAAGGGCTTGGACACCCCTGTTCCACACTGATGGATTCTATCAGACAGGAGGATAGGCACTGTTCCAAACATCGAGAGCTTTCTTCAGACAAGCTTGGGCTCCACTTTATTTCTCATCTGAAAGCAACAACAGGAAAACATCATAAATATCAGCAACGCCAACAGGGTTCAGCCAATGCAACAGCATTGCCACGTTTTGTTCCAAAACAGTCAAAGACGGTTAAAAAGCTACATACTCCCATTTCTATTGGGGAATGCTGTGCTTCAAGCTTCAACCATATCACAATATTTTTCATGAAAGCTCCTCTCAACTCAGTACATCAACTCACCTCATCCGTGACATTGTGCTGTACGGATAATGTTATTATCTCCAAATAATTCAATGCTTCAGCGCTCTGTGATCTTATTTCCTTCCCAGTGTGCTCCCAGCGCATCTCAGTGTTCGAATATTACTTTCAAATAGCCGTTGAATTACACAGACAAATCCATCCACCCACTTCCCGAAACGATGTGCGATAAAAGCACCCCGCAGACAGGAAATTCTTCCGACACAACGCTGGGAGAATGACCGTCTCTCATCATATTTATGGTCAGATCCCATCTGAAATGCTGAGGTTCTTTTACGGACCGTCCCTCAGGAAGGGAAATATAAACTCGCAGGGCCACAGGGATAAAATAGAAGACTGGGACTGACTGCATTGGTCTACAGAGCTAGCATAGGCTTGATGGACAGAATGGTCTCCTTCTGGGCTTTATAGGGATATATTGGCAGTGCAGATTCATTAGAACGCTAAGGAGGCTGAGAGGGTTAAATTATGAGGACAGTTGCATGAATTGGATTGTATTCACGATGCGTAGAAGATTGAACAAAGAACAGTACAGCACAGGAACAGGCCCTTCAGCCCTCCAAGCCTGCGCCAATCACGTTGTCCTATCTAGACCAACCGCCTGTATTCTTTTATTCCCCCATCTGTTCATGTGTCTATCCAGGTAAGTCTTAAATGTCGCTAATGTAGCTGCCTCAACCACCTCACTTGATAGTGCATTTCAGACCCCCCACCATCCTCTGTGTAAAACTCTTGCCCCCCACATCTCCACTGAACATTTCCCCCCCTTACCTTGACCTTATTCCCCTTGTAATTGTAATTCCTGCACTGGGAAAAAGCTTCCAACTGTTCACCCTATCTATGCCCCTTATAATTTTATAAACTTCTATCAGGTCACCTCTCACCCTCCGTCTTTCCTGGGAAAACAATCCCAGTTTATCCAATCTCTTGTCATAGCTAATACCCTCCATCCCAGGCAACATCCTGGTAAATCTCTTCCGTACTGTCTCCAAATCCTCCATGTCCTTCTGGTAGTGTGGTGACCAGAATTGGCAACAGTATTCCAAATGTGGCCTAACCAACGTTTTATTCAACTGTAACATAATTTGCCAACTTTTATACTCGATGCCCCGTCCGATGAAGATTGAGTTGTGATCCGATCGAGATGTTCAAAATATTAGAGGGATTTGACAGGGTAACTAACAGAGGAGGTATTTATTACCTTTTAGTTTTATTCATTCATGGAATCTGGGTAACACCGGCAAGGTCTACCCTTGAACTGCTGGAGTCCCTGTGGTGTAGGTACACCCAGAGTGCAGTTAGGGGGGACATTTCTGGATGTTGCTCCAGCGACAGTGAAGGAGCAACGGCGTAATCAAGCGGAGAAATCAAGAATGAGGGAACAAATTATTAAAATTAAACCAGGTTAGAAATCAGGAAACACTTTTTTTACCCAGAAGAGAATCTGAAACTCTCTTTTCCTCAAAGAACAACTGGGGCTTTGTACATGAAGAGCGATAGATATTTAGTCACGTCAAGGGATAGGCAGTGAAGCTGGGTGGATGGGACTAAGGTACAGATCGGCTCAGAATGGGGCGGGAGACTGGAGGGACTGACTGGCTGAACTCCTATACCTATGTCCCTATCTGCTGGCGAAAGTACAATCTCAGGATCTATGTGTAAATGGAATAAAGCTTTGCAGCAATGGAGAGACAGGGTCCTGGGTCGAAATTGGACTTTTACATCATAGGCTGATTCCTCAATCGTTCTTCATTGAGCAAAACCAACAATTTTCACGTGTTCTTTTAATGCAGCCATTAGTCTTTTGTTGATTAGGTAGCATTGAGAATGGGGGTGGGGTGTGGGGGGTATTGTGGCTGGGTTGTAGGGGCATTTTCCACTTCCATTTTCAGCAGGCAGGAATGGCGGGGAGGGGAGGCGTAAATTGAGGGGAAGGCAATGGCCGAGTGACATTATCGCCAGACTATTAATCCAGAAACTCAGCTAATGTTCTGGGAACTGGGTTCAAATCTCACCACAGCAGATGGTGGAATTTGAATTTAATAAAAAATATCTGGAATTCAGAATCTACTGATGACCATGAAACAATTGTCGATTGTGGGTAAAACCCATCTGGTTCACTAATGTTCCTTTAGGGAAGGAAATCTGCCATCCTTACCTGGTGTGGCTCCAGAGCCACAGCAATGTGGTTGATTCTCAACAGCCCCAGGCAACTAGGGATTGGTAATAAATGCTGGCCAGCCAGCGACGCCCATGCCCCACGAATTAATATATATTAAAATGGCTTTCACACCGGCAGAACTTCCCTGCTCGACTGTCCCCAACCGCTACCAATGACGTAACGAGTTCCCTCCATGCGATGATGGGAACCCCATTAACATCCACATAGCGGGGCTCCTCGCTGTCTCATCCCCACACGTGGGGAATTGCTCCCCCCCCTCCCGCTCCCGCCAGTGCGATGTGGTGGGACCTGCCCCTTCCATTGTTTTTCAAAGAGTTTTAAAATATGGTGGGAAAAGCCGGCGGGCTTCCTTCCACTTTTCCTGCCTGAGAGCCGCATGCAGACCAGACCAGGGTGGTCTCAGATATGCAGGCCGGAATCTTCCGGCCGTTCCCGCTGGCAGGATTCTCTGGTCCCACTGCAGTGAACGGAGATTTGGCTGAGAGGCGGCGGAGTGTGGATGGCCAGTAAATCCCAGCCTGTGGCTACAATAACTTCATTGCAGTGTTAATATAAGCCTACTTGTGACTCTAAGAAATAAATTTAATTTTAATTTAGCTTGGTTATTGTACTCTCTAGTTAAAAAAACATGAGGGAGGCAAGGAGAAAATAACTTGGCCACTCATCCCTGCCCTTTGGCAGAAAAACCACATGTGCCAAACTTGAGTTAGGAACTGCCCCGGGCCACAACTCAGCAGATGTACGGATAATGTGAGAAAGATACCAAAAGGTGGAAGGCACCAGCTTTGATCCCTGTTCTGATCTCAGACGGAGGTTGAATCTGGGAGCTGCTGAACAGGTGTTTTGGTATTGCACCTGAGGGGAATCTCAGGTCACGATCTTACACCGCTGGCAATGAACCACATTCTTTGGATAAATTTGACCTCCGGAGTCAACCCTGGCAAGCCTGTACTTATTGCCCATCACTGGTTACTGCAAGAAGATGCTGGTGAGTTTTCCCCAAAAACTGCTGCAATCCTTGTGATGATCATGTTCCCACAATGATGTCAAATAGGGAACTACAGGAATACTGACCCCGCAGTGATGAAGGAACGGTGATTTAGGGCCAAGTTATTGTTGTTCACTTTGAGGGGAACTTGGAAGTAATAGTGGCCCCTCAGCATTGCTGTTTTCAGCAGTAGAGATGGCATGGGAAGGGATGGTCTGCAATGAATCTTGTAAATCGGACATCCTGTAGCTGCAGTGTACTGGTAATGTAGGAGGTGGACGTTACGTCCATTGACGGGGATACCAAACAAGCAAACAGTTCTGTCCTGTAGAAGTGCCAAGCTCACTAAGACCATCATCCCATTAAAACAAATGTCACACCAACTGCCAAGGTCATAGGATCAGAGAATCCGTACAGTGCATTGAGTCTGCACTGACTCTCTGGCAGAGTATCTTACCCAGGCCATCTTCCCCACACTATCCCCATAACCCCACACATTTACCACGGCTGATCCATCTAACCTACACTTCTCAGGACACTAAGGGGCAATTTAGCATGTCCAATCCACCTAATCTGCACGTCTTTGGAGTGTGGGAGGAAACCGGAGCACTCGGAGGAAACTCACGCAGACGCAGGGAGAACGTGTAAACTCTGCACGGACAGTCACGCGAGGCTGGAATTGAACCCGGGTCCCTGGCTCTGTGAGGCAGCAGTGTAAATACTGTGCCACCATGCCTTCCAGGGTGAGAGAGTCATGACCATTTGACAGTCAGTGTGCAGGCAGTTCCTTACAATCTCTGTCTGGGTGGCATTAATGTGAGTCCCATGCAATACAAGAAGTTTCTCGTGTCTCAGCCCCATACCACACATCCGCTTCTACCCAACAGGCCCTTTGGCACTTCCATGAGTATAACCAGTTCAGTGTGAATGCGACATGCCAGCCAGCTCGCTGGTCACCACAGCAATCCCACTGGTACCCCTGATGGGTCTACCCATTACTCTCTAAAACCTAACCGAAAACACAGATGATTTTACAGTCGAGGAAAACCACTCCTCCGGCTTTACAAGTTGTTTAAGACAAAACAAAGCAAGTGAGAACACAGTGACACAGTGCTACCTCACAGCGCCAGGTGCCTGGGTCCGATTCCAGCCTTGGGTGATTGCCTGTGTGGAATTTGCATGTTCTCCCCATGTCTGCATGAGTTTCTTCCGGGTGCTCCAGTTTTCTCCCACCATCCAAAGATGTGCAGGTTAGGTGGATTGGCCATGGTAACTTGCCCCTTAGTGTTCAAAGATGTGTAGGCTGGGGGGGATTAACCATGGTAAATTGCCCCTTAGTGTCCAAAGATGTGCAGTTTAGGTGGATTTGCCATGCTAAACTGCCTCTTAGTGTCCCAAGGTGTGTAGGTTAGGGGGATTAGCCATGGCAAATTGCTCTTAGTGTCCAAAGATGTCAGGTTAGGTGGATTGGCCAAGATACATGCGTGGGGTTACGGGAATAGGGCAGAGGGGAAGGCTTGGGTGGAATGCTCTTTTGGAGAGTCAGTGCAAACTCAATGGGCTGAATGGCCTCTTCTTGCACTATAGGTATTATATTGTTCTACGGTTAAATTAACTACACACATTGGAGCTGAGAGTAAAAAAACACTTCAGTAAAGGCTGATTCTCATCTCTCCTTCATTGAAAAATCATTGTAGAAGCTTTAGGGGAAATGCGGTTATGTCGACATTGGGAATCGCTGTAGGAAACTTCATTTGGAGGATGATGCATTAATTGATGTTTTTTTCATCTTTTAATTTTGCTGTTCTGAACAGATTCAACTCCTGCTTCCTTCTTTCATTCAGTTTGAATTGGTTTCTAATTTAAGCCCTGCGAACATTTGCATGCATTTCTTTGATTCCTCATTGTCATTTCTAACAGTAGCTGCTCACCTCCTGAGGCAATCCATTGAAATGTGATTACTGGTTTTCAAGCAAGCTTTGATGAGCTTGATGTTTCCTTCCTCCTTCAGTAACTCCTCGCTCATCCCCGGAAGGTGCTGAATCCAGCTTGGTGGGGGGAGTCGGGGGGTGGGGGGGGTGCGGATGGTGGTGGTGGTGGGGGGGGGGGGGGGGGGGGTGGTAAGTCTGTGGCTGTCAGCTATCACCCATTTCCTCCCCCTTCCTGTGTAAGTGCAGACGGTTTGGTGTTAGTCACCCGGCTTTGTGCAAATATTTCTGCTGAATCCAACCCACAAGAGACGCCCACACACGAGAGCCTTTCAGATGGAGCCATAAGGTAGTGGCCAGGCTGAGAGCAAAGGGCCAACTTCCCCTTCCCAATCTCTATCCCAATCTTGCAATCAAAAGGCACTGTGGCTTCAGCCTCTGACTCAGAAGGTTGTGAGTTCGAGTCCCACTCCAAAGACTTCCGCACAAAATCTACACTGACGCTCCACTGCAATGCGGAGCCCCTATTGCACTGTCCCAAGTGTCTTCATTCAGAAGAGAAATGAAACTAATCTCTCAAGGTGGGCGGAAAGATTGCATGGCAGAGGAATTTGTCCCAATGTCCAGCCCAATATTTATCTCTCAGGTTGTCTGACTGTCATCACATGACCGTTTATTGTGGCTTACTGTTGCATTGTCTACATTGCAACAGTGACTACACTTCAGTATTGGCTGGAGTCATGAAACATTCTGTATTAATACAAGCTTTTCTTTATTAAATACACACATTCATTAAATATGTGTGTAAATATACACCTAACTTGTGTGCGTGTGCTTTTATGTATGTGTGTGTGCGCAAGTGTGCATGTGTGCTTACGAGAGTGTGTGCACGTATGTGTGTGCATGTATGTGTGTGTGCATATGTGTGTGTGTGTGCATGTATGTGTGTTTGCACATGTCTGTGTGCATGTGTGTGCGTGTGCGGTGTGTGTGCGATGTGTGTGTATGTGTGTGTGCGGCGTGTATGCGTGTGTACGCGCATGTGTGTGTGTGATTGAGTACTTTGAAATATTGTAGTATTAATATGATACATGTATAAATGGAGCCCAATATGAATAATAGTCTCAAAAATTAATCTGGTGAAAGATACCTTTTTGAGAATGGAATAAAAATAAAAACAGAAATTGATAAGTGATCCAGGCCAGTTAGAAAGACACCAAAAATTAGAGCAGGTCCCTTTTTGCCTAACAGAAACAGGTCAAGTGCATTTGAAAGATAAGTTCTACTGAATAGGCCTGGATTGTGCCACGTTTGGAGTCATTCTGAGGAATTCAACAGACACGGGCCTGCAGCAACTAAGTTGATACAGTTTTGACATTGGAGTCACGTCCAGGAGAGGAAATTGTGACTTACAATGTCCCACGGGACTTGTGAACATTGTCTAGGCCGACAAAGAGGGAGAGCTGCACGGTCAGAGGTGCCATCCTTCTGATGAGATGTGAGGTTTCTGTCCACTTGCTTGCCTTATATTAAAGATCCCATGGCACCACTCGAAGGAGTGTGAGCAACTTTCTCCACTGTTCTGACCTGCGCTCTCCTCATACTCAATAGCATCTACAACCAAAGTTACCGGCTCACTCATCTCATTGCTGTTTGTAGAATATTTAAAGTAAAGTAAAAGTTTATTTATTAGTTACAAGTAAGGCTTACATTAACACTGCAATGAAGTTACTGTGAAATTCCCCTAGTCACCACAGTCCAGTGCCTGTTTGGTTCAATGCACCTAACCAGCACATCTTTCAGAATGTGGGAGGAAACTGGAGCACCCAGAGGAAACCCACGCAGACACGGGGAGAATGTGCAAACCCCACACAGACACAAGCTGGGAATCGAACCCGGGTCTCTGGCTGTGAAGCAGCAGTGCTAATTACTGTGCTACCGTGCTGCCCACTGGCACCTATTTGCCTATGCGGTAAGGAGAGTAGTTCATTGTACGTAACACACTGAGATTCTTCAATGAAGTGATAAGTTGAAATGTAAATTCAAGTATTAGAACGTTACTTCTTATTCGATATATAGACCTGTGATGATGATATTCACACTGACATACCTGTTACCTGAAAAGGAAGAATGCACAGGGTTACGAGAAGCCAAAGGGCTGGCACAAGATGGATATTTGAAGAGACGGTTCAGATTTGATGGGCTGAATGGCCTCCTCTGTGCCGCAACAGGACTGTGAATCTTTGACCTCAGAGGTGATAAACGTATTTGGAGTAATTATTGACAAGTTTGTTTTTTTACCTGCAGTTTCCTCCCTTTCTCATTCAAACCTCCTGACAAACAGCCCAAAGGCACCCGCCAACCTCCCAGTTCGGGCAGTGACCAAGAGTCTTCCACAGGATGCGGGCATCACTGGCAGGGCCAGCATTTGTTGCCCATCCCTAATTGCCCTTGAGAAGGACGTGGTGAGCCGCCTTCTTGAACTGTGACAACCCATGCATTGTAGATACACCCATTGTGCTGTTGGGAAGGAGTTCCAGGATTTTGACCCAATGACAGTGAAGGAATGGTAATATAGTTCCAAGTAAGGATGATGTGACGTGATGATGCACCTATAGATGGTGGTGTTCCCATGCATCTGCTGCCCTTGTCATTCTGGGTGGCGAGGGTCACAGATTTGTAAGGTGCTGTCGAAGAGGCCTCGGTGAGCTGCTGCAGTACTTGTAGAAGGTACACATTGCTGCTACTGTGCATCAGTGGTGGAGGGAATGAACGTTGAAGGCGGTGGATGGGGTGCCAATCAAGCAAATGGGCTGAATGGTATTGAGCTTCTTGTGTATTGTTGGAGCTTCACTCAGACACGCAAGGAGAGAGTATTCCATCACACTCCTGACTCGTGCCTAGTGAATGGTGGACAGGGTTTGGGGAATCAGAAGGTGAGTTACTCTCTGCAGAATTCCTAGCCTCTGACCTGCTTTTGTAGCCACAGTATTTATATGGGTGGCACAGTTCAGTTTCTGGTCAATGGGTGGCACGGTGCCACAGTGGTTAGCACTGCTATCCTACAGTGCCAGGAGCCCGGGTTCAATTCCTGCCTTGGGTGGATGTGTGGAGTTTGTACATTCTTCCCATGTCTGCGTGGGTTCC
This sequence comes from Mustelus asterias, assembly GCF_964213995.1. Taxonomy (NCBI): domain Eukaryota; kingdom Metazoa; phylum Chordata; class Chondrichthyes; order Carcharhiniformes; family Triakidae; genus Mustelus; species Mustelus asterias. The sequence continues at coordinate 12,635,997 of NC_135811.1, read as the reverse complement.
CTTCGGGTGCTCCGGCTTCCTCTCACACTCCAAAGATGTGCAGGTTAGATGGATTGGCCACGCTAAATTGTCCCTCAGTGTCCCATGACGTGTAGGTTAGCAGGATTAGAGGGGTAAATACGTGGGGTTTCAGGGAGAGGGCCTGTGTGGGATGCTCTGCCAGAGAGTCAGTGCAGATCTGATGGGCCGAATAGCCTCTTTCTGCAATGTAAGGATTTCTATCCTATTCTATTCTATGAAAGGTAACTCTCCAGGATGTTGATAGTGGGCGATTCAGTGATGGTAATGCCATTCAATATTAGGGAGAGATGGCTTGAATCATAGAAACCTACAGTGCAGAAGGAAGCCATTCGGCCCATCGAGTCTGCACCAACCACAATCCCACCCAGGCCCTATCCCTATAAACTCATGCATTTACCCTAGCTTGTCCCCCTGACACTAAGGGGCAATTTAGCATGGCCAATCCACCTAACCCGCACATCTTTGATTCTATCTTGATTGAGATAGTCATTGTCTGGCATTTGTGTGGCCACCTAATGGCCCAGGCCTGATTATTGTCCAAGTCTTGCTGCATTTGGACATGGACTGCTTCAATATCTGAGGATTCACAAATGATGCTGAACATTGTGCAGTCATCAGCGAACACCCCCACCCCTGAGACTATTATACAGAGAATGTCATTGGTGGAGCAGCTGAAGATTCATTATTCCACAAATGCTGCCTGACTTGCTGCGTGACTCCAGCACTTTAAGTTTCTGCTTTGGAGTTCCAGCATCTGCAGTTCCTCATGGTCAAAGACCTGGAACTCCCTTCCTAACAGCACTGCGGGCGTTCCTGCAACACATGGACTGCAGCAGCGGGTCAAGAAGGTGCACATGGAATGAAGGTGGCTGAATGCTGGTCTAGTCAGCAATGTCCATATCCCTTAAAGGAATACATTTTAAAAAGTCCCTCAGTTTATCTTGAACCCTTCTCATGGCCATGTCTTAGCGCAAATTCCGGAGTTACTTCACCATTTCACTGGGTGGAGGGGTTTTCCAGCTTTCCCCTCCCGCGGCATGTTTCCCAGCAACAGAGGCAACTCTTCCAGTCCCGTCGGTGTCTTGGGCGTTTTGCGTGGCTCGTCCCGTCCTCCTACTGGGGAGCCCACCTTGGTGGATTGGCTTTGGCGGGGCTGGAGGATCCTGCCGACGGGAAAGACTGAAAAATCCCGCCCGTTGTCTTTATTTCCCTCCAATAGTTCACCTCTCAGTTACATCCTTTCAAAATGCCGTGAGTTGTCGTCGTAGAATTTGTGGTGCGGTGCTGTGACCGAGACAAAGTCACTGTGGAAGGCAAATAGCCAGTAACCACCAATAAGGCAGCAGTGAAGACCAATAGGTACTTTGTGATGTTCCTGATTAGTTCTGAGAGAAAAATGAGGGAAATTATGAAGAACTTTCCCTGTTAAATAGGTAGAGAAGGTACATGGTTAGCTGCTATTTTCCTACTTCATATTTTAAGGTAACTGCTGTAATTCTTGTAATTGAAATCATGCCAAGCCAGCCTACGTATATAAATGTGTCAAAGTCTGTTAATCTAGAATTAATCCTCCGTCACACTGTTCCAATTAAGAATGTCTCCTGGCACTTGGCACCGAGGAACTCCCAAGGCCCAGCATAAAGATCAGGGCTGAGAAATTTCCATTGCTGATGCTCACTCAGTCACATGACATTCCTCTCTGTTACTTTAGCACAGACACTGACCTGTTTCACTTAATTGGGTCATTGCCTCGACTGACAAAGCAAATGGGCACGAAAGGACACACAAAAGAGGGCCAGGTTTAACTTAACCTGGCTGACAGGACACGGATGGTGTAGTAGCAAGCCCCTTGTGTGTGTGTGTGTGTGTGTGTGTGTGTGTGTGGGGTGGGGGGGGGGGGGGGGGGGGGGAGTGTCCAGCGGGTCATGTGACCTGATCACCCAATGAGACGGCAGCGCTTGAATCCCAGGGCTGAATCACAGAATCCCTAGAGTGCAGAAGGAGGCTATTTGGCCCATCGAGCCTGCACCGACAACAATCCCATCCAGGTCCTGTCCCCGTAACCCCACGTATTTATCCTACTTGACACTAAGTGGCAATTTAGCAGAGCTAATCAACCTAGCACTATCCCCGTAACCCCACACATTTACCATGGCTGATCCATCTAACCTACACATCTTGGGTCACTAAGGGGCAGTTTAGCATGTCCAATCCACCTAACCCGCACATCTTTGGAGTGTGGGAGGAAACCAGAGCACCCCGGAGGAAACCCACGCAGACACGGGGAGAATGTGCAAACTCCACACAGACAGTGACCCGAGGCCGGAATTGAACCCGGGTCCCTGGCGCTAACCACTGTGGCCCCACAGCATGAGCGCGGGCTTTTATCATCAGAATTGAACCTAGAACTGATTGGAGAAGACAGATATTGAAGCACTCTGTATGTAATTTGAGTTGGTTAACAACAACAGAAACAACAACTACTTATTAACTCGGTGGTCGCCAGCCATTACAATTATCACAGACACTTTGAGTGTTTAACCGTTGCCTATTTCTGAACCCACCCCCTGCCATTCACAGCTTTGACAAAGGGTCACCTGGAGTCGAAACGTCAGCTCTTTTCTCTCCTTACAGATGCTGCCAGACCTGCTGAGATTTTCCAGCATTTTCTCTTTTGATCCCAGCCATTCACACATTCCCAAAACCATCCATTTACCTCCAGTTAAAATCGGGTCATTGCCTTCAATGTTGAGTATGAACGCAAGGGGAATGAGATGTGTTAAATGGAATGAGATGTGTTAAATGGAATGAGATGTGTTAAATGGAATGAGATGTGTTAAATGGAAAAGCGTTTCATCAAGAGACATCGGAACAAAACATAAATCCCACAGAAATGGTAAATGATTGCTGGTGTAAAGCATTGCTCAGCGCGAGGGAGCACAGGCAAAGAGGGATTTGAGTCCAATTCCATTTAGTTCCCATAAACACTTAACTGTACTGAGAGAGGAATAAAACACTGCATAAATGAGGACCTCACATGGGGCGGGGTTTTCCAGCCACGCTCGCCCCGAAACCGCAAAATCCCACCCAAGGTCAACGGATCTTTCCATGGTCCGCCCCTCGCTCGCTCCGATTCTCGTGGCGGGCGAAACGGGAAAATTTGTCTCGTAATGTTACTTTATCATCAGTCAATTTTTAAGTAACACCAAATTCAAATTTAAAACTTACGGGCTTGCTTTAAGAAGCAGTTCACTTTGCATGCTTCTATCCAAATGCGGTTTCTGTTGTTATGGTATCACTTTGGAATGTGACCAATCAGCACATTGATCAGTTGTAGAGTCAGCACAGGTGGAGCAGGTTTTTAAATGAAAAGTAAAAGTCAGCCATTCCCAGCGTCTCAACAGGTTTATCCAGTGGAAAGGTAAGCCACCCAGAAACAAGGAAATCGCCCCAGCTTCGATCTGGGGATACTGAATTAACCAACATACGATGCTTCATTAGAATCATAGAATTCCTACAGTGCAGAAGAGGCCATTCAGCCCAACAAGTCTGCCCCGACTCTCCAACAGAGCATCCCACCCAGGCCCTATCCCCATATTCACCCCACTAATCCCCCCATTTTGGGGCACTAAGGGGCAATCCAGCATGGCCACTCCAGCTAACCTGCACATCTTTGGAGTGTGGGAGGAAACCGGAGCACCCGGAGGAAATCCACGCAGACACGGGGAGAACGTGAAAACTCCACACAGTCACCCAAGGCCGGAATTGAACCCGGGTCCCTGGCGCTGTGAGGCAGCAGTGCGAACCACTGTGTCACCGTGCCACCTGCGAGCCTTAACCCTGAACTACAGAGGGAAAAATCAGCTAGTGTGCCTGCTCCTGATCACTAAAATAGAAGGCAAGAACTTACCTTTAGACAGAGCCCTTCACAACTTCAGGACGTCCCAAAGCACTGTACAATCAATTAAGTATTTTTGAAATATAGTCACTGTTGTAATGTAGGCAACACTGCAGCCAATTCCCACACAGCAAACTTCAACAAGCAGCAATATTGTGACTAGATAATCAGTTTATCAGTCAGGTTAGCTGAAGGATAAATATTGGTCAGGGCGTCAGGGACAGCTGATCTACTCTTCTTTGAGGCTGTGCCATGGGGTCTCTCTTGCCTGTACTTCAGAAGGATAGTAAGAAGTCTAACAACACCAGGTTAAAGTCCAACAGGTTTATTTGGTAGCAAATGCCACTAGCTGGTGATTGTTGAGCGGTGTTCATTCATCCATTGTCACACACTCCGGTACATATACTTGCAACTCAGCCAACGTTGTCTACCTGATACGCTGCAGGAAAGAATGTCCGGAGGCATGGTACATTGGGGAAACCATGCAGACACTACGACAACGGATGAATGAACACCGCTCGACAATCACCAGGCAAGACTGTTCTCTTCCTGTTGGGGAGCACTTCAGCGGTCACGGGCATTCAGCCTCTGATCTTCGGGTAAGTGTTCTCCAAGGTGGCCTTCGCGACACACGACACCACAGGGTTGCTGAGCAGAAACTGATAGCCAAGTTCCGCACACATGAGGACGGCCTCAACCGGGATCTTGGGTTCATGTCACACTATCTGTAACCCCCACAACTTGCCTGGACTTGCAAAATCTCACTAGCTGTCCTGTCTGGAGACAATACACATCTCTTTAACCTGTGCTTAATGTTCTCTCCACTCACATTGTCTGTACCTTTAAGACTTGATTAGCTGTATTAGCATTGATTAGCTTGATTAGCATTCCAATCATTATTCTGTAAATTGAGTTTGTGTCTCTGTATGCCCTGTTTGTGAACACATCTCCCACTCCACCTGACGAAGGGGCTGCGCTCCAAAAGCTAGTGGCATTTGCTACCAAATAAACCTGTTGGACTTTAACCTGGTGTTGTTAGACTTCTTACTGTGCTTACCCCAGCATCTCCACTTCAGAAGGATGACAGGGTCTTGAGTTTAAATATTCATCCAAAAGACAGCACCTCCGAGAGTGCAGACTTCCTTCCGTGCTGAACTGCTCCTGTGGCTGTTCACCTTGCAGGGCCCGCTGCTGTCACTAATGTCTGATAAATCTTCCATCTTTACACTGCCTGTGACTCCAAACCCACATCCATATGGTTGAGTTTTAACTGACCTCTACAGAGGTGGGAGTGAGCCCCTCAGCTCAGGGTACAGGGGAATTAGGGATGGGTAATAAAAGCTACCTTGCCAGTAATGCGCACAGTCATCAAAAAGAATGCAAGAAAATCAATGTAAGAGCTGTTGGCAGACCCAGCTCTCATTGGTCAGCTGTTCCATTAAGGGGATGGTAGCCTAATAGTTATGTTAATGGATTGGTCCTCCAGAGATGTCCAAAGGTGTGCAGGTTAGGTGGATTGGCCACGGTAAATTGCCCCTTAATGTCCAAAGATATGTAAATAAGGTGGATTGGCCATGGTAAATTGCCCCTTAATGTCCAAAGATATGTAAATAAGGTGGATTGGCCATGGTAAATTGCCTCTTAGTGTCCAAAGATGTGTCGGCTAGGAGGATTGGCCATGCTGAATTGCCCCTTCGTGTCCAAAGATATGCAGGTTAGCTGGATCAGATATGCTAAATTGCCCCTTAGCGTTCAGAGATGTGTAGGTTAGATGGATTAGCCGTGGCGAATGCACAGAATTACAGGGATGGAGGGGGGAGGCACTTGGGAGGGATGCTGTCTCAGAGTCAGTACAGACTTAATGGGTCAAATGGTCTCTTTCTCCACTGTAAGGATTCTATGATTCTAGACTAATGCTTTAGATGGAGGAGTTCAAATCCCATCATGGCAGCTGGAGGAATTTAACTTCAGTGAATTAAGAATGACTATGAAACTTGGAATTTGCAATAAGCCATCGGGTTCACTAACCCCTTCTGGAAAGGAATTCTGCCGTCCTTACCTGGTGTGCTATGGCCCACAGAGATAGAGCTGACTCTCAGCTGCCCTCTGAGATGCCCCAGCAAGGTAGCTGTGGGTGACTTACCACCACCTGCTCAAGGGCAATTAGAGATGGGCAATAAACATTGGCCTTGGCACAGCCCAAGAACAAATGAAAAAACAAACCAGCTCAGTTCGCCTGACTATGCTGAGACAGAGGGTTTTATTTTCTGCTCACATTCTTCCAACTTAATGCTTGTCAAAACTTTTCAAGGTCTTGTAAGCACAAGTGTTTTATCATAAGGTGCCCCGCTCACCACGTGGCCTCTTGCTGCTGATTGTGGTTGGCTAGTCATGTGTATTTGAAATGGAATTCAACCTTTACACTGCCAGACCATGAAGAACACACATTAGTACACATGCTGCTTAGAGTTGTGTAAGCTGTGGGAATCTGAGGGTAGCTGACTGATCAATCCTATTGTTATAGTGAGGGGAAATTACTGACAGACTGCCTTAGTACCAACACAGACACTTCACTCCGTGCACATCATTCTCTGCTGCTCCTTCTTAGCTATGTGCTAGCAAATAGTTCCCATATTACAGTCACAGAAGATGGAAACAGGCCCTTCAGCCCAACCAGTCCATGCTGACCATGGTGCCCTCCCAGTTAGTCCCAATTACCTGCGTTTTACCCTCTAATCCTTTCCCATCCATGTACTTATCCAAATGCTTTTTAAATGTTGCGATAGATAGATAGATACCCGACAGTGCAGAAAGAGGTCCTTCGGCCCATCGAGTCTGCACTGACCACAATCCCACCCAGGCCCTATCCCCTTATCCCTACATATTATCCCTCTAACCTACACATCTCAGGACTCTAAGGGGCAATTTTAGCATGGCCAATCAACCTAACCTGCACATCTTTGGACTGTGGGAGGAAACCGGAGCACCCGGAGGAAACCCACACAGACACGAGGAGAATGTGCAAACTCCACACAGACAGTGACCCAAGCCGGGAATCGAACCCAGGTCCCTGGAGCTGTGAAGCAGTAGTGCTAACCACTGTGCTACCGTGCCGCCCACAAGAGTCATATAGAGTCAAATTTTTATTCATCCATCTCGATCTCTGTAGTGGCCTGATCTCTCTACCTTCTCTCCTCTCCTCTCAAGTCCATTTCCCTCCTTTTCTTCTTGAATTAGTACAGCCTTAACGTTTCCCCATTGTGCTTCATCTGATTGAAGACTTTGAACAGCTCAACCAGCTCCAGTCTAGAACAATGAGAGGTGGTCTCATTGGAGCAAATTAAACATTTAAGGGGCTTGACAGGCTGTGAGATCTCGCTCTTGGTTGGAGATTTTAGAATGAGGGTTAAATTCAACCCCTGTTTATTTATTGACAGCCCCGGCAACTTTTTTTTATTCTTTCGTGGGACATGGGCGTCGCTGGCTGGTCAGCATTTATTGTCCATCCCTAGTTGCCCTTGGAGGGCAGTTGAGAGTCAACCAGATTGCTGTGGATCTGGAGTCACATGTAGGCCAGACCAGGTAGGATGGCAGATTTCCTTCCCTAAAGGACATTAGTGAATCAGATGGGTTTTTCTGACAATCAACAATGGTTTCATGGTCATCAGTAGATTCTTAATTCCAGATTTTTAAAATTGAATTCAAATTCCACCATCTGCCGCGGCGGGATTCGAACCCGGGTCCCCAGAACATTAGCTGAGTTTCTGGATTAATGGTCTCGTGATAATAGCACCAGGTCATCGCCTCTCCCTGTTGAGCTTTTGAAACAGTGGCATAAATGGCAAGCTGGTTAGGCGACTGCAAGGTTTTGATGTATTCAGCTCTGGAGATTAGATGGACACAGCTGTGCAATAGAATCTCACTATAAGCTCCAAACTCCATGAATGGATTCAGCTCAGCAGTGGTTGTTGATACAGGTGTCAAAAGGGGCGTGAGCTTTGTTTATATTGACAGTTTTATGCGTGGCTAATAGAATGATGTTTTTGATTAGGTATTTGTTTATGTTTGAAACATGATCACCAATTAAGAGGATTAAGTTATTTTCTCAAGTGGAGTTTGAATGTCTGTGAGTTTGATAGATTTATGAGCCCATAAGATTATTGAGTTTATTTGAAGATGTTTTGGAATGGTTCTTTGTTTATTTTAACAGTTTCATGAGCAGCTAATGTTATTATAGGGCATTCTGCCCATAATGGATATTGGGCAGAAGGGGTTTGGAGAGGGCATGCGGGGTGGGGGGATGAGGGCTAGTGTGCCTCATTTACAGTACTGAGCTAATGTCTCCGTTAATTGAGTCTGACATTCTAACCTTCCAGCCTCAGCTTCAACCTGCCTTCCTTTTTGCATTGGGCCTGCATTCAGAAGCACCAATCCCAACTCCAAAATCTCCCTGAAAATGACAGAACAGATTAAAGGATAAGACCTTGTAAATCAAGTAATGTTTTGCCTGGGATGTAGGTGCTGCTGAATTCTAATGGATACCTGAGCTTCCATTTATTTATATAAGATTGAGGTTTCAAGTGCTTGCAGTTTCTGCTTGTTGATGCATTAGATGTTCTGGGTGATTGACATTTTTATGGGGCTGTAGTAAAAGAAATTTTTATGAGTGAATGTCAGTTTTTCTAAAATGTTTTAACATATACTTTTGTCCCTACTGGGTTCATTGCTTCTATATGGAGTGTGTAGTGGGTGAATGGGCATGAGAGTGGTATAGAGGATATGACAGGTTATCAAGTGGGTGGAGGGCACTGGGTAACATGGGTGGGCATGGGGTGTAGGAGTGAGGGGGCTGACAGTTGAGGCTTATAGGGCTTTTGTGGTATTATTATAACTGGGATAAAATCCCAAAACATCAAGGGAGACGATTTAAACAGCCTGCTTCCTCACAGCACCCAGCAGCTGACCCAGCTCCAGTTAGCGACCCCCCACCCCCCCACCCCCACACACACCCCCGGAATGAAAATCCCATCTTTGTGCATGCTTTCTCCTGAGGCAGCCGCAAAATTTCCTACTTCCCACTACCCATCTTGAAGATGAAAATCCAGCCCATTAGGGCAGATGAGCAAATGTTTGGCCAAAGAAATGAGATGTTAGCAGCATCTTAGATGAGGAGAGATAGGTGGCAAGGCGGAGAGGTTTGAGGAGGGAATCGCAGAGAAAAATCATAGAATTCCTACAGTGCAGAAGAAGGCCATTCGGCCCATCGGGTCTGCACCGACTCTCTGACAAAACATCCAACTGAGGCCCACCTCCTGCCCCATTCCCGTAACCCTACACATTTACCCCATTAATCCCCCTAACCTCCACATCTCGGAACACTAAGGGACAATTTAACATGGTCAATTCACCCAACCTGCACATCTTTGGACTGTGGGAGGAAACCGGAGCACCCGGAGGAAACCCATGGAGACACGGGGAGAACATGCAAATTCCAAACAGTCACCCAAGACCGGAATTGAACCCACGTCCCTGGCACTGTGAGGCAGCCATGCTAACCACTGTGCCACCGTGACCTCCTTCTGTCCTGTAGGATTTCTAGTGGGAGCACAGGTTTTAAGCAGTGTCGCAATCTTCCAAATTCCAACCAGGGGATATCATCGGGAAAGCGTGATTGTAATCAGCAGAGAAGGCCTAACATAAAATCTAGCCAAAGGAAAAGAAGGCCTAAGGAGACACTTTTTTCTCCAGGTTGCTAGCGGAGTGCCACAGGGATCAGTGCTTGGTCCTCTGCTCTTTGTGATTTTTATTAATGACTTAGAGGAGGGGGCTGAAGGGTGGATCAGTAAATTTGCTGATGACACCAAAATTGGTGGAGTAGTGGATGGGGTGGAGGGCTGCAAAGAGACATAGATAGGATGCAAAGCTGGGCTGAAAAATGGCAAATGGAGTTTAACCCTGATAAATGTGAGGTGATTCATTTTGGTAGGACTAATTTAAATGTGGATTACAGGGTCAAAGGTAGGGTTCTGAAGACTGTGGAGAAACAGAGAGATCTTGGGGTCCATATCCACAGATCTCTAAAGGTTGCCACTCAAGTGGATAGAGCTGTGAAGAAGGCCTATAGTGTGTTAGCTTTTATTAACAGGGGGTTGGAGTTTAAGAGCCGTGGGGTTATGCTGCAACTGTACAGGACCTTGGTGAGACCACATTTGGAATATTGTGTGCAGTTCTGGTCACCTCACTATAAGAAGGATGTGGAAGCACTGGAAAGAGTGCAGAGGAGATTTACCAGGATGCTGCCTGGTTTGGAGGGTAGGTCTTATGAGGAAAGGTTGAGGGAGCTAGGGCTGTTCTCTCTGGAGCGGAGGAGGCTGAGGGGAGACTTAATAGAGGTTTATAAAATAATGAAGGGGATAGATAGAGTGAACGTTCAAAGACTATTTCCTCGGGTGGATGGAGCTATTACAAGGGGGCATAACTATAGGGTTCATGGTGGGAGATATAGGAAGGATATCAGAGGTAGGTTCTTTACGCAGAGAGTGGTTGGGGTGTGGAATGGACTGCCTGCAGTGATAGTGGAGTCAGACACTTTAGGAACATTTAAGCGGTTATTGGATAGGCACATGGAGCACACCAGGATGATAGGGAGTGGGATAGCTTGATCTTGGTTTCAGATAAAGCTCGGCACAACATCGTGGGCCGAAGGGCCTGTTCTGTGCTGTACTGTTCTATGTTCTATGTTCTATGTAACATTGAGAGGAGCTGGAAATATACCGATACTAAACTTTCCCCTTTAACCCTGCCAGCAACGACTGTCAAAGTTTCGATTCAGAATGCACGCCACGCTTTATTCGCTAACCTGTACTGACAAACTCAGCAAATTTATTTCCTCAACACACAGCTCATTAATGAAACATGACTAACGATGGACATCAAATCAGATGGTTTAAGGGCCCTGTCCTGTTCTAAGCCCCACAAGTGGAAATGCCTCAATCTATCTCTGTACGCTTCGAATGAGAGCTCGCCTGTAAATCCCTTGTTTATTAACATCGCTGGTAATTATACACAGCTGCACACAAGTACTGGATCTTTCCGAGATTTGTCGTCTTGCTGATTCACGCGAGCTCTTAATAAAACATGATCTTCAGGACCCACTTTAAAATATTCTCTCCCTTTCTCATTCTCTGAACAGTCCTCGTGCACTCATTAATCGCACATTGCCTGGCCTCGCCGTGTTAGCTTCAGTGTGCTTTATTAAATCATATTTAATGATGTGATTTTGCACCTATTTAAAACTCTATCATAAATGGGGCAGGAGGTGGGCCTCGATAGGATGTTCTGTCAGAGAGTCGGTGCAGACTGATGGGCCGAATGGCCTTCTTCTGCACCGTAGGGATTCTATTATTTTTCTCTGCAATTCCCTCCTCAAACCTCCCCGTCTCGCCACCTATCTCTCCTCATTTAAGACACTGCGAACAACTCATCTCTTTGGCCAAACATTTGCTCATTAAGCACCTATTTTGCACCTATTTAAAACTCTACCACAATGGGTGTTCAGCTCTGTAATATTCCTGCCCACGGCATTTTATAATGAAACACAAATTTAGAGAAATTCAAAATGTGCCATATTTGGGGTGGCACAGTGGTTAGCACTGCTGCCTCACAGCACCAGGGACCCGCGTTCAATTCCCATGTCCCATCCCATTCTTCCACTCTGTGTGGAATTTGCACATTCTCCCCATGTCTGCGTGGGTTTCCTCCGGGTGCTCCAGTTTCCTTCCACAGTCCAAAGATGTGCAGATTAGGTTGATTGGCCATGCTAAATTGACCCTCGTGTCAGTGGATTAGCAGGGTAAATATGTGGGGTTACGGGAATAGGGCCTGGGATTGTGGTCGGTGCAGACTCGATGGGCCAAATGGCCTCTTTCTGCACTGTAAGGATTCTATGATTCTATGATATCAACAAATATCACTGCTCTAAGGTTACCCACTACATTATGAACAGCCCAGACAGCCATCAAATATTGTAGGCAGCTCCTTGGTTCTGTCTCTGAAAGATCTGGCTTTCTCTTCAATAGGGTTGTTAGTCTTTGGAATTCTCTTTCCCAGAAAGCAGATGGGGATGGGTTGAGTATAGGATGTTGAGTATAGGGGTATAACCCATTCAAGGATGGGTTAGACAGATTTTTGCTTGACAAGTGAGTCATGGGTTATGGGGGAGCCGGTAGGGGACAGGCAGGAATATAGAGCGAAGGCCATCATCTCACTGAAGGTGGAACGGGCTCGAGGGGCAGAATGGCCCACTCCTGCTCCTATTTCTTATGTTCTTATGTTGTATCATGGCTACAACAAGGTTGCCTAATGGAGTATTCACCACTAAATATTGGAATTAAGGTGGATGGGACATGCCTAGAACATGGCCTAGTTACAGACTATGCTAGTTCAGAGGGCTTAGAACCTAGCTTTAATCCAAGGCTGTGGGTTCAAGACCCACTCCAGCACTTGAGCACAACGCTACACATCTTGGGACACTAAGGGTCAATTTAGCATGGCCAATCCAACCTAATCTGCGCATCTTTGGACTGTGGGAGGAAACCGGAGCACCCGGAGGAAACCCGGAGACACGAGGAGATTGTGCAAACTCCACGCAGACAGTCCCCCAAGGCTGGAATTGAACGCGGGTCCCTGGCACTGTGAGGCAGCAGTGCGAACCACTGTGCCGCCGTGCCGCCAATCACCGGAGACAATTTGGATAATCTGGGTTGGAGGGGGAAACAAAATCACCGGGGAAACAAAATCACCGGGGAAACAAGATCACCGGGGAAACAAAATCACCGGGGAAACAAAATCACCGGGCAGCCCATGGCTTCAATTTCCTTATCCATTTTACGCCTATTTAAAAGTCTATCATCAATGGGTGTTCAGCTCTGTAATATTCCTGCCCACACGTGTTAAACAGTGATACGCAAATTTAGGGAAATGCAAAATGTGGCATGTTCCCCATCATTTGCATCGGATCACAGGGCCTCAGGAGTGTTGGTTAGCTTTTAGCCTTGGCGCTGGGTCAAACCAGCAGGATAGTTTTACAACTATTTTGGTTTTATGTCTTGCCTGATTGAACATCGAGGGCCAACCTACACTGCAGAGAAATTTGCTGCCTTTCCACCTGAGGCAGGTGCAGCAGGTATTCCATAAATGAACACGACCTCTACTCAAAAATATTTAGCTACCTCCCTGGCACTGGGAACTGAGCCAAAGAGTAGTGGAACAAGTTCCCAAGAGAGAGGTCTCGCCAGCCAGAAATCTGTCACTGTTGAAGTGCAGGCAGGATATGTAGGGCCTGCTCCCCCACATTCAACCATTAAGTCTTTTTAAAAGCAAATGACTGCGGATGCTGGAATCTGAAACCAAAAGAGGAAAGCAGGTCTGACAGTATCCGTAAGGAGAGAAAAGAGCTGACGTTTCGAGTCCAGATGACCCTTTGTCAAAGCTTTGACAAGCTGGACATCTGGACTCAAAACGTCAGCTCTTTTCTCTCCTTGCAGATGCTGCCGCACCTGCATAGATTTTCCAGCATTTCCTCTTATTGTTTCATTCAACCTTTTTCCTGACTTCAGAACACTTTGTTTCACCTCGTTTGGACACTGGTGGCAGAATCCACGTCTTCAGGGAGATTTCTGGGCTTTATTTTGCACCCATTAGTCAGAATCAGTGAACACACTATGGCATTTTTGAAGAAATGAAGTAACATACACAGTGAGGGATGGAAACATCTTAATTTAATGCACATATGGAATTAAGCAACAGAACTGTTCCATGAATAAATTAAGCAACTTACATGGAGTAAATGCCATTACATTTAAACACAGAATTATTTCTTACAATCTCCAATATGGATTAGGAATAAGTGGGCCCTCGCTCTCAAGTACGTTTCTCACAACTGAGGAACATCACGCACCTCTAAGATTTTGTGCTCATTAATTTTTGACATTTTGTGTTTCGAGGCAGATTATCATTTCCTTATGAAGCAAACTTCTTTTCCAAATTATTTTGTTCCCTCTTTCAATCTCACTGTGTCATTTCTTCCCCGATGTTTCAATTGGTTGCCGATGGCAGTGTAGGGTTGCCTTGGTTACCCATTTGATAACCCCCCCCCCCCCATTTATGCGTTACCACACCGCAAAGCCTTGGCCTGTCCTTAACTCCCAGGGGAACCGAGTTGAGATCAGGGTATCTTCAATCGCACATCCCACCATCCAGCAACCAGGCCAGCTAGTCGAAAGAGGATGCTCTAAGCTATATAGTTCACCTCAACTTAAATAGTTTGTGAATTCAGAAATAAAAAATTAGGGCAGTAAAGAGGGGGTGTCACATTCTGCCCCAAAGACGCGCAGGTTAGGTGCGTTGGTTATGCTAAATTGCCCCTTAGTGTCCTGGGATGTGTAGGTTAGAGGGATTAGTGAGGTAAATATGTGGGGTGATGGGGATAGGGCCTGGATGGGATTGTTGTCGGTACAGACTCGATGGGCCATATGGCCTCCTTCTGGACTGTAGGGTTTCTAGTGGGAGCACTATATTGTCTACACAACCTAGAACGTGTGGGTTAACAGCAAGCTGAGAACAGGAGCATTAGATTTACCTGAGGTTACTCACTCATCCAGGGGGTCAGAGGTCAATTTAAGACATGTGGAAATCTTTTTAGATTGCTGAAAACTAAAGGAACTTGAATGTAATGATTGCAACGTGGCCCAGGCACTTCTCAGAGACAATATAAGCTCTGCTGCTCTACCCATAGGGAGGGATTTTATGGCCTTGCTCGAGTGAGACTGGAAATTCCTGCCCGGGGTCAATGGAGATTTCCGTTGTCGGACTTTTGCCAGCTCCGATTCCGTGGTGAGATGGTACAGTTCCGGCCATATTGTTTATTAACACAGCCCTATTATTTCAACAGGCTGTCACATGGGTTGGAGAGTGGTTTAACTAAGCCATTGCTGACCAACTGACTCTGCATAGGAGAGGATGGTGCCGAAGGTGACTTTGTCAACAGCATCTAAATGGACACACCTTTCAACTGAAGCAGACAATTCCTTTCTCCATTGACAGAAAGGAAAATGGCACGGATGGGATAGCGGGCGGCTAGACCCATTATCACCCACTCATCGTCACTACCCTCCCTCCCACCACCACTGAAGCTCTGGGCTTATTCTTTCTCTTTATTCTCTTGTGGGATGTGGGTGTCGCTGGCAAGGCCCAGCATCTGTTCCCACAGCTGATCATCCTTCAACTGAAATCAAGAATCAACCACCTTGCCGTGGGTCTGGAGTCACGTGTAGACTGGACCTAATGTAAGGACGACGGACTTCCTTCCCTAAAGGACATTAATGAACCAGATGGGTTTTTACAACAATCAATAATAATTTTACGGTCACTATTGCTGAGACTATCTTTATATTCCAGATTTATTAACTGAATTTGAATTCCACCAGCTGCACTGGTGGAATTTGAACCAGTGTCCCCAGATAATTAGGCCGGGCCGGCTAGATTACTAGTCCAGTGCCGTTACTTGCCAATAACCACCGTCTTCCCAACAATGACCAAAATAAACTTTACCCAATCACAGCAAAACAAAAATGCTCCTGTAGTTACCATGACAACCTTGCCTAGGCAAAGGAGATTCTTTGGGGAAAAAGTGCATCTCTAAAGCTTTGAGTGGATTTATTTTCACAGAATGGAATGGAAGTGCCTCATGTGGAGTGGGAGAAATAGAAGCAAGGGTAACCGAAACAGCATTTAAGTCTACCCCGCCATTTAAATAAGGTCATGGCTGAACTTTGAACTTTATTCCTCTTTCTCATCTAATTACCATATCCCTCAATTACCTCAAGAGTTCAAACATCTACTGATCTCAGTCTTGACTATTCTCAACAATGGAGCATCCATCACCCTCTGAATTACAGCACAGGAACAGACCCTTCGGCCCTCCAAACCTGCACTGACGATGCTGCCCGACTGAACTAAAACATTCCATATCCCTCTATTCCCATCCTATTCATGGATTTGTCAGGACGCCCCTTAAAATACACTATTGTATCTGCTTCCACTGCCAGATACGATAGTGACTTCTCCTTGTCTTAACTGCAAAAGGCAACCCACTATCCTGAGACTCTGACCTCAGTTCTAGATTCTGCAATCAGTGCCTTTTAGTATTCATCATGTCAAGCCCTCTCCTGAATCTTATCCTTTACAATATGTTCACCTCTCAATCTTCTAAATGTCAGAGAGTGAGTAGGGCCAATTTACTCAGCCTCTCATTATAGGCACCCTGTTTATTCCATCAATCAATCTGGTGAACCTTCATCACTTTCTAAGTCAAGTATGTCCTTCCCTGGGTGAGGAGGCCAAACCGATACACAGTACACCAGATGTAGTCTCACCAAAAACTGCAGCAAGACTCCCTTACTTACTCCAATCCCTCGCAATAATTGCTTGCTGTGTCTGTATGTACAAAGACACCTAAATTCACCTGAACACCAACATCTGGTAGTTCTTCGCCATTGAAAAATATTCTGTTTCTCTATTCTTCCTCCCATTTCCCTGCACAGTACATCATCTGTGGGCCGAATGGTCTGCTTCAGTGCTATATAATTCTAGATTCGACAGCATCGAGACCATCCTCCAGAAAGTTCAACTTCGATGGGCAGACTAATCTCCCGTGTGGATAACTACAAAACCCACAAGCAGATAATCTATTGGGAACTGTCTCAGAACAAACAACATCAAGGTGGTCAGTACAAATGACATGAGGACACCTTGAAAAAAAGGGCCTTACAAACTACTGCAGACCTCCTCTCTCGGGGACAACCCCGCAGCTGACCAGCCCACATGGAGGCAAGCACTGAAATTGGGTTCAGCGTGCTTTGTGGGCTATCTATGCTAAACCCACAACATCCGAGGTGTCAGAGGAAGGCCAGAGGTGGTGCAGGAAGAGAAGATTCCCCCAAACGCCAATATGAAGTGCCAGTTCCGTGCATGTCCATGCCAATTCTACACTGGATTCTTTAGTCCAGAGAGGACCCACAGTAGATGAAGAAGTCACTTCCAGCTTGGACATACTCGAACAATGAGATTTGAGCTCTAACAATGCAGCGCAATTCTACATTTCCAGAGCTAGCTCTCTTACTCCAACTCCATTCGCAGCTAAGGTATGAGATGGCTGGGCTTTCACTGCTCTCAGAATCAACTTGATGCACTGCACACTCATCCTGTGGCTGCCCTTGATGTAGAGATGCCGGTGTTGGACTGGGGTGGACAAGATGAGAGGTCACACGACGCCAGGTTATAGTCCAACAGGTTTATTTAAGATCACAAGCTTTCAGAGCGCTGCTCCTTCGTCAAAGGAGCAGTGCTCCGATAGCTCATGATTTCAAATACACCTGTTGGACTATAACCTAGGTGTTGTGTGACCTCTCATCTTTTTTACAGGATTAAGTGGCCATCAGGGCCAAACTGTCAATCCAACACATTTCCGAATTTGTGGGCCAGCATTGGAACAAAACCCGAATGGATTGTCTTAAGCATTCAACTGGTTCCCCAGTGACCTCCAAGGAAGGTGACCTAACACCACCCAGGCTCACTTGCTCTGAACTACACGTGTCTCTGGACAGCACACTGAGTGGGCGACTTTTAAATACCCTTGGGGCAACCGGGGATGAGTAATAAAAAACACCTTGCCAACAAAACCAAAGCTACACCCCACGAACAAATGTCTAAATAATGCTCCCCACCATAGAGTCTGCACCAAGCCCCTTCCCCTGCACACGACCCTAACCACCTCTGCATAGCAACCCACTCCTCACTCTCAGCCTGGGTATCAGCTTCTGTACCCCCTTCCCCTCCCCATTCATGCCCAATCCCCTGCAACTATCCCCCCCCCCCCCGACTCCCCAACCACACCGTTTCCCCCCACCCACCCCACACTCATACCTGGGCCTGCCAGACAATAGGCCTCATCGGCCTGCTGTTCGTAATAAAAAAAATATTCTTAACAATATACAAACAGGATGTAGAATGATCAATTCAAACACACCTAGCTTTGACAAAGGGTCATCTGGACTCGAAACGTCAGCTCTTTTCTCTCCTTACAGATGCTGCCAGACCCGCTGAGATTTTCCAGCAATTTCTCTTTTGAATTCAAACATACCGCTAGGTTCAGGGCCAGCAGCGGAGCTCAAATCAGCGAGGGGATAACTGTAAGAGATTCTTTATCCTCACACACTTCTCCTTTACAATAGATCCTCTGGAAACACCTGCAAGGTTGTTGCCATGAGGTGTACAGGTTCAGGTTAAGCCGGTGCTCTGCACCTGATGTGATACTTCCACTCCACCATCTGAAGCTATTGCTGCGGCGTTCCCAGTCACGGCCTGGGATAACCGCTTACCTCAGTACGTGTAGGGGTTAAACAGCTCAGGGTTTGGGCTACAAGCAATTTGCACCGACTGTTTTACCAGCATAAACATGTCTCTACAAACAAAATGTATTTACAGCTTGCTCCCGCACAGCCTGGAAGTATCACTCCACACAAAAGTCAGATTCAATGTTTGACTCACCATCGTGATTGTCCTGCCGGTTTGTAGCAGCCTGCCTTTGTTAAGAGGACTTTCTCCCTGGCTTTACACAGGAACAGGAGGAGGCCATTCAGCCCCTCCTCAAGCCTGTCACGCTTGGGGGACATGACATGTTTGGTTGGCCAGCGTCAAAAGTTCACTCGCGTCTCCCATTTTAATCACCCTCTCAGCACTTCTAAGCTTTTGTGGACTTTGTATAAAATCTCTCCTTTGACGGTCATCCAAACAGAGTCAATTATATATTAAAGCTCAGGGGTTATTTACAGAGGGTGACATTTCTTTTTTATATACAATTTGATTTCTGAACTGTAAAAGGGCCTCAGATGTTGGGGGGAGGGGGGGGGGTTTAAAACACTAAAGTAGGCTTCTCGTGGTGGATTTCCCTTGAATACTGACTGAGGTAGATCGTTTGGAGTTTCTCTGGGAGCTTCCACCACATCTCCTCCTGTCCTCACACTGAACTCTCGTCCGGTTTCTCCACCAGCTGAGCGTGTTTCCGCTTTTCCAGCATCTTGCTCAGCTCCTCGGTGAAGGAGTGGTAATGGGGCAAGGTGGACTCCATCTCGCTGGCCTGCCGCAGCAGGACGTAGCTGTTGCCGTTCATCTTCCTCAGCACGTGGGGCAGGCCGGGCAGCCCGTTGGGGGTGGTGCCGCTGGCGGGCTCGGAGGCGCAGGAGGACGTGTCGGAGGGGAGCGGGAGGGGCGGGGGCGGGGGCGGGGGAGGCAGCAGCTCGGTGCTCGGCGTCCTGTGGTTGCCCGTCGTCACGCCCTCGCCGGGGATTATCTTCAGGAAGCGGTCGCCGGCGTAGTGGCCCGGCTCGCCCTCCTCGCCCTTGCCTGCGCACGTGCCCGAAATGTTCTGCAGCTCCACCAGCGACGACCTGGGCAGCCGCATGTTGTAGTTGCCCCTCTTGGAGGGTGAGCAGAAGAGATAGATGGACAAGGTGGACAGGACAAAGGAAACAGCAGCCAAGACAGCGATGATGATGAGATAGATGAATTCCTGTGCCTTGGAGATCTGCCGCTGAGCCGAGGTTGGAGGGAAAAGCGGCGAGACGGCTAAACTCTCCAGGACGCTGACGTTGTACAAGGCTACGGCAAACCTCACTCCATTTTCCTCTGCGAAGCAGTCGTATTCTCCATCATCGCTGGCCTGTACATCTTTTATCACCAGGGAACCGTCCTTTAGGTTGTAATATTTTCCGTCGTTACCAAGGAGATCACTGCCACTGATTTTCCATCTTGCAATGGCTATGTTCGAGGTGAGAGGGCATCGCAAAAAAATGTCCGTTCCTTTCTGGACCGTTCTACTCTTCACTTCCAAAGGAACTGTGGGAAAAAAAGGGGAACGTTTACAAAGAACAAAAAACAAAGAAAATTACAGCACAGGAACAGGCCCTTCGGCCCTCCAAGCCTGCATCAACCATGCTGCCCGACTGAACTAAAACCCCCTACCCTTCCGGGGACCGTATCCCTCTATTCCAATCCTATTCATGGGTTTGTCAAGACGCCCCTTAAAAGTCACAATCGTATTTGCTTCCACTGCTTCCCCCGGCAGCGAGTTCCAGGCACCCACCACTTTCTGTGTAAAAAACTTGCCTCATACATTTCCTTTAAACAGTGTCCTTCGCACCTTAAACCTGTGCCCCCGAGTAATTGACTCTTCCACCCTGGGAAAAAGCTTCTGACTATCCACTCCGTCCATGCCCCTCATAATCTTATAGACTTCAATCAGGTTGCCCCTCCAACTCCGTCGTTCCAGTGAGAACAAACCAAGTTTCTCCAACCTCTCCTTATAGCTGATGCCCTCCATACCAGGCAACATCCTGGTAAATCTTTTCTGTACCTCTCCACTCTCCACTGTACCTACTCTGGTAGCGCGGTGACCAGACCCTTCGGGTAGCGCGGCGACCAGAATTGAACACTGTATTCCAAGCGCGGCCTAACTAAGGTTCTATAAAGCTGCAACATGACTTGCCAATTTTTAAAACTCATTTACAGTGAGAGAAATATGTCTACCCAATCATTGCAATAGGGTAAATATTATTGAGGGTGACCAGGGAAAGGCTCCAGTTCTGAGTGAACAGCAACTTTTCAGTACATTGTTATGGAGTGCAATGTGTGTGGGCCACCTCTGAGATCAGAGTCTAAGGTGTTTCCTCAAAGGGGAAGAATCACACTCATGTCTTTGCAGCTTCAGGCCTTTCGAGTAGGCTCCCCTCTCTTGACCCAGAATGAAGGTCTCACAAAAAAGGCCAATCCCTTCCACCAATCTTTCCGCCATGATTTTGGGTAATGTCATTGTGTTGGTGTTTCCTATTGTCAATTGGTATGGGCGGCACGGTGACACAGTGGTTAGCACTGCTGCCTCACAGCGCCAGGGACCCGGGTTCAATTCCGGCCTCAGGTCACTGTCTGTGCGGAGTTTGCACATTCTCCCCATGTTTGCTTGGATTTCCTCCGGGTGCTCCGGTTTCCTCACCTACTCTAAAGATGTCGGGTTAAGTTGATTAGAATCATAGAAATCATAGAAACCCGACAGTACAGAAAGAGGCCATTCGGCCCATCGAGTCTGCACTGACCACAATCCCACCCAGGCCCTACCCCCATATCCTTACATATTTACCCACTAATCCCTCCAACCTACGCATCCCAGAACACTAAGGGCAATTTTCTTTCAGCATGGCCAATCAACCTCATCTTTGGACTGTGGGAGGAAACCAGAGCACCCGGAGGAAACCCACTCAGACATGAGGAGAATGTGCAAACTCCACACAGACATTGGCCATGCTAAATTGCCCCTTAGTGTCAGGGGGACTAGCAGGGTAAATACATGGGGTTACAGGGATAGGGCCTAGGTGGGATTGTTGTCGGTGCAGGCTTGATGGGCCGAATGGCCTCCTTCTGCACTGTATTCTATGTCAATATATCCCCTTCAATTCAGCAATGTCAACTGTCACAGTGTAATTGCTGCCACTGACCACTCTGTAATTCGGTGAAACCAATTTCTGGAGTCTCTCCGCCAACTCTGCTACCACCGTACACATAAACGTTTCTTCACCCACTGGCCAGGAGGGGCAGTCGATGAAATACTTTATTAAGTGTAGTGACTGTTGTAATGTAGGAAATGCAATAGCCAATTTACAGCAATGTGATAATCGCTACTTAATCAGCGTCGCAAGGACAGATTGAGGTCAGACTGGGTAAAACTCCCCTGGTCTTCTTCAATATGGTTCCACGGGATCTTATAGATGCAACCAAGCAGGCAAGCAGAGCCTCAGTTGCTCCAACAGTGCGCTGCAGTGTCAGCCTTGATCTTTGGGCTCAAGCTCTGGAGTAGTTCTTAACCCAGAGCCTTGTGATTCAGAGCTAGCGACTGAGCCGCATTTGACACTTCATGAGAGAGAATGTCATTCTCCAGCCAAGTCCTCACCAGCTGCCCTGCGAGACACGTTCCCACACTCTACGGACTGCTCCGACCAACAGTAAGGATCACGCGCAAATGTGAAAGTGAAAAGCTACATACCATCCCCACGGTTGTCCAAACACCCTTTGTTCCCGGTCACAATGTCTTGAATCAGCTGCGCTCTACAACAGAGAAAACAAAGCTTGAGTGCAGTGTCGGAAATGGGAGCCTATTAGCAGCAGAGGAAAGATTCTCCACGGAGTTGTTGCATCAACTGAAGGGCACCAAAATCCCAGGAATGGGATCAGTTTAGTTCAGGAATAACGCCCAATTTTAAAAACTCATTCATGGGATGTGGGCAACACTGGTTGGGCCAACATTTGTAGCCCATCCCTAATTGCCCTTGAACTGAGTGGCTTGATAGGCTAATTCAGAGGACAGTTCAGAGTCAACCAAATTCATAGAATCATAGAATCCTTGCAGTACAGAAGGAGGCACATCCAAAGGTGTGCGGGTTAGGTTGATTGGCCATGCTAAATTGCCCCTTAGTTTCGGGGGATTAGCAATGCAAATTCCTTAAAGTTTACTTATTTATTGTCACAAGTAGGCTTACATTAACACTGCAGTGAAGTTACTGTGAAAATCCCCTAGTTGCCACACTCCGGCACTGTTCGGGTACACTGAGGGAGAATTTAGCATGGCCAATGCACCCTAACCAGCACGTCTTTCGGACTGTGGAGGAAACCAGAGCACCCGGAGGAAACCCAAGCAGAAACGGGGAGAACGTGCAGACTCCGCACAGACAGCGACCCAAGCCGAGAATCGAACTGGGTCCCTGGCGCAGTGAGGCAGCAGTGCTAACCAATGTACCACTGCACCGCCACAGTAGGGGTAAATTCATGGGGTTATGGGGATAGGACTTGGGTGGAATAGTTATCAGTGCAGTGAGTGGCCCCGTTCTACACTGTAGGGATTCTATGATTCAATGAGGCTATTTAGCCCATCAAATTGCTATGGATCTGGAGTCACATGTAGGCCAAACCAGGTAAGGTTCCCTAAAGAACGTGAACTGACAGTGGTTTTTATGGTCATCATCAGACTTTTAATTCCAGGTAGTTACTGAACTCAAATTTCACCATCTGCCGTGGTGGGATTCAAGTGGATGTCTTGATGAAACCATTAACTTCTTTAGGGAGAAGTTCTGACTGTGCAATGGTCCAAATCTAGTGATAGCGAATGGGAGGCCTGTTTAACATCTCTACCCATTTTGGTGAAACATTTTTATAATAAAATGATAAATAATTATATATAGATGTATATAAGGGAGATGTGCGGGGGAAGTTTTTTACACAGAGGGTGGTGGGGGCCTGGAATGCACTGCCCAGTGAGGTGGTTGAGGCAGTTACGTTAGCCACATTTAAGACTTATCTTGATAGGCATATGAACAAAGAGGAATAGAGGGATATAAGTGGTTGGTTTAGATAGGACAACGTGACCGGCGCAGGCTTGGAGGGCCGAAGGGCCTGTTCCTGTGCTGTACTGTTCTTTGTTCTTTTTTGAAAGAAAACCGGGCGATGTGTAAAGCGTGCTGCTGACTCAGTATCGCCTATCTTACACTATCGCAACAAAAATTTATTCCAGCAACTTCTTTCCAATTATAGATTTTGCGTCCGTATTCTTTCAGTTTCAACATTTACTCTTCCTGGAACGTGTCTAATACAGAAACCGCCCAAGGCTGCTGTGTAAACTCAAATGTCTACCAAACAACTTTAACCACACAAGACACTGCCGAGGCTTCAAAAATACTTTTGGAAACCTCTTCCCTCATGTACTTGTGCCGTTCCTTTGTCTGCCTGTGCTGAGCATAACGTTAGCAGCATGTTGTGGAGGGCCAGGCCACACTAACTCAGCCAGAATTGGCTTGGATTCCCTCGAGGCACAGATGCATGGGAACAGGAGGAGGCCATTCAGCCCCTCCAGCCTATTCTACCACCATTCAACACGATTATGGCTAATGTAACTCCATACACCTGCCTTTGCCCCACATCCCTTCACACCTCTACTTAACAAAAATTGGTCACAGTTTTAAAATTAAGAATTGATCTAAGATTGGCTTCCAGTTGTGGAAAAGGGTCCCAAACTTCCACCACCTGTTGTAAAAATATTTCCATATTTCACACCTGGAAGGTGTGACTCTAGTTTTAAGGCTATGTCCCTTGGTCCTAAGACCTGCTGCCTACTTTTCATCAAAGCACTAGTCTCTTAGCAGCTAAATAACCTAATAATAATACTTACATTTTCTCCCTTCTTTTGAAAGCATAAGGGGGTTATTTTAACTTTAATTGATGGTGTAACATGTGGAATATCATATCAGCCATCCATTCCACACCTGTCTCAATTGAATTTTTCTATTCACCAGCGCAGTGGCGCAGTGGTTAGCACTGCTGCCTCAGAGCGCCAATGACCCGGGTTCGATTCCCGGCTCGGGTCACTGTCTGCGTGGAGTTTGCACATTCTCCCCGTGTCTGCATGGGTTTGCTCCGGTTTCCTCCACGCTGCAAAGATGTGTGGGTTAGGTGGATTGGGCATGCTAAATTGCCCCTTAGGGGGACTAGCTAGGGTAAATGCATGGGGTTATGGGAATGGGGCCTGGGTGGGATTGTGGTCGGTGCAGACTCGATGGGCCAAATGGCCTCCTTTTGCACTGTAGGGATTCTATGATTCTAGATGAAGTAGGGTGGGAGGAGGCATGTTGTGAGTGTAAACATCGGTACAGACCAGCTGGGCCAATCTGTGCTGTAAAATGTCGCAGTAACACTGTTTAATATTGTCACGGGTTTGCCAAGAGCCACAAACTAGATTGTCGGACGAGAAATTCTTGTAAAACAACTTCCCCACTTTCTACAATTTGCAAGTATGAGGCACTCTTCACAAATGAATGCAAAACATATTACAGCACAATGTACTGCTGTCATATGGGTGTAAACCTGTTTAATATTTTAAACATGTTGCCATAAGCGTCCTGACAGCATGAGAGGGAAATGTTGTTGAGAGCTTTGTTAGCAATGCTGACAGCGTTATTTCTAACCAGCAGTGTCTCGGTGAGGAGCTCACTAGATTCAATAAACATGTTTGTATATGCTTTGGGTTTCGGACTGCCCCTGGAGCTTCAATGGCCAGTTACTTCCTACCAACCCGCCATCTTCCTTAAGACCTATACACCATAGTCAAATAATCTGACAGAGTCCAAAAACAAAAAACCCAGGGAAAATCCCAGCGCCAATTCAGGGGAAAAATACTCTGGAAATTCTCTTCTGCAGGAAATCAGGATCAATCCACAACAACCAACAACAGCCACAACAACCAAGTTTCAGATACGATGAAACCTCGAACCCAGTCAAAAGCTAAAAGAGAAAACGCTGGAAAATCTCTTTAGGTCTGGCAGCAACTGTCAGGAGACAAAAGGGTCATCTGGACTCGAAACGTCAGCTCTTTTCTCTCCTCACAGATGCTGCCAGACCCGCTGAGATTTTCCAGCGTTTTCTCTTTCGATTTCAGATTCCAGCATCCGCAGTAGAGTCATAGAGGTTTACAGATGGAAACAAGCCCCCTTCGACCCAACTTGTCCATGCCGCCCTATTTTTTCAAACCTCTAAACTAGTCCCAATTGCCCACATTTGGCCCATATCCCTCTCATCTTACCCATGTAACTGTCTAAATGCTTTTTAAAAGACACAATTGTACCCGCCTCTACTAATACCTCTGACAGCTTGTTCCAGACACTCACCACACTGTGTGAAAAAATTACTCCTCTGGTCCCTTTTGTATCTCTCCCCTCATCTTAAACCTATGCCCTCTAGTTTTAGACTCCCCTATCTAGCTGATCTATGCCCTCATTATCTTATAGAATTCTACAAGGTCACCCCTCAGCCTCCTACGCTCCAGAGAAAAAAGTCCCAGTCTATCCAGCCTCTCCTTATAACTCAAACCATCAAGTCCCCGCTAGCATCCTGGTAAGTCTTTTCTGCACTCTTTCTAGTTTATTTGTTTTTATTCAGTCAAAAGCTAGTTCTGCTTCGTGTTGACAATGTTTCATAACTTCAGGAACTTTAAAAATAAACAGTTAAAGTGGTCCTATGCTAGACAGGAAATAGTGAGGAAGATTGTGTAGATTATCCTGAATAAACCGGGCACTTAATCTGCTCATAATAGTCTTCAAAATGTCCTTTCAGCTGATCCTCTTTCCAAGATACACTGGTTCTCTGTGATGACTTCAATCAGGCCATTGAGGTTGTCTATTGGAGTATGAGCTCCCTGATTAAGGATCCAATCGATGGGCCAATCAGGGAGTCTTTGCTTTGTACTTAACAGTTCCTCTGACACCCCTGGAGGTAGACTGCTAACTGCTAGCACTCTGTGTACTACTGTTAGAGTTCATAAATAAAGGGATTTTGGTGAAGGGACTTCTGCCTCCAAAGACTCATTACATTCTCCATGTTCATTGAGTCACAGAAAGGTGCTATTCAGCCCATCGAGCTGTGCCAGCCCTTTCAAAGAACTATGCAATAAATTCTATTCCCTTGCTTTACCCTCATCACCCTGCAAATCTTCCCTCTGCTGAGCATTTATCTAATTCATCTTGTGAAAGTTAGTCTGGAATCTGCTTCCACGGCTCTTTCAGGCACGGCATTCCTGATCACTATAACTCGCTGACTAAAAGACAAATTCTCCCCGTGTTGAGTCACATGGGACCGAAACCCAGCAATGGTCTTCTGTCTGACAAAAGATCAGCATTCCAGGTAAGGATTCACCAGAACTCAAGTACCTGTCCCGTTCCGTCGGAATCTCCCGGCAAACTTTGCCGTCCCAGCCACAGTAAGGGTCTCGAGCCAAGACGCAATCGAAGCACGTAGAGTACTTGCGGCAGCTTGCCACTGGGAGCTGAATCACGCCACTCCGTGAGCCGACATACAGCATTCCCTGTAATTAAAACAGGCACACCATCAAACCGTCATTCTACTCAGAGCATGGTTTTTGGTGAGCATTATTTTGACATTAATTCCCATCAGGTCAGAACTGCTGAGGTGCATAATAAACATGTTGGAATAACAGCTTGACCTCTTCCTTCCATTTTAATTGTAGACTAGGCTTGAATAACAATGGCATAAACATATGGTTTGTCGTGGCTCTCTTGCTGAAGTGACTGTTTTACTCGTATTATTAGTGTTCTGCCTGAGTAAGCCAGGAGGATCCCTTGGAAGTTCAAAGCTTACAACCACTGCTTACTCAGCTATGCAGAGGTGCCCCTGAGCACAGTCCTCGATTCGGGTGTCACTGGAGGGTGGCAACAGAATCGATCATCTGCCCATTGGAGATGGTTTTCACTCTCATCTCTGCCCCGCCAAGTCTGACTCTGCATTTTAAATCACAGAATCTACCCTCCTCCACTTATAGTTTCACATGGTTTCAAAGTTACCTGGGTGCTGGAGAGGAGGAGACTTTCTACAGGCTGGGGTTCCTCATAAAGCTGGATCTCCTCGATGACCTGTATGCTGGACCCAATGTTCACAACCTTATGCAGCCATCCGTCATCTGTAAAAACAGGCGCGATCAGTCACTCGACAGACCAACGCACAAGATTCTCTTGCAGCTAAATGATACTGCTGGAATGAATACGCAGCAAAACATGCAGAATAACAATCTTTTCACCACAGATTGATCTTGAGCAGAGCAGGAAGTCAGCCATTTGTCCCTGCATCAGTAGGTAAAATAGATCAATACCCAACGTCAAGTGGCACGGTGGCACAGTGGTTAGCACTGCTGCCTCACAGCTCCAGGGACCCGCGATCGATTCCCGGCTTGGGTCACTGTCTGTGTGGAATTTGCACGCTCATCCCGTGCCTGCGTGGGTTTCCTCTGGGTGCTCCGGTTTCCTCATAGCTCCGTGAATGATTCCTTCTGAAGCATTTATCTGGATTTCTTGGGAAAGTGATAATTGAATTTGCTTCCAAAGATGAGCAGGTTTGGTGCACTGGTTGGCCATGCTAAATTTCCCCTTAGTGTCCCGGGCTGCATTGATTAGAGGGATTAGCGGGGTAAATATGTGAGGTTACAAGGTTAGGGCCTAGGTGGGATTGTTGTCAGTGCAGACTCAATGGGCCGAATGGCCACCTTCTGCACTGTAGGGTTTCTATGATTCTGAGCCTTGAAGAGGATGTAGGGGAGGATTCACTACATAGGTACATGGGATAAGGGCACATGGAGTGACTGGGGAAATTAGGATTATTGTCCTTTGGAGCAGAGAAGGTACAGGAAAGACTCAATGGGGGAACTGAGGACTGTAATGGGTTTCAGAAAGGAAGAAATGGTTTCCACTAAAAGGAGAGGTGGCAACCAGAGGGAAGATGAGGAGAACTTTTTTTTCCTGCATTCTGGAAGCTCTGCCTGGAAAAGGTGATGGAAGCAACTCCAATCATCGCTTTCCCAAGAGATCTAGATAAATGCTTCAGAAGGAATCATTCACGGGGCTATGAGGGAAGAGCAGGGGAGTGTGACTAATTGGATCTCCCTTTCAAGGAGCTGACACAAGCACAATGGGTCGAATGGCCTCCTCCTTTGCTGCGTGACTCGATGTGTGTCAACACTTGTCGCCAAACAAGGCCAATGTCTACACTATTATCTGGAATATCACATCTCACAGTCTGTTCCAGGAATGGGATGGTTGTTATTTGTTAAACCCAGGGGTTTTCATGCTATCATAAAGCTGGAAGCAAAGCCTGGGGCAATTTGATCTTTTGGAGGGCAGGGGCAGGAGGAAATGTGATGGACTGGTTCTCTGTGGCACGGCCTGCTTTGACTTCCCTTTTCACCGAAGTGAATGGGGTTGGTGGGTGGTGGGTGATTGGGGGGGGGGGGGGGGGGGGGGGGCGGGTAGCGGTGTTGAGGGGAATCAGGCCGGGTGTTTGGAAGAAAAACCGCTCCACACTCAACAAAAATGAAAACGCTCGTCGTTTTCTGTCCAGCATTTCTGTAAGGCTGAGTGGGAAAATATGCGGGTCAAATTTATATTTCACAGCCAGGAAAGTTGCTCAGTTTGTGTCCAGGGCCAATTAGAGACACAAACGACTGTGCACAGTGCAGTAAATAAAGGACTAGTATTTACTTCATGTCTAATCGTGGCACTCGCAAATAGTCCACAACATTTCACATGGCGGGAACAGCTTTGTGGTGCAGTCACTATTGTTGTACTAGTCTCCGAGTGAGAGCCAGGGTCCCACACACGGGGATAAGCCAAATCTGACCTGGTCTGTTTCGGCGGAAAAACAGGGAGAACACCTTGCTATTTGTAGATTACACAGAGGCATCAGTAATATACACTGGAATCTCTAGAGCAGGCAGGGAGGGGAGAGTTAGCTATGTAGAAGGGTGTGTCATTTCTGACACGCAACACACACAATATTCCACTGAAGTTTTGTTCTAAACGGTAGCACAGTGGTTAGCACTGCTGCTTCACAGCTCCAGGGTCCCGGGTTCGATTCCCGGCTTGGGTCACTGTCTGTGTGGAGTTTGCACATTCTCCTCGTGTCTGCGTGGGTTTCCTCCGGGTGCTCCGGTTTCCTCCCACAGTCCAAAGATGTGCGGGTTAGGTTGACTGGCCATGCTTAAATTGCCCCTTAGTGTCCTGAGATGCGTGGGTTAGAGGGATTAGTGGGTAAAATATGTAGGGATATGGGGGTGGGGCTTGGGTGGGATTGTGGTCGGTGCAGACTCGATGGGCCGAATGGCCTCTTTCTGTACTGTAGGGCTTCTATGATGATGATAAACACTTGTTACAATTACCGTGATTAAACAGAGCATTGGTGAGGCCACGCCTAGAGTGTGGAGTGGCACGGTGGTTAGCACTGTTGCCTCACAGCGCCAGGGAGCCGGGTTCGATTCCCGGTTTGGGTCACTGTCTGTGTGGAGTTTGCACGTTCTCCCAGTGTCTGCGTGGGTTTCCTCCGGGTGCTCCGGTTTCCTCCCACAGCCTGAAAGATGTGCTGGTTAGGTGCATTGGCCGTGCTAAATTCGCCCTCAGTGTAACCCGAACAGGCACCGGAGTGTGGCGACTAGGGGTTTTTCACAGTAGCTTCATTGCAGTGTTAATGTAAGCCTACTTGTGACACTAATAAATAAAGTTTAGAGTACTGTGTGCAGTTTTAGCCTCTCGGGCAACTGAGATTCACTCGACTATGTTGCCTGGGATGGGGAAATTGTCCAATGATAAGTTCCAGTGAATACAGGCCACCAGGCTGCCTCACAATGATTTGAATGAATCATAGAATCATGGAATCCCTAGGATTCCCTAGAATCATCTGAAGGAGATGATTCAACCCATTGAGTCTGCATTAACTCTCCAAAAGCTGACCTTACCCAGAAATGGGTGTCCTTGTACACCAGTCACTGAAAGCTCAAGCATGCAGGTACAGCAAGCAGTTAGGAAGGCAAATGGTATGTTGGCCCTCATCACAAGAGGGCTTGAGTACAGGAACAAGGGTGTTTTATTGCAACTGTACAGAGCCTTGGTGGGGCCCACACTTGGGGTACTGTATCCAGTTTTGGTCTCCTTATTTAAGAATACTTGGCATGGAGGGAATGCAGTGAATGTTCATCAGGCTGATCCCTGGGATAGCAGAATTGTCGTGTGAGGAGGGATTAGAACTACTGGGCCTGTATTCACCGGAACTTAGAAGAATGAGAGGGAATCTAATTGAAACCTATAAAATTCTGATAGGGCTGGACAGACTGGATGCAGGAATGGTGCTTCCTCTGACTGGAGGATCTGGAACGAAGGATATGAGGTCGGCCATTTAGGACTGAGGTGAGGAGAAATCTCTTAACTAAGAGTGTGGTGAACCTATGGAATTCTCTACCACTGGAGTCTGTGGAGGCCAAGTCATCGAGTATATTTAAGGAGTAAATAGATAAGTTTCTAGATTCTCCAGGCTTTGAGGGGTATGGGGTGAGTGTGGGAGTATGGAGTTGTGATAGAGGATCAGCCATGATCATATTAAATGGCAGAGCAGGCTCAAAGGGTCAAATGGTTGACTCTTTCTCCTATTTTCTGTTTCTATGTATAGCTTGCTGCTTCCATTGTTTTGCATGCAAGTAGCAGCTTTTTCCCAGGGTTGAAGAGTCAATTACTAGGAGGCACAGGTTTAAGGTGCGAGGGGCAAGGTTTAATGGAGATGTACGAGGCAAGTGTTTTTATACCAAGGGTGGTGGGTGCCTGGAACTCGCTGCTGGGGGAGGTAGTAGAAGGAGATACGATAGTGACTTTTAAGGGGCGTCTTGACAAACACATGAATAGGATGGGAATAGAGGGATATGGTCCCCGGAAGGGTAGGGGGTTTTAGTTCAGTCGGGCAGCATAGTCGGTGCAGGCTTAGAGGGCCCAAAGAGCCTGTTCCTGTGCTGTAATTTTTTTTGTTCTTTATTCTAGTCCTGCGTTGTAGCTTTGCCTGGATGACACCTCATTTTTAGGCGTGCCTGGTGTTGCTCCTGGCATGCCCTCTTCATTCTGCACTTTCCGTTGAACCAGACCTGATTCCCTGGCTTGGCAGTAATGGTGGGGATATGTCTGGCCATCAGGTTACAGATTGTGGTTGAGTACAATTCTGCTGTTGCTGGTGGCCCACAGCACCTCATGACTGCCCCAGTTTTGGGTTGTTAGATCTGTTTGAAAGGTATCCCATCTCGCCATGGTATGGTGGTGGCGCCACACAACACTTCAATGTGAAGTCTGGCCTACACATGACTCCAGATTCATGGGTGGCATGGTGGTTAGCACTGCTGCCTCATAGCGCCAGGGACCCGGGTTCAACTCCGGCCTCGGATCACTGTCTGTGTGGAGTTTGCACATTCTACCCCTGTCCATGAGGGTTTCCTCTGAGTGCTCCGGTTTCCTCCCATGGTCCAAAGATGTGCAGGTTAGGCGAATTGGCCATGCTAAATTGACACTTAGTGTCAGAGGGATTCGCAGGGTAAAACATGGGGTACAGGGATAGAGCCTGGGTAGGATTGTTGTCAGTGCAGACTCGATGGGCTCCTTCTGCATTGTAGGGATTCTATGAGATCCATAGTAATGTGGTTGCCTCTTAAATGCCACTGAAGGGCAATTAGGGATGGATAATAAATGCTGGTCCAGCCATCGACACCCACATTCCATTAAGGAATTGAAAAAAAACGACACAATGACTTAATTCAGAGGTAAAGAGTTATGGAAAATGGATCTACAACACCTACCTGTGCCAATGAACATCACATCATACTGTTTATCATCCAGTGCTGTGACTGTGTCCACCACAATCTTTGTGTACTTTACATTTTCCTTCATAAAAACCGGATGTCCTCCCATGGGTCTGACTTCTTCGTCCATTAGTGGATGCTTCTTCGCAAAGTCCAGAACAGTGTCTGGCAGGTCACGCGATGTCTCAAAACCCTTACTCCTGAACTTGTCCGTAATGCACTGTCAGGCAAGAGCACAGTAAATACAGTCAGCAAGGGGCATTTACCTTCAACAAATTTAAATGCCCCAAGGTACAGGAATGGTGTTAGTCGGAATTTGACATTGAGGCACGTAAGAAGACACAAGGGAAGGTGATCAAAAGCTTGGTCAAAAGACACTAAGCTGAATAAAAGGTGGAGGAGGGGTTGCAGGTCAGAGCTCTGAAATAGTCATTCAGACAAAAAAGGTCAACTCTATTTTCTCTCTCCAAAGACGCTGCCAGACCTGCTGAGTTTTTCCAGCATTTTCTGGTTTTGTGTCATATATCATAGAAATCATAGAGACCCTACAGTACAGAAAGAGGCCATTCGGCCCATCGAGTCTGCACCGACCACAATCCCACCCAGGCCCTACCCCCATATCCCTACATATTTTACCCACTAATCCCTCTAATCTACGCATCCCAGGACACTAAGGGGCAATTTTAGCATGGCCAATCAACCTAACCCACACATCTTTGGACTATGGGAGGAAACCGGAGCACCCGGAGGAAACCCACGCAGACACGAGGAGAAGGTGCAAACTCCACACAGACAGTGACCCAAGCCGGGAATCGAACCAGGTCCCTGGAGCTGTGAAGCAGCAGTGCTAACCACTGTGCTACTGTGCCGCCATGATGACTCCTTGTCAGGATATCATTCCAGAGAAAGACTGGCGACAACCTGACATAGTCACGGAATCTAGCTGCCTCTCTGAGCTTAGAATACTCCAAAGCCCTCTGGAGCCAAGGAAGCCCCTTTGAAGTATCGGCAAACTGAGGGAGGGATAGGAGGAGGAGAGGAATCAGGGTGAAGGGCCACGCTCTGCTCACTTGACACGTCTGCTGCATGAGAGCCAGGCTCCTTGCTAATATTCTCCTCCACAACCAGGAATGTAGCCTTCAACACATACTGAGATCAGCATGGACTTGGGATCAAGCCCTGACATATTTCCAATCTGTATTCGTGGGATAAATTCACTTTGTGCAATACAGCAAAACAGATACAGATGAACTGGTAGCCAATTGCAATTTCCACTCACTTCCCTGTGGGAGATTGCTGCTCGCAAAATCCAACCTCCATGATATCTACACAAAACATGATGAAGATGCGGTGGGGAGGATTCATGAGTGTAAGGGGGGGGGTGGTGGAAACCACATACAGAAAGTGGAACAGGAGGTGAGATGGTTACATATTGATTGATGTAAATCTCCATTTACAACCAAAATCCACTGCTCCATGTGAGCCTTAGGGCACAAAAATACCCCCCACCCCCAGATAAAATGGTACCTTCAATGCGGAAGAGTCTTACCGATCCTGGCCGTGGTTCTGGAACCTTCCCCATATATCCTGCCCGCCATCGTGTTGATTCCTGGTCTTCCTTATACCGTCCTTCAAACGCTTTCCGAATGTCAGCAAGGGAGTACCGGCAGACAGCAGACGCTTGTACATTTTGCCTTCATTATTACCAAGAAGAGTGAATAGACATCAGTGAGAACAGAGAAAGACAGCCAGCTCGCACTACACCACAGGGCATTAAC
Source organism: Mustelus asterias (assembly GCF_964213995.1). Classification (NCBI taxonomy): domain Eukaryota; kingdom Metazoa; phylum Chordata; class Chondrichthyes; order Carcharhiniformes; family Triakidae; genus Mustelus; species Mustelus asterias. The sequence continues at coordinate 12,601,982 of NC_135811.1, read as the reverse complement.
TGTGCTGAAAATTCGCTTTCCCTTATTGCTTATAGAAATCGGTAAGATCCATAGAATCCTACAGTACAGAAGGAGGCTATTCGGCCCATTGAGTCTGCACCGACCACAATCCCACCCAGGCCCTATCCCCATAACTCCATGAATTTACCCTAGCTAGGCCCCCGACACTAAGGGGCCAATCCATCTAATCCGCACATCTTTGGCATGTGGGACGAAACCCACGCAGACACTGGAAGAATGTGCAAACTCCACACAGACAGTGACCTGAGCCGGGAATGGAACCTGGGTCCCTGGCGCTGTGAGGCAGCAGTGCTAACCACCGTGCCACCGTGCTGCCCAGCGATCTTACAGCACTCCTTGTTAGTGTCACACCTTCCCCCTTCCAGTGCACAATCGCTTGAGAGCTTGATTTCTTTATTTTTTCGGTGTTTACCCGATGCTGCCAACTCTCAAACTTGTTCTGGAGTTGAAGATTCATACCCAGGACACTGCCGCGAGCAACCTCAAGAAAAATCGCTGGGGTATTAAACAAAATTAGGTTCTTTTCCCCCATTTTCTTTGAGCGCTTTAGCTGTGAAAACATTGGCGAGATCAGTAGCGGGGAGAAGGGACCCCCACTGGCAGTCAAGGTTAATCCAATTGGGTAACAAAGAACTGTCTCCCTTCCAATTGGCCAGGGAAGGCAATGCTCCGGGAGCAATGGCGGCAGTGTGGGGGTGAGAGGTCACGTGATGAATACACCCAATCCGAGCTGGAAATCCATCTGTCAAAATAGCGCAGCGATGTAATAACTCCACGGAGGCGAAAGTCTCGTCACCAAGTTACTTTATTTACACCACACATCTGTACACAGCCAGCTCTCCAGTTGCTCCCTGTTGAATGCAGGCTGGGAGTCTGACACACCTGCTTTAAAAAGGGAGCATGAGGCTCCCTGATTTAACCATCAATTAAGACTCATCAGGCAGTTCATACTCTCGCAAGCCAACCTCATTAGCCTGGCTGAAGTCATCTACAGAGAGGAACGTCAGGTGACTGTGGTATGGGTTTTACTCTGGGTTGACGCACAGTGTAATTCAGCGTGGATATACTGATCATTGGTGCCTGCTGTTACACAATCTAAGCCGCACAGGACGTCTAATGAACACAACAGCTGAAGAGGGAGAAAATAGGCGGCTCAACATTACGTCAAAGGGCAGGAGTTTTGCTTTGGCATGACACACCCAGTGTCATTTTTGTTTGATTGGTCAATTAATGACCAGTCGGTGGTCACTGCCCAGCTAAGGCCAGTGGTGAGCTCCTGAAGCTGAAGGGATTATAATAGGTCCTTCAGTATAGTGGAAGGCCGCCATTGCAGGTAAAGTGCAGAGAGGGTGATTCGACAGAGAAGCACTCTCGCAGCACTGTGTAAATGTTTGAGTATGAGCTCCCTGATTGAGGTCCTGGTTGCCTGCCCAATCAGGGAGTCTCACCTGTGTACACAAGTATGGAAGTGTCAAGTCTACTGGGACTCCAGATTCCGACTGTGCACCTGAAGCACTCTTAGGAATGGAGGTAAGTTTGTAAATAAAGGGAATCTGGTGAAGGGGCACCGGTCTCTGAGGAGTTATTTCACAAATGGCCAGAGCTGCCAGACCTTCTATATGGAAACCTCTCCAAAGGACATCCTGAGGATACTTCAAAGTTGGCTGTGGACTAGGGAGGGGATAGGGGGTTGGTTAAATAGTGAAACAGAGCATTGCTATCCTGCCCCATGCCCTGGTCTGCTGAGCCCGGGCTTGTAATGGCCACTGTTTGCCAACTCTTCCTTACAGTGGGACTATGATGGCACACCAATATGCTGGCCAGCAAAGGGGCGGGGGGGATTCTAGGTCTGTCCGTCTTCGTTCCTATTTCATTTGGCTTCCAAGCCTTTTCCCATGAAATGGGTCCGATAAAATACTGAAAACTCCAAGTTTTCTGAAGCAGGAAGCTTTAAGGAATGCTCAGGCATCCCAAAGAAATAGTGGCATCGATACATGAAGGAGTGGCAAACAAATCAAGTAACTCTCAGTTTGTTACACTCAAAGTAAAACAGTGAACCCAGTACCCAGTCGGAGCAGTCTGTATGGGGAATACCACAGCTGACTAAATCCACCACTGCTGATTCAATAGGGGTAAGTTTAGCTCAAGCAGCAATGTAAAATGGGCAACATTGATTAATCATAGCACCCCTACATTGCAGAAGGAGGCCATTCGACCCATCGAGCCTGCACCGACAACACTCCCACCCAGGCCCTATCCCCGTAACCCCACACATTTACCCCACTAACCCCTTTAACCTACACATCTCGGGACACTAAGGGGCAATTTAGCATGGTCAATGCACCTAATCACGAGTGTGGCTGGAAAATCCCGCCCTTTGGGTGAATTCACTGGGACTAATTTTGCCTCAGACATGAGTGTAAAACTGGAGGGTATCAGTTCACTGCCTGCTTTGCTTGACAATGCTCCTGAAAAGGGCCTGCTATTTTACAATATTAAAGATGCAATATAAATGCAAGTTGTTGCTACACATCTCTCCTGATTTTGACTTCCATTAATTTGGTGAGAGATATTCAGGCAGCTTAATGGGCAGCACAGTGGTTAGCACTGCTGCCTCACAGCGCCAGGGACCCGGGTTCAATTCCGGCCTTGGTTGACTGTGTGGAGTCAGCACGTTCTCCGATGTCTGCGTGGGTTTTCTCGGGGTGCTCCGGTTTTCTCTCTCGGCCCAGAGATATATAGGTTAGGTGGATTGGTCATGCTAAATTGCCCCTTCGTGCCAGGGGGATTAGCAGGGTAAATACTTGGGGATAGGGCCTGGGGGGGATTGTTGTCGGTGCCTCCTTCTGTACTGTAGGGATTCTATGATGATTCTATGATTCTAACTTGGAGACTCGGGAGGTTAGGAAGTGGAAGAGAGAAAAGCCCAGTGAGGTGACTCCGTGCCTAACAAGGTTGTATCATCCCTAAAGTGACTCAGCTCTCTGCCACGTGTGAGAACTGCCCCTTCCTGGATGATTAATCATGCTCGCATTACTGACAAACATGTCAGCAATCCATAACGGCTCTCCCAAAGCAGGTGTGACCAATCTAACAGAGAAACAATGCATCTGATTCAGGTACACGTAATCAATCTCCAAGACACTGAAGTTTCTCATTTTCTAACCGTGAAATTCAATTCGCCTTTCCAACAGAGTTAATTGGGGAATATTTGCGCTCACGTTACAGCCCATCGCTTTTCTTATTATTCCACTCTTATGACGGGGACGGGATTCGTGGGAAAACAAAGTTGTTGAGAAATGAAGAAACATCAAGACTTGAGTGGATAAAATGTTCCAAAAACTAACATTCTCCAGGTTTTTTAAGTAAGCAAACAGGGTTGTTTTGTTAAAACTTAATTTACGGGATGTGGGTATCGCTGCCAAGCAATGTTTACCCTCTAAGTTGCACGCGTGCACAGTTCAGGAGAAAGGCATCCACTGGAAAATGGGGAGTGCGCACAACCATGCAAAATGGGTTGCCATGGTGGCACAATGGTTAGTACTGCAGCCTCACAGCGCCAGGGACCCAGGTTCAATTCCCGGCCTTGGGTCACTGTCTGTGCGGAGTCTGCACATTCTCCCCGTCTGCGCGTGGGTTTCCTCCGGGTGCTCCGGTTTCCTCCCACAGTTCAAAGATGTGCGGGCTAAGTGGATTGGCCATGCTAAATTGCCCCTATTGTCAGGGGGACTAGCATGGGGATAGGGCCTGAGTGGGATTGTGGTCAGTGCCGACTTGATGGGCCGAATGGCCTCCTTCTGCACTGTAGGATTCTATGAAATATATAATTAAAGGCACTATTCACTGAAATGAACATTAGAGGGGATTTTTAAAATATATTCTGAAGTTAAAGTTTATTTATTAGTCACAAGTAAGGCTTACAGTATCACTGCAATGAAGTTACTGTGAAATTCCCCTAGTCACCACACTCCGGCGCCTGTCCGGGTACACTGAGGGAGAATCTAGCATGGTCAATGCGCCTAACCAGCACGTCTTTCAGACTGTGGGAGGAAACCGGAGCACCCGGAGGAAACTCACGCAGACACGGGGAGAACGTGCAAACTCCACACAGTTACCCAAGCCGAAAATTGAACCCGGCTCCCTGGCGCTGTGGGGCAACCGTGCTAACCACTGTGCCACCGTGCTATCACTGGCAACACCAGCATTTATTGTCCATCCCTAATTGCCCTTGGACTGAGTGACTTGCTAGGCTATTTTAGCGGGCATTTAAGAGTCAACCAGATTGCTGTGATTCTGGAGTCACATGTAGGCCAGACCAGGTAAGGACGGCAGATTTCCTTCCCTAAAGGACATTAGTGAACCAGATGGTTTTTTATAACAGTTGAAGCTAGTTGTCATGGTCACTGTTAATGAGATGAGCTTTATATTCCATATTTATTTATTGAATTTAAATTCCCTCAGCAGCTATGGTGGGATTTGAACCCATGGCCCCCAGAGCATTAGTCCGGACCTCTGGACTAGCTGTCCTGCAACATTACCAGCACCTCCCCATGGGATGTTGCGGGCAAAGTCAAAATTTATTTCCCACCCTTAATTTCCCTTAATTGGGTGGGTTGCTAAGCTATTTCAGAGGGTAATTAAGAGTCAACCACATTGCTGTGTCTGGAGATACATTATTAAATGGAGTTTTTATGATAATCCTGTAGTTTCATGTTCATTGGAGAATATTATAGAATCCCTGCAGTGCAGAAAGGCCATTCGGCCCACCGAGTCTGCACCGACTCTCTGACAAAGTATCTTATCCAGGCCCTCTGCTCCACCCTATCCCCATAATCATTACTAATGCAAGCTTTTTAATTCCACGTGCGTTTATGAACTGCATTCAAATTTGGGATTGAACTCATGTCTCCACATCATTAGATTAAGTTGATCTTTTCTACACCCTAGCTATGATTGTAACACATAAGAACATAAGAACATAAGAAATAGGAGCAGGAGTAGGCCATCTGGCCCTTCGAGCCTGCCCCGCCATTCAACAAGATCATGGCTGATCTGAAGCGAATCAGTTCCACTTACCCGCCTGCTCCCCATATCCCCTAATCCCCTTATCGATCAGAAAACTATCTAACCGTGATTTAAACATATTCAACGAGGAAGCCTCCACCACTTCAATGGGCAGAGAATTCCAGAGATTCACTACCCTCTGAGAGAAGAAGTTCCCCCTCAACTCTGTTCTGAACCGGCCCTCCCTTATTTTGAGGCTGTGCCCTCTAGTTCTGGTTTCCCTTCTAAGTGGAAAGAATCTCTCCACCTCTACCCTATCCAGCCCCTTCATTATCTTATATGTCTCTATAAGATCACTACATTCTGCACTCTCTCATTTCCTTCTCTATGAATGGTATGCTTTGTCGGTATAGCGTGCAAGAAACAATACTTTTCACTGTATGCTAATACATGTCACAATAATAAATCAAATCAAAACAAATAGATTTGGTCTCTGGATTACGAGTATAGTAAAGTAACTGCTATGCTACCATTCTCTTTGCAATGGGATTCAATCCACTATCATACAATGAGAAGTAGAGCACAGCGCAGGTATAACTGGAACTATCCAGCCACATTCCTTCCTTCTATTTATTGTGAGTCACTGTTTCATGGGGCCAGATTGCGTTACTTGACAAAGCTGCTCAGGGACATTTCATTTTGTGCTTTGATAGATAGACCTGCAGTGCATTGAGAGAGAACATGGTATTGGAGAAACACACCACCCTGTTGGAAAGTTAACAGCCTGCAGTCACTGAGTCCACAAGCAGGGGTGCAGTACCGAGTAGGTGCCGCACTGTTGGAGGCAGCATCTTTCATAGAAAGATAGAAACATAGAATGTAGGAGCAGGAGGAGGCCATTCAGCTCTTCAAACCTGCTCCGCCATTCATCACGATCATGGTTGATCATCCAACTCAATAGCCTAATCCAGCTTTCTCAGATGGGATGTGAAACGGAGGTCTGCTCTCTCAGGTAGACGTAAAAGATCCCATATCCCTCTATTTCCAAGAAGAGCGGGGGAGTCCTTCCCGGTGTCCTGGAAAATACTCATCTCCCAAACAACATCAATGCACGGGATGCGGGCATAGTTGGCAAGGCCAGCATGTTTTACCCACCCCTACTTGTCCCCGAGAAGGTGGTGGTGAGCTGCCTCCTTGAAGCACTGCAGCCTCTGTGGTGTAGGCACACCCAAAGTACTGTTGGGGAGGGAATTCCAGGATACTGACCCAGTGACAGTGAAGTGATACATTTCCGAGCCAGGAATGGTGAGCGATTTGGAGGGGAAGCTGTGTGTGCTGGCGTTCCCATGTATCTACTGCCCTTGTCTTCTAAGTGGTAGAGGTCAGCTTTGGAAGGTGCAATCTGTGGGAACTTGCTGCGTGAAGATTGGCGGCTGTGGTTCCTACACACCAACAGTGACCACATTTCAAAAGTATTTAATTAATCTGCATGGGTTTCCTCCGGGTGCTCCGGTTTCCTCTCAAAGATGGGCGGGTTAGGTGGATTGGCAATGCTAAATTGACCCTAGTGCCATGGGGATTAGCAGGGTAAATGAGGGTTATGGGGATAGGGCCTGGGTGGGATTGTGGTCGGTACAGACTCGATGGGCCTAATGGCCTCCGTCTGTACTGTAGGGATTCTATGACTGTAGGCACTTTTTAAATATCCTGGGGTCAGGAAAGGCGCTATATAAACACAAGTCTAATGATACTGAATCTCAAATCAAAGTGCTGTTGGCTTTCCTATGCAAGCTTGTAAATGGATTAGGTTACCTTATCATTCGGCTAGATTTAGAACAAAGAACAATACAGCACAGGAACAGGCCCTCCGGCCCTCCAAGCCTACGCCGCTCATGTGCCCACGAGACCATTCTTTTGTATCCCTCCATTCCCAGTCTGTTCATGTGGTTATCTAGATAAGTCTTAAACGATCCCAACATGTCCGCCTCAATCACCTTGCTTGGCAGTGCATTTCAGGCCCCCACCACCCTCTGTGTAAAATACGTCCCCCTGACATCTGTGTTGAACCTTGCCCCCCTCACCTTGAACCCGTGACCCCTTGTGTTCGTCACTTCCGACCTGGGAAAAAGCTTCCCACTGTTCACTCTATCTATGCCCTTCATAATTTTATACACCTCTATTAGGTCGCCCCTCACCCTCCGTCTTTCCAGGGAGAACAACCCCAGTTTACCCAATCTCTCCTCATAGCTAAGACCCTCCATACCAGGCAACATCCTGGTAAATCTTCTCTGTACTCACTCCAAAGCCTCCACGTCCTTCTGGTAGTGTGGCGACCAGAACTGGACGCAGTATTCCAAATGTGGCCTAACCAACGTTCTATACAGCTGCAACATCATATGCCAACTTTTACATTCTATGCCCCGTCCAATAAAGGCAAGCATGCCATATGCCTTCTTCACCACCCTCTCCACCTGTGCTGCCACCTTTAAGGATCTAATTACATAGATACATGCAAGCCCAACTTTAATCTAACCCACCCACTGGGAATAGGCTGGGCTTGGCCCAGATGCCAGTACAACACCTACGTTCATGAAAGGAACCATGCATACGTAAGTCTTTCTTTTCTTCACCAAGATTACAATGGAACCATAAGAAAGGTACAGTGCAGAAAGAGGCCATTCAGCCCATCATGTGCCAAGTTTACAATGAAGTTTAATTTTGTTCCTGACTTTAATCAGGCAATTGGGATGGGCCTGTTAGAGTATGAACTACCTGATTAAGGGCCAAATTGATGGCCAATCAGGGAGCCTCTTGCTTTGTACTTAACCCAGGAGCGTCAGTTCCTCTGGAACTCCGAGTGTAGACTGCTAACTGAAAGCACTTTGTATGCTGTTGTCAGACTTGTAAATAAAGGGATTTTGGTGAAGGGACTTATGCCTCTGGGGACTTACTACACAACAAAACGTGCATCACCAGGGTATTGTGCCCAGTATTGGACACTGCACTGTGGGACGAATGTGAAGATTTTGGATGAAGTGCAGAAGAGAATTCTGAGAATGGTTTCAGGAGAATTCAGTTAGCTGGACAGCTTGGAGAAGCTTCAGGGAAGGGAAGGTTGAGAGCAGGTATGCTTGAGGTTTCCAAAAACCATGAGCATTCTAGATAGAACATAGAGAGAAACTGTTCCCACTGTCAGAAGGATTGAAGACCAGAGTACACCGATTTAAGGCGATTGGCAAAAGAAGCAAGCGTGGCATGGGTTAAAATCTGGAATGCAATGCACAGGTGGAGGCAGATTCAATTGTGGATTTCAAAAGGGACAATAGGTAATATAAAACAAGGGGTAAAATTCTTAAAGGGGGCGCAGGAGCAGAGGGACCTGAGTGTATATGTGTGTAGTTCATTGAAAGTGGCAGGAGAGGTGGAGAGAGCAGTTAATAAAGTTTATAGTATTCTGGGCTTTATTAATCGGGGCATAAAGTACAAGAGCAAGAAGGTTATGTTGAACTTATACAAACACTAGTTAGACCTCAGCTGGAACATTGTGTACAGTTCTGGGTGCGACGCTACAGGAAGAATGCGAACACTTTGGAAAGAGTGCAGAAGAGTTTTACAAGAATGGTTGCAGGGATGAGAAATTTCAGTGATGAGGATAGATTGGAGAGGTTGGGACTGTTCTCCTTGGAGAGAAGGCGGCTAAGAGGAGATTTGATAGAGATGTTCAAAACCATGAGGGGGCTGGACAGAGTACATAGGGAGAAACCGTTCCCGCTCGTAAAAGGATCACGAACGAGAGGGCACAGATTTAAAGTGATTTGCAAAAGAAGCAAATGTGATGTGAGGATAAACTTTTTCACCCAGCGAGTGGTTGGGGTCTGGAATGCGCTGCCTAGAAGTGAGGTGGAAGCAGGTTCAATCGCAACATTCAAGAGGGAATTAGATGATTATTTGAATCGAAACAATGTGCAGGGCTACAGGGAAAAGACAGGGCAATGGCACTGAGTCATGATGCTCGTTTTGGACAGCTGGTGTAGACAGGATGGGCCAAATGGCCTCCTTTGAGACGTCACAATTCCGTGAATCGGATAAGCAAGTGAAGGGAAAGCAATGTGCAGGAAGAACCAGAGGGAAACGGGAGAGCAAAACGGGATTAGATAAATTACTCTGACAAAGAGATGGCATGAACTCAATGGATCGAATGGTCTCCTCTACGTTCTAACCATTCCAGGATTCAATGAGTTGATTGTTGTGTTTATCCCTCTGGGCTGCCATCATACACCTGACTAAACACATTTTAGTTCATGTTACGTATAACTGCAGCACTTCACCCAGCAGACTTCAGCTTGTTCCCTCAGGTTAAAATGTAGTCAGAAAGCAGAATGAAGACATGATTATTCGCTGCAGTCTTTTGAGTTCCACATAAAGAAGTCACTGAACGAGTCTCTTCAATGCACTCTGCTTGGAGACTGAATTTAACAAGCACTGACAAGAGTTGATCTTTAATACACTTGTGCATCCACACAGCGTCGCCTGCCATGCTGCATCAGTTACACACGGTTACACCGGACATCCGCGCCATTCATTTACCCAACTCAGCACTGATGGAAGGACAATTGACAGACCTGCTGTGGAAACAGTTGCTCAAGTGGGAACAAAGATAGACCTGATAAGAGGTCTACAAAATACCTGATAGAGGTCTACAAAATTATGAGAGACATAGACAGAGTGGATAGTCAGAAACTTTTTCCCAGGGTGGAAGTGTCAATTACAAGGGGGGGTACAGGTTCAAGGTGAGAGGAGGGAAAGTTTAAGGGGGATGTGTAGAGGAAGTTTTTCATGCAGAAAGTGGTGGGTGCCTGGAATGCGCTGCCAGAGGATGGGGTGGAAGCAGGCACATTAGCAACATTTAAGAGAATGGGTACATGAATAGGGAGGGAATAGAGGGATATGGACTGAGTAAGGGCAGAAGGTTTTTTTAATTTTAGTTAGGGCACCATGATCGGGACAGGCTTGGAAGGCCGAAGGGCCTGTTCCCGTGCTGTAATTTTCTTTGTTCTTTGTTCTTAAAAGAAAGAGTCAGGGAACTAAAGAGAGAGAGAAAATTAGAGAGAGCAAGAAAGAGAGAAGGATGGACAGACACCGATTTATACAGCAAAAGCTGCAACTGGTGTCAATCTGAAATGAAAACACAAAATTCTGGAAATGTTTTCCAGATTTTATACATTGTTTTTTAAAATCTCTGGCTATCCCAAAGTGCTTCCCAGCCAATGAAGTGCTTTTTGAAGTGTGGTCACTGTTGTAAATATAGGAAACGCAGCAGGCAATTTAAACCCAGCAAGATTCCCCCAAACAATTTCTTTTGTTCACGGGATGTGGGCGTCGCTGGCCAGGCCAGCATTTATTGCCTAATTGCCCATTTGGCTGAGTGGCCATTTCACATTGTTGTGGCTCTGGAGTCACGTGTAGGCCAGACCGGGTAAGGGCGGCAGATTTCCTTCCCTAAAGGGCCTGATTGAACCAGATGGGTTTTTACGACAATGGTTTGATGGTCACCATTTAATTCCAGATTTCTTTTTCAGTGAAGTCAAATTCCACCATCTGCCGTGGTGGGATTCGAATGCAGGTCCCCAGACCCTGGGTCTCTGGGTTGCCAGTCCAAAGCTGTGCAGGTTAGGTGGATTGACTATGCTAAATTGCCCCTTAATGTGAGGGGGATTAGCAGGGTAAATACTTGGGGTTAAGGGGACAGGGTCTGAGTGGGATTGGAGTCAGTGCAAGCTCGATGGGCCAAATGGTCTCCTTTTGCACTATAGCGGGTCTATGATTCTATGACAATACCGGTACACCATTGCCTCTCCTTAAATAAAGTGATAACGACCAGACAATCTGTTTTAGTCATGTCGATATGAGGATATATATTGGCCAGGTCACCATGGAGAATTCCCCATCTTTTCTTCCAGATATCATCGGGGGGTCTTTTTACATCCAGCTGAGCTCCACCAAGAGACAGTAAGGGAGTGTTGGCCTAGATTTTGTGCTCAAGTCTCTGGCTTGAATACGCAAACGTCTTACTCAAGAAGCAAAAGTGTGGCCCACGGATGCCGGGGCTGTGCAGGTGAAGGATTGTGCGTTGGGGGGGTTGGGGCGGAGGTGGAGAGAGGGAAACAGTGATTTATTTCTGGATAGCTAAGCTCAGATGAACCAAATTACATTCGCCCCCGTGTGTATCTTGTGACCTTTCGAAGCTCTCTATAAAGTTTGTTAATCGGCGCTGAGAATTTAATTGCATCTTTAAATGGAAATGTATGTGTGACGACCTTGTGACGCATTTAGTGAGCCTTCTCAATGTGCTGGGTCATATTTACGCAGTCTCTTCAGTTTTGTACAACAATTATTTCTAGTTAGTTATGAACTGGGGCATATCTAAAAGAGGATGACAGCTGCGTAACAATGAGAGGTCATTCGGCAAGGCTAACGCTCTGTAGATGGTCACAACAGTCTACAATGACTGCTTGAACACTGTTGACCTTCCACGGCATCAGATCCGAGCATACCCATGCTCAGCAGTAACACTCATCGGCAAGCGGGCCCACTGTATGGTTATTCTCTGACCGTGAATCCTAAAGTAGAGATGAGGCTTAGCTGTAGCAGTGATGGTTCTTGAATTTGTGAAAACCGCTGCAGGAAGAGCCAAGGATTTTCCTGTCCCGCCCACCCAGGGTGGGGGGAGGGGGGCACCATGCAAAGGACCATTGACCTCAGGTGGGATTTTCCGGTTTTGGGGTGAGTGCGGCCTGAAAATCCCGCCCGTAGAGTCATACAGCACTAAAAGCACCCTTCGGCCCATCGAATCTGCACTGACAATACCACTAAAGGTGCTCTAATCCCATTTTCCTGCACTTATCCCGTGTCATTCAATGTTATGATATTTCCAAGTACTCATCCAAAGTATTTTTTCAAGGCTAAGATTTCTGGCCTCCACTACCTTCCCGGGCAGCGCATTCCAGATTCCCACCACCCTCTGAGTGAAATTTCTTTTCCCAAATCACCTCCAAATCTCCTGCCCTTTAAACTAAAACTATGCTCCAATAGGCAGAGGTTGGAATAGAGCAGCAGAGAGATTTAGATAAATTAAGAAATTAAGGACTTGAGGCAGTTTTCGTTAGAGAGAAGGTTAAGAGGTGGCTTAATAGAGGCATATAAGATGGTCAGAGGATTAGATAGGGTGGATAGTGAGAGCCTTTTTCCTCAGATGGTGTTGGCTAGCACGAGGGGACATAGCTTTAAATTGAGGGGTGAGAGATATAGGACAGATGTTAGAGGTAGGTTCTTTACTCAGAGAGTAGTAAGGACGTGGCACGCCCTGCCTGCAACAGTAGTGGACTCGCCAACATTAAGGGCATTTAAATGGTCATTGGATAAACATATGGATGATATTGGGATAGTGTAGGTTAGATGGGCTTTAGATTGGTTTCACAGGTCGGCGCAACATCGAGGGCCGAAGGGCCTGTACTGCGCTGTAATGTTCTATGTTCTAGTCACTGTGATGCCAAGTATACCACTGCCATAGAATACTAGTAAGCATGAGTGTATCATTACAGTATAGGAGAGTTCTCAATCCCCGTGGAACCAAACCTAACAAGGGGCAAGAATCAGAGTAGGCAAATTCCACCCTCTGGGCTTTTCAGCAGTGGATTGGTGGGAGCATTCTCACCTCCAAGTTAGAAAGTTGAGAGTTTAAGCTCCCACTCCAGAGACTAGAATACAAAATCTAGGTCAGCACTCCCTCATGGAGTATTTCGGATGTAATGCTAAACCTTGTTTGCTCTCTCAGGTGAATGCAAAAGATCACATAGCACCTAAGCAAAGGAGGGGAGTTCATCACAGTGTTCTGGTCAACATCTATGGGCAGCACGGTGGCACAGTGGTTAGCACTGTTGCCTCACAGCTCCAGGGACCCGGGTTCAATTCCAGCCTTGGATGACTCACTGTGTAGAGTTTGCACATTCTCCCAGTGTCTGTGTGGGTTTCCTCCGAGTGCTCCGGTTTCCTCCCACAGTCCAAAGATGTGCAGGTTAGGTGGATTGGCCATGCCGAAAAGATGTGTAGGTTAGATTGAGCCTGGTAAATGTGTGGGATTACAGGGGTAGGGCAAAGGAAAGATACTCTGTCAGAGAGTTGGTGCAGACTTGATGGGCCAAATGGCCTCTTCTGCACTGTAGAGTTTCTATGAACCTCGCGCTTTTGTACTGTGATGTTAGTGTACCTTTAAGAGATTTTTAAAAATTCATGCTCACAGCCTCAGGTGATGTCATTGTTGGGAGGAGGAAAACTGGGGGCAGGTCAGGTGACAGGAGTTCATTTTCAGTTTCAGTTTTAGAAGGAACAGCAAATTAAAAATAAGTGTTTTCTCTCTCTCCCTGTTGTTTTTGAAAATTCTGTTGGTTAGCTGAAAACAAAATCTTGTTTTTCCAAATGGTGAAAATCTGCTGTTGTTGGGGGCTAGACCAGAGTCTCTCTGGTGTTTTGGGAAGCTGTCTTGTCTTCAAACCGTTCGGAGTGAATCCAGAGAACTGCAGACTTCAACCAAAGGACCCAATTTCCATTATCACGTGAGCAGTAGATTTTGCTGTGTTGAAACTGTTTAAAGTGTTTTGTCTCAGGCAAGGGTTTTGGTTTGATTGGAACACATTAGATACCTTTGTCAAGGGTTAAACATTATAGTGGTTGTTTTGTTTCTTGTTTGTAATTGATAAAAGTTTTTGCTACATTTATTATTATACATGTTAACTATATTCTTAAATAAACTTTGTTTGATAAAAGCTCCCTCGTGGGTCTTTTGAATCACACCTGAAGTGGAACAACTCATGCTTATCCCAGACCATTTCAAGATGCAAAACTTATCATTCAGGCAGGCTTCATAAAACACTTTGGAGTTTGTAACCTGAACCATAACAGTACTCTATATGCTTCTGTTTATCAAGCTCGATGGGCCAAATGGATTATTCTGTACTGTAGGGATTCTATGATTCTAACCTGTAATCTACATCAAAATAACATAGTATCTGGTTATCATGTTGCTGTTTGAGGAAGCGCATTTGCAAAATGTCTGCCACATTTCCCATGATTACTTTCAGTTATGATGTGGAGATGCCGGCGTTGGACTGGGGTAAACACAGTAAGAAGTTTAACAACACCAGGTTAAAGTCCAACCTGGACTTTAACCTGGTGTTGTTAAACTTCTTACTTTCAGTTAACCACTGAATCATGTGATGATTGAACGTTCATAGAATCCGAGAATCCCTACAGTGCAGAAGGAGGCCATTCGGCCCATCGTGTCAGCAACGACCACAATCCCACCCAGGTCCTATCCCCGTAACCCCGCATATTTACGCTGCTAATCCCCCTGACTCTGGGGGCAATTTAGCACGGCCAATCCACCTAACCCGTCTATCTTCGGTTTCCTCCCAAAATCCAGAGCACCCGGAGGAAACCCACGTGGACACGGGAAGAACGTGCAAACTCCACACGGACGGTGACCCAAGCCAGGAATCGAACCCGGGTCCCTGGCACTGTGAGGCAGCAGTGCTAACCACTGCGCCACCATGTCACCCAACCTGGCTCGCATAAAGCAGCCCTAGACAGTATCTTCTTTTTATCTCCAAGGATGACCATCAGAGCACCAGAGTGCACTGCAGTGGGGATCGAGGAAAGGCTGGATATATCGAGATGTGGTAATTTTTCTGTATCCATTGTTTAGTCGGGAGGACCAGCTGGGCCAGTCAAAACGTAGTTTCCAGCAACATTTATTTTCAGAAATGAAATAAGCAGCTGCTGAGTGGAAGTGAATTATTTAGCAAGCAGAACACGTTACAAACTGCTTTCTGTTTTACTTTAATGAAGTGACTGCGAAAAATGAACAGATGGACATTTTGGGTAGGCTTGCTCTACTTTCCGTTCTCTTGTGACCCAAGATCAATAGTTTCTGCAAGGCCGTTCTGTTTCCAAATGGGACTCAGCTTGGATCAGGATCGCTGCAGTTACTAGATCAGGAGAGGCTAGTTATAAACCGGTTATGCTTTCCCAGATCTTGCCCTGAATATCTTTTGCCAAGCAGTCACATTAACAATGACAACGTCAATAGGGCGGCACGGTAGCACAGTGGTTAGCACTGCTGCTTCACAGCTCCAGGGACCTGGGTTCGATTCCCGGCTTGGGTCAATGTCTGTGTGGAGTTTGCACATTCTCCTCGTGTCTGCGTGGGTTTCCTCCGGGTGCTCCGCTTTCCTCCCACAGTCCAAAGATGTGCGGGTTAGGTTGATTGGCCATGCTAAAATTGCCCCTTGGTGTACTAAGATGTTTAGGTTTGAGGGATTAGTGGGTTAATATGTAGGGGTATGGCAGTAGGGCCTGAGTGGGATTGTGGTCGGTGCAGACTCGATGGGTCAAATGGCCTCTTTCTGCACTGTAGGGTTTCTATGATTTCTAACAATGTCATTTTGCTTTTTCAATTCTTGTTTAATCACATAAACCTGAAGCAAGGACTCGATAACGCAATGTTCTTTCAAATCGGAGATAGATTCAAACCCAGTATAGACTAATGGAATCAAAGGAAAATACTGAGGATGCTGGAATCTGCAACAAAAACAGAAAATGATGGAAAATCTCAGCAGGTCTGACAGCATCTGTGGAGAGAGAATAGAGCTAACGTTTCAAGTCTGGCTCTAACGAAGGGTCATCCAGACTTCAAAACATTGGCTCTATTCTCTCTCCACAGATGCTGTCAGACTTGCTGAGATTTTCTGTAGTCGAATGGAATGGAGATCTCCCTTGCCTGCTGGTTGTCAGAATCCGATGGGTGGGATTTTGCGATCCTTCCTGCCGGTCGGATCTTCCAGTCTCGTAGAAGGCGACCCCCACCCCCCCACCCCCTCCCCTCTCCCCCACTGGTTTTTTTAACCTTCTCCCTGGAACTTGGGAACATTTTGGTGACTGATCTTGAGACCATCTATATATTGGGCCAATTTAATGCCCCCTCCCCTCCCCCGCCCGTGAGTTTAGTTGGTGGGGGGGGGGGGGGATTTAATCAGATGGGTGTGCTAGGGATCCCATTGCCTTCCAGCCACTGCCCCTGCCCTAAGTCCGGAATGGCCAGGGTTATGGACAGCCTTCTCACCATGTGATGTTCTCAAGTGGGTAATTAATGCCCATAGTGAACTGTGTAGAACTGTGCACGTTTCCCAGGGAATTGTTAATCGCTTGTATAAACCGTCAGGAAAATGTGACTGTTAATGGGTACAGATCTGCTAACTGGATGTCTCCTATCACACCTTCTCAGAGCGTGGAAAGCTACGTCTCTATTCAATTTCAATTAACGTTATTTGAGGCCCGTTTATTCTTAGCTTGGGGGTAGATTTTAAATGTGTGCTTTCAGTAGGGGATTTTTTTTATTCCTTCGTGGGACATGGGCATCGCTGGCTGGGCCAACATTTATTGCCCATCCCTAGTTGCCCCTGGGGGGCAGTTGAGAGTCAACCACATTGATGTGGCCCTGGAATCACATGTAGGCCAGACCAGGTAAGGATGGCAGATTTCCTTCCCTAAAGGACATTAGTGAACGAGCTGGGTTTTTCCAACAATTGGCAATGGTTTCCAGACTTTTTTTATTGAATTCAAATTCCACCAGCTGCCGTGGTGGGATTCGAACTCGGATCCTCAGAGCATGATCTGAGTTTCTAGATTAATAGTCCAGCAATAATCCCACTAGGGCATCGTCTTCCCGTGTGCATGGGCTGGTGTCAAAGAGCCACATTTACCAAAGAGTATGTTTTATACATGGTTGCTTTCTGAATGTTGCTCCCTCACTCATGCCTTGTATTCAAATGGGCCTGGAAAAATCCCACCTTCCCCCCACTGCTGAGCATTTCACAAAAGGCAGCACCTTTGGCAGGGCAGCACTCCCTCGGTCCTGTGCTGTCCACAGAAACCATGTGGTATTTTTGCTTGTGATATCGTCATCATTTCCTGAATGCAGTATTTATACATACCATTGCGATACAAACACCCCGTAGAATACGGTGTTCTGCCAGCTTCCTTGCTTCAGAGCGTAGGTACCCGTCATGATGTTGAAATAAAAGCCAAAGTCTGGGATTAAACACACAACTCGGGCCTTCAGAAAAGAAGTCCACTTCCTCTGTAGAGTTCTCATTCCTCCCTCATCACTCTGCAACACAAAATATTCCAGATGGGAAGATATATATTTGTATGTGTACATATTGCACTGTTAACGCTAGCCATTGCCAGTCACCGCCTGGCTACCTCCAGATTTACTAGGTGGATCCTGCGGCTTAAAGCAAAAATCAGCATTTTCATTTTTATATGTAAAAAAAAATGAAGGATATAACGCAAGACAAATTACATTTCAGAACACTGGGGCATTAATCGAATCATAGAATGGTTGCAGCAAAGAAGGAGGCCATTCAGCCTGTCATATCCATGTTGGCTCTCGTCAGGAACAGCACAGCTCATCCCACTCCCCTATCGTTTCCCCATAGTCCTGCAAATTTTCTCTCTTCAAATATTTAGCCAATTCTCTTTGGTTGAATCTGTGTCAACAATGCATTCCAGATCCTAACCATTTACTGCATCAAATTGTTTTACCTCATGTTGCCTCTGGTTCGTTTGCTATTCATTTTGAAATCAGCGATCTCTGGTTCTCAACCCCTTCCATCACAGTTTCACTCTGTCTATTCTGTCCAGACCCTTCTTGATTTTGAGCATCTCTATCAAATCTTCTCTCTACCTTCTCTTCTCCAAGGAGAACAGATCCAGTTTCGCCAATCTATTCACGTAACAGAAGTCTCTCATCCCTGGAACCACTCTTGTGAATCTTGTCTGCACTCTCTCCAATGCCTTCACACCCTCCCTCATGTATAGTGCCCACAATTTGGAGACAATGCTTCAGTTGAGACCAAACCAGTGTTTTATAAAGATTCATCTTTAATCTGGGGTTTGTGATTGTGGGGTTACAGGGATAGGGGAAGGGAAAGGGCTCGGGTAGATACACTGACACAGAGTTGGTGCAGGCTTCAATGGGCCGAATGGCCTCTTCTGCACAGTTGGGTTTCTATGGTTCTATGCTTCTGTTTATAAAGTTAAGGATTCTACTGTCTTATTAACCACTTTCTCAATTTGCCACGTTCAACGATTTGTGCAAATGTACCCTACAGTTCCTCTGTTCCTACGCCCACTTCAGAATTAATTTTCTATTGTTGTTCCTCATTCTTCCCACCAAAACATATCACTTTGCATTTCTCAGTGTTGACGTTTTCCCACCTCATTTCCGGCCATTCCACCAGCCTATGTCCTCTTGGTGTCTCTCACTATACTCCTCACGTCCCAAGTTTCATCTCGTCTGCAGAATTGGAAATTTTTCCTTGCACTGTACCCAGGTCATTAAGACAGAACAAGAGGTTCTAAATGCAGACCCTGGGGAACTCATCAGTAATCTTCAGAGATCCCAGACATGCTAATGTCTGGGATGCAATACATCAGTAACTTGAGGCACGGCATGTGCTAGGTGCCACTTACCAGAAAGGGACGCACGATTTTGGACTAAAGGGCGGGATTTTACGGCCTCACTCTAGCGAGACTGGAAATTCCCACCCGAGGTCAACGGACATTTACGTTGTCCGCCCCTCGCCCACTCCAATTCTGTGGCGGACGGGGCGGTAGAATTCCAGCTATGGTCACCATAGCTTTGCACCACTGGACATCTTCCTTGTGCCATGTCTGTGCCTGTTGTACATTCAGTAACTGAGACCCAGTTTGTCTATGATTAGTTAGCAACTCCATTATTGCCTCTATCATGCGAGTATCAGAATGATCAAAGACAGATGAGATCTCAGCCTTTTTAGGAATTCCTATGCACTATTAACTCATGCAAGGATGCTGCAAAGTCTCGATGTGGTTGATTGGCCCTTTAACTCTTTTTCCTTCTATCGATCCTGACTCCATCAGTCAAATTCATGTATTTGGCTTGGCAACTCCTCATTGATTAATTCCCACATTGGCAGACACACGGTGGCACAATGGTTAGCACTGCTGCCTCACAGTGCCAGGGACCCGGGTTCAATTCCAGCCTTGGGCGACTGTCTATGTGGAGTTTGCACGTTCTCCCCGTGTCTGCGTGGGTTTCCTCCCACAGTCCAAAGATGTGCAGGTTGGGTAGATTGACCATGCTAAATTCTCCCTTATTGTCCAAAGATGTGTAGGTAGGTGGATTGGCCAGGTTAAACTGCCCCTTAGTGTCCCAAAATGTGTATGTTAGGGGGATTAGCCGCGTAGATAACGTGGGGTTACATAGAGCCTAGGTAGGATGCTCTGCCAGAGAGTCGGTACAATCTCAATGGGCTGAATGGCCTCATTCAGCACTATAGGGATACATTTTATTCAAAGACCCTCTCAGTCTAAAACCCACATAAATTTTACATTACCTTTCTTTTTCTCTCCGCCCGAACCTATGATTTAGGAGATTCTTTCTTTTTGGTCTCCTATCTTGGATCTGCATGTGGGGTATCGGGGGTTATGGGGTGTCTGGGATTCTCAAAGGGAAAGAGACAGCACCCACCCCAACCTCCAAAACTGAGTCTGGTCCATACCTGAATAACCTACATGTGATCCTGCGAACTATTCCGCCAATTCTGTTACCGGCTCCTTGGACACCTGTGAACACAGGCGTTTTGGTGTTGACAGGGTTAATGCAGTGCAGTGGTGCATTTACAGCTTATTCAGATTACATTCCTCCAGTGAAAACAATGGGAGCTTTCACCAGACCACTACCACTCCCACTTGAGAAGTCAAATTTCAATGTCTTAAATGACAGGTTGTCAGAAAACAACAACCCACGAGACAACATCCCTCTCCAAGTACAAAGATTTTAGATTAGCCCACAAACTGGAAGGGAAGGAGGTGAAACTATCAGCTGTGAATTTTCCACTAGGACCAAAGGTACATTGTTGAGGTACTTATAACCGTGATGTAACTTTACTCGTCTGAACAAAACGTCCATCATGAGGCTGGGATTTTCCTTACCCGCAGCGGGTTTTCCAGCAGTGCATGTGGCTCACCATTGGCCGTCAGTGGGATCTTCTGCTCCTGGTGAAGTCAATGCCATTTGTATGTCTCGCCTACCCCACCACCGGGGAACTCACCCATCTTCTACAGGACCTGTAGTTCCCGCCGGCAGGAAGGGCCGGGAAAGGCTAGCCATGAGTCATAGAATTCCTACAGTGCAGAAGGAGGCCATTCGGCCCATCGAGTCTGCACCGACCACAATCCCACCCAGGCCCTAATCGCGTACCCCCACCTATTTCCCCTGCTAACCCCCCGAACACTAAGGGGCAATTTAGCGTGGCCAATCAACCTAACTTGTACATCATTGGACTGTGGGAGGAAACCGGAGCACCTGGAAGAAACCCATGCAGACATGGGGAGAATGTGCAAACTCCACACAGTGACCCGAGGCCAAAATTGAGCCCGGGTCCCTGGCGCTGTGAGGCAACAGTGCTACCCACTGTGCCACCGTGCTGCCGAATCACACAGACCAGGGAAATTCTAGCCAGTGCAGACATGATGGGCCAACTGGTCTCCTCCTGCACTGTAACAATTCTGTGTTTCACCAGGGTGATATCAAGACCTAAATGGTTAAATGAGGAGGACAGGCTGTGCAGACTTGGCTTGTAATTTGCTTGAGAATAGAAGATTAAGGGATGTTATATATTTAGTCATTGCATGATTGCATTAAGAGTAAGTAAATGTATGTGGGGTTGTGGTGATAGGGCCCGGGGTGGGATTGTTGTCAGTGCAGGCTCGATGGGCCGAATGGCCTCCTTCTGCACTGTAGGGTATCTATGATTTCTATGATTCTAGCCATATCATAGAAAGAAACCCTACAGTGCAGAAGGAGGCCATTCGGCCCATCGAGTCTGCACCGACCACAATCCCACCCAGGCCCTACCCCCACATATTTACCCGCTAATCCCTCTAACCTACACATCCCAGGACTCTAAGGGGCAATTTTTAACCTGGCCAATCAACCTAACCCGCACATCTTTGGACTGTGGGAGGAAACCGGAGCACCCGGAGGAAACCCACGCAGACACGAGGAGAATGTGCAAACTCCACACAGACAGTGACCCGAGCCGGGAATCGAACCCGGGACCCTGGAGCTGTGAAGCAGCAGTGCTAACCACTGTGCTACCGTGCCGCCCTAGTCTAATGAATGGCAGAAAGACTCAAAGATCTGAATGTATTCCTCCTGTCACTATGTTCCAGTAGTAGCTGTTCAGGTGCTTCAGTCTCTATGTTGCAGTGGTCCCATTGCAGAGCACAATCCAGTGATTATTGTTGGAAAATGCGTCTGGATACCTGACATTGAATTCCCTCTCTTTCTTTCATGAGTTCACATCTGTTAATTTATGCATATACATTTGTGGGCATGATGGGAAAAAGCACAGAGGGAACTAAACCCACCAGCAAGAAACATTGGGACAGCCATAAAGCTTCATTATTCCAGCCAGGGTCCATTCTAAGAAAACAGCAACAATAACTTAAGATAGTACAAACAATCCCAAGGCGCTTCACGGGAATGTTTAAATTACTCACTGAGCCACAGGAGAATCATAGAATCCAACAGGGCAGAAGGAGGCCATTCGGCCCATCAAGTCTGCACTGCCCACAATCCCACCCAGGCCTATCCCCATTACCCCATGCATTTACCCTAGCTGCCCCTAGGAAACCCGGAGATATCAGGGCAGACGATCAAAGACTTGGTTATGAAGGGAGGTTTTAAGGAGTGTCTTAAATGGTGAGGGAGAGAATTCATGAGTTTACAACCTTGGCAACCTAAGGCCTAACCACCGACAGTGGAGTAGTTACAGTGAGGGATGACTGGAATGGAGGAAAGCAGAGATCGCGACATATCAGAGCTGGAGG
The DNA here is from genome assembly GCF_964213995.1 of Mustelus asterias. NCBI lineage: Eukaryota > Metazoa > Chordata > Chondrichthyes > Carcharhiniformes > Triakidae > Mustelus > Mustelus asterias. The sequence goes on along the minus strand of NC_135811.1, from coordinate 12,579,962 downwards.
AGGTTGCAAAGATAGGTGGGGGGAGAGCCATGGAGGGATTTGAAAACAAGGAGAAGAAATTGAAAATTGAGGCATTGTTGGATCAGAGGCGGGCGTGGGACAGTTAGTACTGATGTGATGGGACATTTGGAGTTCAGTTACAGAATTTTGGACTTACTTTCCCAAAAAGCACCCATAACCGAGCTACGCTAATGGGTGACAGGCCTGGCATTAAAAATCCAGACCTTCCTGCCTGTGTGACAAAGCTCCACACTGAAACAGAGCATTAACCAAGTACCTGAGTTCAAAAATAATTGGTTATACGGACGTCCTTCAGTGAGCTGCTGGCACTCACTGTCATCGCTGGCAATTGCCACTTGGGCAAAATGCCAACAATGCTGCTGAAACCGCACTCCAATGTTAATCACCAGCAGTAGAACAGGTGGAGGAAAGACATCTAAACCAAAGCAGCCTCAGCCCGGCCGCGGTGGCACAGTGGTTAGCACTGCTGCCTCACAGCGCCAGAGACCCAGGTTCGATTCTCGGCTTGGGTCACTGTCAAAGAACAAAGAACAGTACAGCACAGGAAACAGGCCCTTCGGCCCTCCAAGCCTGTGCCGCTCATCGGTCCAACTAGACCATTCGTTTGTATCCCTCCATTCCCAGACTGTCTGTGTCGAGTTTGGACGTTCACCCCGTGTCTGCGTGGGTTTCCTCCGGGTGCTCCGGTTTCCTCCCACATTCTGAAAGACGTGCTGGTTAGGGTGCATTGGCCATGCTAAATTCTCCCTCAGTGTACCCGAACAGGCGCCGGAGTGTGGCGACTCGGGGATTTTCACAGTAACTTCATTGCAGTGTTAATGTAAGCTTGCTTGTGACACTAAACTTTAAACTTCTTTTCAAAACCCGAACAGCTAAAAATAGGTAAATGAACTTCGACCTCCTTGTATTTTTCCACCATGCGCTCCTGTATATAAATACACTTTGGATTATTAACATTTAAATGGTGGCTGTCAAGGAGACATTTGCAGAATAGATACAAGACCTGACCTTACGAGAGGGCTGAATTAGCATCCGTGGTTGAGATGATTTAATTGTTGAAGCACGCTGGGTTAATAACCACTTCGACTGATGTAAACTCAGCTCCATTGCACTGCAGTATGAGGGACATTCATCCGCCTCTTCTTAATCATGCCATCGCTCAGTTTAAAATAAGAAGCAATGGAATCAGAGCAGTGAGGGCTGCGTTAAAGATAAAGATAGCTCTTGGGAGAGAACAAAGTGACACTGATGGCGAAGCCTCAAGGACATAAGTGAACCAGATGGAATTTTATAAGAATCTGGTAGATTTGTGATCATAATGAATCGAGCATTTTAGCCCAGACCTAAATGTAGATTAATTGAATTTAAACTCCTTCAGTTACCAGGGTGGGATTTGAACTCACATCTCCCAGAACCTTAGCCCAGGCCTCTGGATTACATTACTGTTAGTACCATGCTACTATTCCCATGTCCACCCTCCAGAACTGTTGAGGAGTCACCAGGATTTAAAGCTTTATCATCTGGAACATGCCAGGCAAAGAAGAATCATTGAACAAAGAAACAGGAACAGGCCCTTCGGCCCTCCAAGCCTGCATCGACCATGCTGCCCGTCTGAACTAAAACCCCCTACTCTTCCAGGGACCATATCCTTCTATTCCCATCCCATTCATGTATTTGTCAAGATGCTCCTTAAAAGTCACTATCGTATCTGCTTCCACTACCTCCCCCGGCAGCGAGTTCCAGGCACCCACCACCCTCTGTGTAAAAAAACTTGCCTCGTACATCTCCTTCAGGTGCAATGAAAGATGATTTTTTTTTCATTGTCTCCCAAGTTCCATTAAATGAAACAAAAACTTTATGTGCAGTGCTTGCCTTTGTCTTGGCTACAAATACCATCCTAACGCGGCATTCACCAACATTAGGTAGGGCATTTCTGTTTTGTTTTGGGAGATCTCAAAATATTTCCCCATCTGTGAGGGAAAGCTATTCTCCTGGATTCTAATTCTGAAACATTGTATTCTCGATTTTCACTCAGTGCAGGTCAAGGAGCCAGTTTAGATCTTCACGATCTTCATCTTAAACTGGTAATCACACTTCCTAGTCCACCCCACACCAAAATACACAGAAATATCTTCATTTCTCCAAGAAAAGAACAATCTTGTGATTCACTTCCCAAATCCTACCCCTCCCTAAAGGACATCAGTGAACCACAAGGGGTTTTCCAACAATCGACAATGGTTTCAATGGTTTCATAGTCATCAGTAGATTCTTAATTCCAGATTTTTTTTATATCTTCATTTCCATGGTGGGATTCGAACCTGGGTCCCCAGAATATTAGCTGAGTTTCTGGATTAAAAGTCTAGCGATAATACCACGAGGCCATTGCCTCCCCTTGTGGCCTACTCCTACTTCCTGCTCCTTAAAACCTACTTCTTTGACCATTCTTTGGGCCACCTGTTTTAATATCTCTTTCCCTGGCTTGGTGTCAAATTCAAATGACTCTGTGAGGCACCTTGGGAAGTTTTCCTATTTAAAAGCTGCTATATCAATGCAGGTTGTTGTTGTGATTATCCATCTTTCTGAACTGTCACAATACAACAACGCCCCTTCCAGGGCAGAGAACGCCTAAACAAAATATAGCAATCCAAGTGTAGTCTTGCAAAGCTAAAGCAACTTGTTTTGCCTGATGACCTAATACGCCTGAGTTATATCCCAATGGATGATTGATTGGCACTGTTGCCTCACAGCACCGGGGACCCGGGTTCAATTCCGGCCTTGGGTGACTGCGTGGTGTTTGCAGGTTCTCCCCGTGTCTGCGTGGGTTTCCTCCGGGTGCTCCGGTTTCCTCCCACAGTCTAAAGATGTGCGGGCTAGGTGGATTGGCCAGGCTAAATTAGTGTCAGGGGGATTAGCAGGGTAAATATGTGGAGGGTTACCGGAATGGGGTCTGGTTGGGATTGTTGTCGGTGCAGGCTCGATGGGCCGAAAGGCCTCCTTCTGCACTGTAGGGGATTCTATGACTGCATCCCCCACCTCCCCACACGATACCAAGATTTAAACTGATTTAAAGTGGCTAGATGCTGTTCGTTATAATGTTCACCGCTCACAAACAAATGTTTCTTTGCCAGCTTTGCTGATGGGACTCGTTCAGCCTGTACACAATTTTCCTGCTCAAAACATGCATTACATTAATCTACATTAAAATCCATCTGCTGTTTCACAGCTGATCTGCCTAACTGATTCAAATTCCCTTTTAGTAATCCTTTATAATGAGGTACAGGAGGAATTACAGGTGATAATTATGGACTCGGTAATGCAAAGATGTCAAATGAATTACTCCCAGTGGGGAAAGGACTGCTGCAGTGTACAAGGCCTGTGTAAGCTCAGCGTCAATGTGCTGTTGTCTGTGGGGATGCATGCCGGCACCCCGAGAGGGTTAAGCACAGGTTCTCCTTGTCTGTGGGGGGAGGGAGGGCGGTGGAAGGGGGGGGGAGGGAGGGCGGTGGAAGGGGGGGAGGGCCCTGTGTTTTTATTTTTAGTGCTGGGTATTGGAGCACCATCGGGCTCTTTCAGAGTGGATGATGGCAGGAGACATGCCTTCCCTGGCGAGAAAAGCCGGCTGTGTAGCTAACGTGCTGTACGTGGCGTTTTGGCACTTAGACAAAAAGAAACGGATAATTCCACCCTTATGTTTTCATCATTCTAGATGGTGGGCTTTACCTGAACAGGCACCAGGTACCGGAGTGTGGCGACTAGGGGATTTTCACAGTAACTTCATTGCGGTGTTAATGTAAGCCTACTTGTGACACTAATAAATTTTTTAAAATTTGGTAAAGCATTTTCACAAGTACAACAAAGATAGGACCCATAGAATCTCTACAATACAGAAGGAGGCCATTCGGCCCATCGAGTCTGTACCAACCACATTCCACCCAGGCCCTATTACCGTAACCCCACACATTTACCCTGCTAATCCCCCTGAGACTAAGTCGCAATTTAGCATGGCCAATCAACCTAACCCACACATCTTTAGAGTGTGGGAGGAAACCGGAGCACCCGGAGGAAACCCACGCAGACACGGGGAGAATGTGCAAACTCCGCACAGACAGTGACCCAAGGCCAGAATCGAACCTGGGACGCTGGCGCTGTGAGGCAGCAGTGCTAACCACTGTGTGACTGTCCTGCCCTGTACAACATTGATAATTTCCTACTGTTTAGTATGACCCTCTTCACAAAGGCAGGAGCAAGATAAGATGAATGCAAGCAGCTACACATCTACAGAAACTGCTGAGAATACCTGAAACCTTAAATGGATCACAGAAAGGCTGTTTGGTCCATCAAACCTATACTGCCACTTGAAAGAGCCATTAAGCAGTTAAGTGTCAACCACAATGCTGTGGGTCTAGAGTTTCATGTAGGCCAGACCAGGTAAAGACAACAGATTTCCTTCCCTAAAGAGACATTAGTGAGCCAGATGTGTTTTCACAATCAATCAACAATGGTTTTCACGGTCGCTATTACTAAGATTAGCTTTTAATTCCAGATTTAATTAATTGAATTCAAATTCCACCAGGCTGCTGTTGTGGGATTTGAACACCGGTGGATTAACCTGGGCCATTAGATTACTAGCCCAGTGACATTACCATTATGCCACCATCTTCCCTTATCTATCTTCCTGTTAAATATGTTAGAATGTAACCGGTGAAAACATTGGATCTGTTGTAATGTAACCAATGGTAACAAGCTGTAAAGGGTCAGCTGACCCAGTAAACCATGTAACCAATGACAATGATGTGATGATCAGCTGACTCAGTAGAAATTAGAACCTGTTGGGAATTGTGGGGAGCTTGGAATGGCCCATGGTGGGGCCAGTATCCTCCACTGTACCCAACACCTCTCCCGTCACTCATGGCACCTTCCCATGCAATCACAGAAGGTGTAACACCTGCCCCTTTACCTTTTCTATGCTCACCATCCAAGGTCCAAAACATTCATTCCAGACTCACTTGCACGTCTTTCAATTTGGTGTATTGCATTCGCTACTACCAATGTGGTCTCCTCTATATCAGAGAAACCAAAAGTAGACTGGGTGATCGCGTTGCTGAATACCTTTGGTCTGTGCGCAATCAGGACTCTATGACTTTCCGGTTCCTGCTCCCATGCCCACATGTCTGTCCTGGGCCTGCTGCAATGTTCCAGTAAAGCTCAACACAAACTGGAGGAACAGCATCTCATCTTCCGGCTCGGCACTTTACAGCCTTCCGGTCTCAACATCGAATTCAACAACTTCAGATGATTAGCTCTACCCCACCTCCACCCCTTTGTTTTCATTTAATTCTTTACTGTTCTCTACCTTTTTATTTCTTTCTGGTCTTTCTTCATTTTTCTTCCCACTCTTTTCCCCTACTTTACATCCCTTCCCTTACCTTTTCTCCCCCTTTGCTTCTCTTTTTCTGAATCTTACCTCTATCCCTTCCATTTTCCTCCCCCCCGCCCCCCCCCCCCTCCCCCCTCCCCCTCCCCTCCCCCCGACCCCCCAACATCTTCATTTTAGCTTCTCTGCCTTTTGGCCATTCACACCCTTTATTCTCTCTGTGGACAGCTATTAACTGGTTTCCCTGGTTTTTGTGGCTATGACTTATCTTTCATTCCCTCACCCTGCAGTATAAATATCTCCCACTTTCTGTGCCTTTCGAGTCGACAAAAGGTCGTCTGGACTCGAAACGTCAGCTCTTTCCTCTCCTTAACCGATGCTGCCAGACCTGCTGAGATTTTCCAGCGTTTTCTCTTTTGGTGAGGCCTCGTGTTTGGAGTAACAAAGTTTCTTTATTAAACCTTTTCTTTGATTTATAAGTAGGAGTAGGTTTTGTTATATTTTTATTGTCTGCATTTGAAGAATTCTTTCTGGATGAACAAAATACACCGAGACGATTCTCCTTAACCACTTTCTGTGCTAGTGTTAAGTTAAAGTTAATTTATTAGTCACTAGTAAGGTCTTTATATTACACTGCAATGAAGTTACTGTGAAATTCCCCTAGTCGCCACACTTCGGTACTGTTTGGGTCAATGCACCTAACCAACACGTCTTTCAGACAGTGGGAGGAAACTGGAGCACCCGGAGGAAACCCACCCAGACAATGTGCAAACTCCACACAGACAGTGACCCAAGCCGGGAATTGAACCCGGGTCCCTGGCGCTGTCAGGCAGCAGTGTTAACCACTGTGCCACCCCATGCCGCACTATGCCGTGAGGTCCACGTTCTCATACAATATGTACAAACATATGAATGAGGAGCACGAGTACAAAGAACAAAGAACAAAGAACAATACAGCACAGGAACAGGCCCTTCGGCCCTCCAAGCCCGCGCCGCTCCCCGGTCCAGGAATGAATCCTGAATCCAGGATCCCCACCCAATTTTCCAGCCTATCTACATACCAATATCCTATCCACCGAGCTGTCCCTCACAGCTACGATGCTTTGTTCATTACAACCTATTAACTCACCCCCACCCCCCCATTCCAGACCATGTGATCTCCAGGGAGAGGCGAAAACCCAGAGTGAAAGTCTCTGGTCTCTACTCTCTGGGTAAGGAAGTTCCTACTTAATTCTTTTTGATTTAGAAACATAGAAACATAGAAAAAACTACAGCACAAACAGGCCCTTCGGCCCCACAAGTTGTGCCGAACACATCCCTACCTTCTAGACCTACCTGTAACCCTCCATCCTATTAAGCTCCATGTACTCATCCAGGAGTCTCTTAAAAGACCCTATTGAGTTCGCCTCCACCACCACTGACGGCAGCCGATTCCACTCGCCCACCACCCTCTGTGTGAAAAACTTACCCCTAACATCTCCCCTGTACCTACCCCCCAGCACCCTAAACCTGTGTCCTCTCGTAGCAGAAAAAGCCTCTGAGAGTCCACCCGATCTATGCCTCTCAACATCTTATACACCTCTATTAGGTCTCCTCTCATCCTTCATCTCTCCAAGGAGAAAAGACCGAGCTCCCTCAGCCTATCCTCATAAGGATGCCACTCAATCCAGGCAACATCCTTGTAAATCTCCTCTGCACCCTTTCAATCTTTTCCACATCCTTCCTACAGTGAGGCAACCAGAACTGAGCACAGTACTCCAAGTGGGGTCTGACGAGGGTCTTATATAGCTGCATCATTATCCCCGGACTCCTAAACTCAATCCCTCGATTGATAAAGGCCAGCACACCATACGCCTTCTTAACCACCTCCTCCACCTGCGGGGCTGATTTTAGAGTCCTATGGACCCGGACCCCAAGGTCCTTCTGATCCTCTACAGTACTAAGAGTCTTTCCCTTTATATTGTACTCCTTCATCCCATTGGACCTACCAAAATGGACCACGACGCATTTATCTGGGTTGAAGTCCATCTGCCACTTCTCCGCCCAGTCTTGCATCCTATCTATGTCCCTCTGTAACTTCTGACATCCCTTTCTTGGTGGCTTATCTCATGGCTTGTTGAGACCACTTGTGACAGATCTGATAATGGCCCAGAAATGACTCTGCTGTAAAAAGGGAGTGTGACCGCTAAAGCTGCAGAAAGTCTGGCTAATCAATAAAGTTTCCACAGTGAGTCAGCTGACGTGAATCACAATGTTGAAGATTTGACATCGGAGGAAATATCAAGGCCGCTGTTGATGCAGAAGAAAACCACAGCATTGCAAACAAGCAACGTGATCTGCTTCTCTCACAAGCTACTCAATTACAGAGCCAGGCAAATGAAATGGGAACACTCATTATTATCCTTCAATGAGTGATCATCATCACTGACTCACCCTTCTATTAACTGCCAAGTAGATGAAAAGTATTATTATCTTCAAGATACATTTTGTTCACTGTTTTATCCCTCCCCATCCTGTGGCTGAGGGTCAATAAGTTATTTTATTTATTAATGTCGCAAGTGGGCTTACATTAACACTGCAATGAAGTTACTGTGAAAATCCCCTAGTCGTCACACTCCGGCGCCTGTTCGGGTACACTGAGGGAGAATTTAGCATGGCTGATGCACCAGCACATCTTTCGGATTGTGGGAGGAAACTGGAACATCCAGAGGAAACCCACGCAGACACGAGGAGAACGTGCAAACTCCACACGGACAGTGACCCAAGCTGGGAATCGAACCCGGGTCCCTGGCGCTGTGAGGCAGCAGTGTTAACCACTGTACCACCGTGCCACCCAGTTAGCCTGAACCCGGGCCATAACTCAGGCTGCTGCTTTGTGACAAGCAGGAGATGGACAAAGATCCGGCTCATGGGACACTCTCCCTCCGAGAGCTGAGCTGCGCCCAGCACATTCCCACTGGCCATGGGGCTGAGATTGGCAATTTGGTGCAGCACCAAAGCTCTGCCCTGGGAATCCGAGACACCTCCGAGTCAGTGCGTTCTGCTGTCCTGTAATGATCAAATTTTCTCTGCAGATCAGGGGTCGCTCGATCACACCGCCCGTTCATGCTGCAGCGAGGCTGGAGAATTTGGCAACCAGTTCACTGCGGGGGGAGGGGGGGGAATTTTCCCGTGGGTGCCACAGTGGTTAGCACTGCTGCCTCACAACGCCAGGACCCGGTTTCGATTCCCGGCTTCGGTCACTGTCTGTGTGGAGTTTACACATTCTCCCCGTGTCTGCGTGAGTTTCCTCCGGATGCTCCAGCTTCCACCCACATTCCGAAAGACATGCTGGTTCGGTGCATTGGCCGTGCTAAATTCTCCCTCAGTGTACCCGAACAGGCGCCGGAGTGTGGTGACTAGGGAATTTTCAAAGTAACTTCATTGCAGTATTAATGCAAGTTTACTTGTGACACGAATAAATAAACTTTAAACTTTACCAGTGGTAAGATTCCGGCCATGATCCACAAAAGTGCAAAGAACAAATCCTGACATGAACTCAGATTCAGGCGGGCTTAGCTAACCAAAACATTCTTTTAATGAATAATAATTAAGCTAACCAAAATCAAAACACTTTCAGAACTAGAAATAAGTCATGTTTATAGTCACATGGTTAAAAGATGAATATTTAAAACTAGCTATTTAGCAAAGATAAAATGCTGCTGATTGCAAATGTGGGTCTCTCTTTAATTCTGGTATCCTAACAAGGCTGTGCTAATTGAATGTTGCAAGACCACTTCAGCAGCAGTTATGAGTCTCAACCATGTTTGATTTGGAACTGGATTCGTGAGACTGTGCCCCTAAAGGAAACTGATGACGGTGGCACAGTTCCTCACAGCGCCAGGGACCCAGGTTTGATTCCAGCTTGGGGGTCACTGTCTGTGTGGAGTTTGCACATTCACCCCGTGTCTGCGTGTGTTCCCTCCGGGTGCTCCAGTTTCCTCCTGCACTCCAAAGATGTGCGGGTTAGGTGGATTAGCCATGCTAAATTGCCCCTTAGTGTCAGGGGGACTAGCTAGGGTAAATGCATGGGGTTATAGGGATAGGGCCTTGGTGGGATTGTGATTGGTGCAGATTCAATGGGCTGAATGGCCTCCTTCTGCACTGAAGGATTCCACGATTCAGTTGGGTTTTCATGATAATCCAAACTTTGTGGTCACATTTACTGAGAGTATTTCTATTTCCAACTGAATCCAAAATTCTCAAATGGCTTACAGCGGGAACGGAACCCACATTCTCTGATTCTATCCGCACCTGAACAACTCCACTACTCCATCCACAAGCGGTGGCTCAGCACCGTCCCTGCGGTTACAGTGCAGATGCATCGCAGAGTCAGCACCCACCCAGAGAGGCGAAGAGGAGACAATCTCACTCCACTTTACTTCAGAGCTGATGTGTGCATTGAAATCCGACTTGCCCCAAACTCAACCAGTGTCAATCCAGAGCTGTCTGTGCTAACAGGGAGGCCCCGAATCTTCACAAGCAAGAGAACAAAGATGGAACCCTCAGAGGAAAATAACTCACTTCCCACCATGGAAATCCAGCACCTTAGTGTGAGTCTAGTTACACCACGGGATTAGGTAAACACTCGGAGTGCGTTCACCTGAAGATTCAGGGTGAAGTTTTCCGGTCCTTCCCGCTGGAGGGATCTTCCAGTCCTGCTGATGGTGACTCCCCCTCACAGCACGTTCCCTGGCAGTGGAGGTTGTGGGGCATGCAAAACCCCTTAGACACTGGCAGGACTGGAAGATCCTGTCGGCAGGACTGGAAGATCCTGCTGCTGGCCAATGGCAGGGTGCCTCCACTGCCGGAAAACAGGGAGGGGAGAGGGGAGGGGGGAGGGCGGGGGGGTTGCTGTGAGTGGAAAAGAGATCCAGCTAATTTTATTAAAACTATGTGTGGAATTTTGGGCGGCAAAGTAGTTAGCATTGCTGCCTCACAGCACCAGGGACCTGGGTTCAATTCCCAGCTCGGGTCACTGTCTGTGTGGAGTTTGCACATTCTCTCCGTGTCTGTGTGGGTTTCCTCCGGGTGCTCCGGTTTCCTCCCACACTCCAAAGATGTGCGGGTTAGATGGATTGGCCATGCTAAATTGCCCCTTAGCGTCAAGGGGACTAGTCAGGTAAATGCATGGGGTTAAAGCGATAGGGCCTGGGTGGGATTGTGGTCGGTGCTGACTCGATGGCCTGAATGGCCTCCTTCTGCACTGTAGGGATTCTATGATTTCCAGCTCCGTTGCAGAGTGAGAGCAGCTGTAAAATGTGGCGAGCCATTCAAACGTCCATTGACTCGGCAGGACCGTAAAATTCCGCCCTGTGGGAAGTTGCCTCCAATGAAAAAAGGAAGCGGGGAGTATCAGAAATAGTGATGATGTTACTGAGCTATTAATTCATGGGCCTGGATTAATGATGCAGAAACACCATTCAAATTCCTACCACAGCAGCCGGAGAATGTAAATCATGTTAAATAAATAAAAGGCTAGCAGTCGTAGCGATCGTGTAGCCATCTGATTGTTGTAAAAACCCATATGGTTCACTGTGTCCTTCAGAGAAGGAAATTTGCCATCCTTACCGAGTGGTCTGCCCTCTAAGTGACCCCAGGCCCACAGCAATGGATCTTAACTGCCCTCTGAAGAGACCACAAAGGACACCAAAGAAGACACCATCTTCTGAAGGGCAATAAATGCCAGCAATGCCAACATCCTGTGAATGATTTGAAGGAGAATCAGTCTTTCTAGACTTGTAGTTCTTGGGCCTGACATTTCTGATGATATATTATCAATTTAGGTGGCAAAATGCAACTCATAAAAGAGGTTTCTAAATTGAACCCAAGGGCACACAAGGCCACATTCTTAGATATTAAGCCACGTGCACAAGACCATTAGAAGAAATAAATCTTCTGCTTTTGTCTTTCCCACTCCTATAAAACGCAGGAAGACTATTAGATCATTTTCATTTATCACAAAGGCTGGCCCAGACTGCTGTAATCACCCACACAGTTAACAATGCAAAATGCAAAGTTCAGCATTCTCAAGTTGTGTTCAGATTGTTCCACTTTTATGAGGTTCCAGAGTTCTTTCCAAGAACAGGCCATTCGAAAGGACTCTCGCTTTGCATTTCCGCTGGGACAAATGGTGATTAAAAGGTTCAAATCGCACCCCATCCTCTTCCAAAAACTCAGAAGACTCCAGTTCAATTCCAAGACCGATTGACGTTACATCAATTGCTCATTTTAAAAGTGGGACTGATGGATTTCTGTTAACCCATGTGATTCAGGGATACAGGGCAAAGGTGGGCATAAGGGACAGAATTTTACGATCCCCCAAAGTGAGTTCTGAGGCAGGGGTAGGGCGGCAAAGAGCATTAAATTGAATGGGCAGGATTCCAGCCCCCGAGAATCCACCCGCCCAAACCCAGATGCAATTTCACGCTTGTCCGGGGAGGGCTTCGGGCAGGAAACCCACCGATTCACATCCAAGCTGGCCACTTAAGACCTTTTCCCACCCAGATTCAAATTTTTAGACTGGTGGCGTGGGTACGGTGGAAATGGGAAACGTTTCCCCATCTCAGGCAGGAAAGGGGATGCCTCACTCTGTAGACCCCTCAGAGTTGGGGCAACTTCCTTCCCCCACCGTTCCCAGATCTCACTGAATGGCAGAGGAGACTTGATAGGCCGAATGGCCTACTTCAAGTCTGACATCTCATGATTACAAAATATTCAGTGTGTATTAAATGTATTCAGTACTATTCATGGGGGGGGGGTCATGGTTACCGAACATGCTCCAATTCAATCTTTCAGCCCACTGATATGAAGAAGGGCCACTAATTTGCCCACTCACTCGACCACTCAGTTGCCTATCCCTGGCTTTAAGCACGATGGCACAGTGGTTAGCACTGCTGCCTCACAATGCCAGGGACCCGGGTTCAATTCCCGGCTTGGGCCACTGTCTGTGTGGAGTTTGCACGTTCTCCCCGTGTCTGCGTGGGTTTCCTCCGGGTGCTCTGGTTTCCTCCCACAGTCTGAAAGACGTGCTGGTTAGGTGCATTGACCCGAACAGGCGCCGGAGTGCGGCGACTCGGGGAATTTCACAGTGTTAATGTAAGCCTTACTTGTGACTAGTAAATAAATAAATTTTAACTTTTAACTCTATGTGGATACCAATCAGAGCAGAAAGTATGCTGTTATAATAAGTCCTGTTCTTTAAAGAAAAACCAGCAAGTACATCCTTATTTAAGAGATATACAGCTAAGTCTTGGCAAGGTGGGTAAGGAGAGGATGCTTCCCCTTGTAGGAGAATCTGGGAGTCACTGTTCAAAAATAAGGTGTTACCATTGAAAATGGAGATGAGGTGAATTATTTCCCCTCGATGTTGTGGGTCCTTGGAACACTTCTCCTGAAAAGGCGATGGAAGCAAAGTCTTCAAATACTTTTAAGGGAAAGATGGATAACTTCTTCAAAGTAAAGTTAAAGTTTATTTATTAGTCACAAGTAAGCTTACATTAACACTGCAATGAAGTTACTGTGAAAATCCCTAGTCTCCACACTCCGGCGCCCGTTCGGGGTACACTGAGGGGGAATTTAGCACGGCCAATACACCTAACCAGCACGTCTTTGAACTGTGGGAGGAAACTAGAGCACCTGGAGGAAACCCACGCAGACACGGGGAGAATGTGCAGGCTCCGCACAGTTAAGTGATCCAAGCCGGGAATCGAACCCGGCTCCCTGGCGCTGTGAGGCAGCAGTGCTAACCACTGTGCCACCCCATGCCACCCCCATTGGTAAGCAAGGGGGTGATAGGTTATTGGAGGTAGGCGGGATGCAGATTTGAAGTTACTATCACATCAGCTATGATCCCATTAAATGGTGGAGCAGTCAGCTCAAGGGGCCGAATGGCCTGCTCTTGCTCCTTGTTATTATGTTCATTAGTGGCACCTGCATTTCAAGCAAATTGTCTTCAGTTGAACGTGAATCCACAACACGACCCTGGCAAAAATCTTATCTTCCGTGACATTTAAGAGCCCCCAGACCACTGCTGATTCTCACCAGTTTTTAAAATATCAGATGCAGCTTTATTACTTGGTGAATATACTGCAAGAGGACTGATCTTCACAATTCAGCAATAAATCACCCTCCCAAAAATACCTGAAGAAACACGGGTTGCTGAGGAATGCATTAAATGTGATCATAGATTACTTTTATTGAACAGTTGATGATGAAATGTTGTCAAGCAATAAACTGCGTCACTGCCACAAGGTGAGATACAAGCCTGAAAACTCTGGGGTACAATATTGGGACAAAACACCCACATTAATAATTGAACACTGAGGAAACTGGAAATTCAAAATAAAAACAGGAAATGCTGGAAACACCCGGCATTTGGACTGTAGCTCGGGAGAGAGAAATGGAGCTAATGTTTCAGATCAATGACCTTTTAGACAGGACATCAGTCCAAAATGCTAGCGGTGAATAGAACATAAGAATGAGGAACAGGAGTAAGCTTTACAACCCCTAGAGCCTTCCCCACCATTCAATAAAATCATGGCTGACCTTCAACCTCAACTTCCCAAACAAAGAACAAAGAAAATTACAGCACAGGAACAGGCCCTTCGACCCTCCAACCCTGCACCGGCCATGCTGTCCGTCTGAACTAAAACCCCCTACCCTTCCGGGGACAATATCCCTCTATTCCCATCGTAGTCATGTATTTATCCAGACGCCCCTTAAAACTCACCATCATATCTGCTTCCACTACTTCCCCCAGCAGTGAGTTCCAGGCACCCACCACTCTGTGTAAAAAAAACTTCCCAGATTCAATTCCCAGATTTTCTTTTCCATTTACAGGATGTGGGCATCGCTGACTAGGCTAAAATTTATTGCCCATCCCTAACTGCCCTTGAATGGAGTGGCCATTTAAGAGTCAACTATATTGGCATGGATCTGGAGTCACATGTAGGTCAGAGCACGTGAGGACGGCAGATTTCATAGAATCATAGAATCCCTAGTGCAGAAGAAAGCCATTCGGCCCATCGTGTCAGCAGCGAGAACAATCCCACCCAGGCCCTATCCCCGTAACCCCACATATTTACCCGACTAATCCCCCTAACACTAAGGAGCAATTTAGCATGGCCAATCAATCTAACCCGCACATTCTTCGGACTGTGGGAGGAAACCGGAGCACCCGGAGGAAACCCACGCAGACACGGGGAGAATGTGCAAACTCCACACAGTCACCCAAGCTGGGAATCGAACTCGGGTCCCTGGCACTGTGAGGCAGCAGTGCTAACCACAAGAGAGAAGATGCTGGAAAATCTCAGCAAGTCTGGCAGTATCTGTAAGGAGAGAAAAGAGCTGACGTTTCGAGTCCAGATAACCCTTTGTCAAAGCCCTTTTTCCAGTGCTAACCACTGAGCCACCCTTCCTTCCTTCCCTAAATTAGTGAACCAGATGGGTTTTTACAACAATCAGCAATGGTTTCATGGCCATTGTTAGACTTTTTAATTGCAGTTTTTGTTTTTAAACAGAATTCAAATTCCACCATCTGTCATGGTGGGATTCGAACCCGAGACCCCAGAATATTACCCTGGTTTTTGGATTGCTAGTCGTGACAATGCCACTACACCACCAGCTCCCTTGATTCCAATACATTTGTTATTTGAACAGAAGTTGATTATTTCAGATGGGTTTGCACAATAACGTCACAGACAAGTTAGTGTCCTAGAAACATACCAAGCTCTCATACCTAATATCGCACAGGGTTATTTCAGGACTGCTGTTCTATTTCTTGTACTATGTTCCCCTCATTCTTAATACAGAAATATTAAGCAAAACCAAACAAGGTGTGAAGATGCGCTCCCAGAGGCTTCTTCGGTTGAACAAAAGAACTTTATTTACTTGGCCGCATCATGAATCATAGAAACCCTACAGTGCAGAGGGAGGCCATTCGACCCATCGAGCCTGCGCCGACTCTCCGACCGAGCATCTTACCCAGACCCAGCTCCCCCCCATCCCCATAACCCTACGCATTTATCCCTCTAATCCCCTTAACATTGGGATACCAAGGGCCAATTTAATATGGTCAATGCACCTAACCTGCACATCTTTGGACTGTGGGAGGAAACCAGAGCAGCGGGAGGGAACTTGGAGGAAACCCGGAGGAAATGAGCTGTATACTTGCACCTAGTCCACTGTACACTCTACTACTAGTATACCCCTTCCCCGGAGAGATTCCCCGCAACAAAAGGGGAATTCTCTCCCTCCAAGACCAACAAACTAGCTTCTTTGGGTCAGTCATTCTAACACACTCTCCTACAAATCTCTCTTTTACATCAACACGGGCGGCACGGTGGCACAGTGGTTCGCACTGCTGCCTCACAGTGCCAGGGGCCCGGGTTCAATTCCAGCCTCGGGTGACTATCTGCGGAGTCTGCACATTCTCCCCGTGTCTGTGTGGGTTTCCTCCGGGTGCTCCAGTTTCCTCCCACAGTCCAAAGACGTGCTGGTTAGGTGCATTGGCCATGCTAAATTCTCTCTCAGTGTACCCAAACAGGCACCAGAGTGTGGCGACTGGGAGATTTTCACAGTAACTTCATTGCAGTGTTAATGTAAGCCTACTTGTGACACTAATAATAAATAAACATTTAATATATTCCTTACAGTGCAGTAGAGCCATTTGGCCCATTGAGTCTGCACTGACTCTCTGACAGAGCATCTTATCCAGCCCTTCTTCCTCGTTCTATCTCCATAACCCCACACATCTCCCATAGCTAATCCACCTCATCTATACATCTTCGGACGGTGGGAAGGAATTGGAGGAAACTCACGCAGGTACGGGGAGATCGTGCAGACTCTGCGCAGACATTCACCCAAGGCCACTACAGTGCCCTACACTGTATCCTCTACACGGTGCTCACCAATCACACAAATCCAAGCTGCCAACTCTTCTCACCTTACAGACTCGAGCCACCCTCGTAACTAGTGGCTTCCCATTGAACGTATTCTCTTCACTCAGCTTCTCCGTGAAGAAGAAATAAATCTTGTCGTCATCTCCCATGGAGCTGTTGACACTTTCCGTCACCAGGAAGGAGTCGACGAAGGTTACATCTGAAAAGAGGGAAAGAGCACTGACCGCACTGATGAACAGGAGAACTTAAACACAGAAGCAGCGGAAAGCCACGCAGCCCATCAAGCTCTGCCATTTAACCCTGACTGAACTCATCTCCACATCCCTTCATTCCCTGAGTGGCCAAAATTCTGCCTATCTCACTCTTAAGTATACAAGAAAGAAGTCTCACAACACCAGGTTAAAGTTCCAAAGGTTTATTTGGAATCACGAGCTTTTGGAGCGCTGCTCCTTCTCTCATCTGAGGAAGGAGCAGCGCTCCGAAAGCTCATGATTCCAAATAAACCTGTTGGACTTTAACCTGGTGTTGTGAGACTTCTTACTGTGCCCACCCCAGTCCAACGTCAGCATCTCCACATCACTCTTAAGTGTATTCAGCGATGGCATACTCTGGGATAGGGATGCCAAAGGGCACGACATGCTGGCAGAGGTGAAAGCACCAAAGCTGAACAGCCCACAGCTGGGCCTGTGCAGAGGGGTAAAGAGAACAGGAGAAGCTTAAATGAATCAGTCTTTCCTTATTTAAGGGGCTGACCAATCCCAACGTTAATCTCCAGCATTCCGTTTTAAATTTCCGATTCAAGACCCCATCAACTTTGCCCATAAGTTCATAAGATGTCGGAGCAGAATTAGGCCATTCGGCCCATTGAGTCCGCTCCGCCATTCGATCATGGCTGATATGCTCCTCGTCCCCATTTTCCTGCCTTCGCCCCATAACCCTTCAACACCATTACCAATTAAAAATCTGTCTAACTTCTCCTTAAATTTACTCACTGTCCCAGCATCCACTGCACTTTGGGGTAGCAAATTCCACAGATTCGCAACCCTTTGGGAGAAATAGTTTCCCCTCAACTCTGTTTTAAATTTGCTACCCCTTATCCTAAGACTATGACTTCTCGTCCTAGAATGCCCCATAAATAGGAAACATCCGCTCCACGTCTACTTTATCCATACCTTTTACCATCTTGTATACCTCTTTGGTCTCAAAAGTAACAACAACTTGTAAACATAGCACCATGCGATTCCAATTTGGCTTCTCATGACCCAGACATCACTGGCATTTATTGTCCAGCCCCGGTTGTCCCACCAATGCCTCTACTTTCTCAGAAGACTAAGGAAATTTGGCATGTCCGTTATGACTCTCACCAACCTTTACAGCTGCACCATAGAAAACATTCTTTCTGGTCGTCTCTCAGCTTGGTATGGCTCCTGCCCTGCCCAAGAGCGCAAAAAAACTACAAAGGGTCATGAACGAAGCCCAGTCCATCACGCAAACCAGCTTTCCATCCATTGACTCTGTCTCCACTTCCCGCCGCCTTGGAAAAGCAACCAACATAATCAAGAGCCCCACACACCCCGGACATTCTCTCTTCCACCTTCTTCCGTCGGAAAACGTTACAAAAGTCTGTGGTCATGAACAGCTTCTTCCCTGCTGCCATCAGACTTTTGAATGGGCCTACCTTGTATTAAGTTGATCTTTCTCTACATCCTAGCTATGACTGTAACACAACATTCTGCACTCTCTCCTTTCCTTCTCTATGAGCGGTATGCTTTGTCATGTTTGGCGCACAAGAAACAATACTTTTCACTGTATGTTAATACATGTGACAATAATAAATCAAATCAAATCGCAGTGACTTGCTCAGCCAGTTCATGAGGCAGTTAAGAGTCAACCACATTGCTGTGACCTAGAGTCACACGTAAGCCAGACAAGACACCGACGGCAGGTTTCCTTCCCTAAAGGGGGGGCGTCAGTGAACCAACAACAATCATATAGCCTGGGTCGCTCTTACACATCAGCTTCCAAAGGCCTAATCAGCCAAGTTCAATTCAACCCGTCTTTTTCAAATGAGATGAAGAGGATACTGAGAGTTGCCATGGGGATGAAGTTGAGGGTGTCCAACTTCACTTTAGGACAGGTCGTGTCAGGCAGTTTACAATCAGTTTGGAATGAATGAATTATTTTTCTTACCATTCAGTGAATAAGGGAGAGAGTCATCCATCCTGAGGGAGCGCTTTTGGAAGTTCCTCTTTATGTCTGCCAGAGCGCCATGGAACCCATACAGCGTGGCAGTGTAGATTTTACCATCTGTGGGAACAGCAGATCATGGAGGTTTGTTTTGTTCGGAATTTTTGGCCAAAATATAATCTCCGCCACTAACTTAAAAGCAACCTTTGAAGAGAATGATTGCCCGAATGAACGTGAGAAACATCTCTGGGTATCAGGGGGTTCAGGAAAGAGACTGAAGAAAATTGTGCTTGATTCCTTTGGTGAAGAGATAACTGAGCTGATCAGTAAGGAATGGAAAGGAATTAAGAATGACTTTCCAACCAAGCTGGCTGCTAATGCAAGGGTTCAGATAGCAGGGGATTCAAATTAAGATTTAAGTAATATGTAAAGTGCAGCAAAGGGTATAAGTTGATTTTTTTTTATTAATGGAGTCTCTGAAAGTGCATCTTTACACTTTCATCGAGTCATAGCATCCCGACAGTGCAGACGGTGGCCATTCAACCTATCGAGCCTGCACTGACTCTCCGACAGAGCATCTTACCCAGGCCCTATCCCCACAACCCCACATATTTACCCTGCTAATCCCCTGAGCTACACATCTTTGGACATTAAGGGGCAATTTATCATGGCCAATAGCCTAACCCACACATCTTTGAACTGTGGAAGGAAACTGGAGTACCCGGAGTAAACCCACAAAGACACGGGGAGAATGCGCAAACTCCACACAGTCACCCAAGGCCGGAATTGAACCCAGATCCCTGGTGCTGTGAGGCATCAGTGTTAACTACTGTGCCACCATGCCATTATTACAGAAGTTCGGTAAAGCAGGGTAGGATACGTTCTGAGGATCTCAAGAAGGCCACATTTCTAGTTGTCCCCGTGGTGGTGAGCATCTTGACAACTGAGGGCATCGTTATGCGAACTCAGATCTCGGGCGGGCACTAAGTGTCAACCGTATAATGTGGAATTGGAATCACACAAGCCAAAGGCAGATAAGAGGCAAAAGCTTTTCCTTGAAGGATATCCGTAAGGCTGGATGCACTCCTACAACAACTTAGTAACTTTCTTGCTCATTTCTTTCTGATGTGAACTTCCAAATAATCAAAGGTTTGTTGGAACGAAGTGGTCATAATGGGTTTTGAACTCAAGGCTAGAATCTTCCAGTCCCGCTGATGACAAGTCTCCACCATGGGTTTCCCAGAGCCTGGGATGCATAAAATGGGAAACCCCGTTGACAGTGGCGGGAACAGAAGATCCTGTCGCTGGCCATTGGCGAACCTTCGCCGCGGAATATGTGGCAGGAGGCGCAGAAAACCCCACCCCGTGACCTTGAATCATTAATCCAGTAACTTTACCATCCCATTCCAGCACCACAATGAGACAACTCAGTGCATTCTGGAGATAAACTAATACTCTTTCCCGTGGCCTAGGAACCTTTATGTTCCCCTGCAATCGAGTGACCAACTCTTGGAAATCATTTGCCAGGCAAAAATATCTGTATAAATCATAAAATCCCTACAGTGCAGAAGGAGGCCATTCGGCCCATCGTACCTGCACCAGCAACAGTCCCACGCAGGCCCTATCCCCTTAACCCCACACATTTCCCCAGCTAATCCCCCTAACACTAAGGAGTAATTTAGCATGGCCAATCCACCTAACCCGCACATTTTCTTTCTGATGCGAACCTCCAAATAACCAAAGACTTGCTGGGATGGAGATTCAGAAGTGGCCATAACGGGATCTGAACTCAAGGCCGGAATTTTCCGGCTATTCCTGTGGAGAAAAAACAGATTAAACATTCCAGGCCGTTCTGGAGAAGAGTCACATGAATTCATTCTGTGTTCTCTCCACAGACGCTGCCAGACCTGCTGAGTTTTTCCAGCAGTTTCTGCTTTTATTTCAATTCTGGTAAATGGGTGGGATTTTGCAGCCATTCCCCTCGGCAAGGCCTCCCGCCAGGGGTCCCCCGTGGCAAGGCTGCAAACAACAGGAAACCCCATTGGCAGCGGCGGGACCAGAAGATCACGCTGCGGGCCAATGGTGGGCCACCTTCCCCACCACAAAACATGGGGGAATCCCGCCCAAATGTTTCTTCACATTGTCACTCCAATGCTGAAACGTTAACTCTGTTTCTCTCTCCACAGATGCTGCCTGACCTGCTCAATATTTCCAGCGTTTTCTGTTGTTCAGGTTCCCGACACTGCAGAGTTTCACTCTCAGAAGTTCAAGTGATTCGACACGATTTTGCCAACTATTGACTTAGGTGGTCACAAACACTTCCTCGAACATCAAAGAGCAGGCTTCCTCTGAACTCAGTGCATCATCAGAAAAACGACCTTGATTAGCTTGACACGAGTACCACAGTGCAAATAGATTTACCAGTAGTGTCTAATAAGTGCTACCTACCTACAATGAGGCCTGTGTATCCAACCGTAGGGTCGTAAGGACACTTCTCCTTCCCTTCAACGGTGACTGATAAAGTGAAGTTCTCAATCTCCTGAATAGTGAGGGGAGAAAGAATGAATCAAAGTGGCACACAGCTTGGTACAGCTCCTGGTCTGCCCAAGACCGCAAGAAACTACAAAGGGTCATGAATGAAGCCCAGTACGCAAACCAGCCTCCCATCCATTGACTCTGCCTACACTTCCTACTGCCTCGGAAAAGCAGCCAGCATAATTAAGGACCCCACGCACCCTGGACATTCTCTCTTCCACCTTCTTCCAACGGGAAAAAGATACAAAAGTCTGAGGTCACGTACCAACCGACTCAAGAACAGCTTCTTCCCTGCTGCCATCAGACTTTTGAATGGACTTACCTCGCCGTAAGCTGATCTTTCTCTACACCCTAGCTATGACTGTAACACTACACTACATTTCCACCTCTATGTAGGGTATGCCTTGTCTGTATAGCGCGCAAGAAACAATACTTTTCACTGTATACTAATGCATGTGACAATAATAAATCAAATCAAAAACCACCTGTAGAAGACATGCACAGCAGGAGAATGCTTTAATTATCAATGCCAGCAACCGCAGAGAAATACTTACAATGTAAGCACAGTGAGGATGGAAAGCATGCGTCCCACACGTAAATAAATGAGTTTCATTGAATCTTTTCAGAAAGCGGATATAGTTGAAGCAATCGATCTGCAGAGAGCGGAAGATATTTTACAATCGCACTCAATCTCCAAAGCATTCTTTCAGCAGCCAACAACTTGGATTCATTTGGTATCCTTGTTCAGATATGTCAAAGCATTTTGAAGTTTTTCAAACATCAGCACACGGAGAATTTGGCACCAGGTGACATATTCGGCCAGGGTGGCTAAATTCGGCATCATTTTTAAGGAACACCGTGAGGAGGAAAGGGAGAGGCAGAGAGGGGTCACGGGAGGGAATTCCAGAGGTTAGGGCGCAGGGAGCTGAAGGCTTGGGCACCAATGGTGGCACAGTTAAAATCGGAGATGTGCGAGAGGCCAGAATTGGAGGGACAGAGCTAAAGTTTATTGAGTTATTAGCCACAAGTAAGGCTCACATTAACACTGCAATGAAGCTACTGTGAAATTCCTCCAGTCGCCACACTCCGGCGCCTGTTTGGGTCAATGCACCTAACCAGCACGAATTTCGGACTGTAGGAAGAAACCGGAGCACCCGGAGGAAACCCATGCAGACACGGGGAGAACGTGCAAACTCCACACAGACAGTGACCCAAGCCGGGAATCGAATCCGAGTCCCTGGTACAGTGAAGCAGCTGTGCTAGCCACTGTGCTACCATGCTGCCAGAGCTTGGAGGATTGTAGGGCTTTCAGAGGGAGGGAGGGAGAGAGGGTGAGGTAAGACCTTGGAGGGATTTGTAAAGGGGGGGTGAGAATTTTAAAATTCAAGGTGTTGTGTAAACAGGAGGCAGGGGCACAGGGATGGTAGGTTAATGGGACTTGGGTTTGCGTGGGCTCAAGAGGTTTAATCCACTTTACCATACCTCAACGTAACCCCGTTTCTCTAGACATCCGGTTCTTTCATCTGGAGAGACCTCCCAATGTATCTGTCAACAAAAAGGCATTCAAATACATGAGTGAAACAAACTTAAGCCCCTGTGAAGAAAGAAGTGAGAGGCAGCAATGAGAGTCTGCACATCATCGACCATTAAGATGAGGTTCAGTTCCTGATCGGGGACTGCAGGCCACACTGGGATTCAGTTGATTTGGGGGATTCTTGGTTGCTTCGTAAGATTGTAGAACTCCTGCCTGCCTCTGGGGGCAGAGCCAGGGGAGGTCTGGCTCCTGAGGCGGCAAACGGAGCTCTCACAGTCTTCCTACACGGGGGACAGGGAGCTGCCAAGTTCCATGACAGCAGGACGGCACGGTGGTTAACACTGCTGCCTCACATCTCCAGGGACCTGGGTTCGGTTCCCGGCTTGGGTCACTGTCTGTGCTATGTTTGCACATTCTCCCCGTGTCTGCATGGGTTTCCTCCGGGTGCTCCGGTTTCCTCCCACAATCCAAAGATGTGTGGGTTAGGTGCATTAGCCATGCTAAATTGACCCTTAGTCTACCGGGATGCGTAGGTTAGAGGGGTTAGTGGGGTAAATATGTGGTGTTACAGGGTTAGGGCCTAGGTGGGATTGTTGTCGGAGCAGACGCGATGGGCTGAATAGCCTCCTTCTGCACTGTAGGGTTTCTATGATTTCTACACCAGCCCGTAGGTGACAGTGGTGTAGTGGTAATGTCACTGGACTACTAAACCAGAGGCCAAGGCTTAATCTGAGGACATAGGCTCCGGTAGCACAGTGGTTAGCACTGCTGCTTCACAGCTCCAGGGACCTGGGTTCGATTCCCGGCTTGGGTCACTGTCTGTGTGGAGTTTGCACATTCTCCTCGTGTCTGCGTGGGTTTCCTCCGGGTGCTCCGTTTTCCTCCCACAGTCCAAAGATGTGCGGGTTAGGTTGATTGGCCAGGTTAAAAATTGCCCCTTAGAGTCCTGAGATGTGTAGGTTAGAGGGATTAGCAGGTAAAATATGTGGGGGTAGGGCCTGGGTGGGATTGTGGTCGGTGCAGGCTCGATGGGCCGAATGGCCTCCTTCTGCACTGTAGAGTTTCTATGATTTCTATGAAATCTCACCATGACAGCTGGAGGTCCAATTAATTAATTCAATTAATTAAGTCTGGAATTATGCAGCTAGTCTCAATAACAGCGAACAACGTTGATTGTGGTAAAAATCCATCTGGCTCACTAATGGATTTAGGAAATCACACCATGGCTTTCACCAACCACCGTCTCCGACCCTCACCCAACCTTGTCCAATCCCAAGGTAGGATTTCCACCCCCAAGATTTGTCAGTCAATCCAGAGACCCACAGTTCTTGAATCCCAGCAACGTGACCAGGAGTAATGGACACTTCTGAGAGGCCCTGGACTGGGAGAAGCCCTGGAGGCCCAGAGTGAAGGTAAGTGGGATGCAGGGAAGAAAGAGATGCAGGGGCCCTTCACACCTGGGGGTTGACCATTGCTTCAGTGGGACCACAAGATGTCCGAACAGGAGGGGTCCTTGTCCACCCATCCTCAGCCTGAGCAGTCACCGCATTACCATGTGGTGCGGCAGCGAGAGAGGCTTCGACTGGCCAAAGGATGGGCAGCTAGAATGCCCGCCACTTACCTTGCCAAATACCATCAGGGGTTAGTAGGCAACAGGCACATCCCAAACCACCCAATTTGTAGCACTTCCAGCCCACACACATGCCTGCGCATGAGATGACGAGGAATTCCTTCAGCCGGAGGGTGGTGAATCTATGGAATTCATTGCCACAGAGGGCTGTGGAGGCCAGGTCATTGAGTATATTTAGTACAGAGATAGATATAATCATAGAATCCTACAGTGCAGAAGGCAGCCATTCGCCCCATCAAGTCTGCACTGACCACAATCCCTCCCAGGCCCTATCCCCATAATCCCATGCATCTACCCTAACTAGTCCCCCTGACACTAAGGGAGAATTTAGTATGGCCAATCCACCTAACCCACACATCTTTGGATTGTGGGAGGAAACCGGAGCACCCGGAGGAAACCCACGCAGACACGGGGAGAACGTGCAGATTCCGCACAATCACCCAAGCTGGGAATCGAACCCGGGTCTCTGGTGTGGTGCTAATCACTGTGCCACTGTGCTGCCCTTAATTGGTAAAGGTTCTTGATTGGTAGAGGGATCAAAGGTTACGGGGAGAAAGCGGGGGAATGGGGTTGAGAAACTTATCAGCCATGATTGAATGGCGGAGCAGACTCGATGGGCCGAATGGTCTAATTCTGCTCCGATATCTCGTGGTCTTATTCCCAGGGGTGGGGGTTGGGAACATCAAACTGCGGGCATGGGTTTGAAGATTTTGCACAATTTCCCTATCATTCACCTAGAAAGGAATTTAATGGTGCAAGAATGTTGCCTTGGGAGTTCTTACAGTCAGAATCAATTCTGTTGCCAATGTTCAGCGGAATAACACACTCCATACAAAGTAAGTGCTATGTTACGCTGAGGTTAAGAAACACTCTGCCAGCTATGAAGTGTCCCTCAGTGTACCCGAACACGTGCCGGAACATGTGTCTAAATTATCAGCTTGCCCACTGCCAGGGCCTAAATGCGTGACATGCTGTTCCTATAATAAACG
This sequence comes from Mustelus asterias, assembly GCF_964213995.1. Taxonomy (NCBI): domain Eukaryota; kingdom Metazoa; phylum Chordata; class Chondrichthyes; order Carcharhiniformes; family Triakidae; genus Mustelus; species Mustelus asterias. The sequence continues at coordinate 12,554,752 of NC_135811.1, read as the reverse complement.
TCAGCATAGGAATATCGAAAGACAGGGCGGAAGTTTCCCGGGACAGGACGGTGCAAAGGTCCATTGACCCTGGGTGGGATTTTCCGGTCTCGGGGCGAGCGCGGCTGGAAAATGCTGCCCAGAATGTATGATTTTAAACTGCAGACCGGAGTACATCGGCATGCTGTGGTCCCGTTGTCCCTGTTCTCTCACCCTAACGTGGCTGAAAGCTACACTTTGGTCTGCTCTCCCCAAACCTCACCCCCCCATCCCCCATTCCCCCCCGGCGCACCCACCCCAAGAGTTCAACCAGTCACAACAACTTGCATTTCTCTCAGAGATGTTTAAAGTTTATTTATTAGTGTCACAAGTAGGCTTACATTAACACTGCAATGAAGTTACTGTGAAAATCCTCTAGTCGCCACACTCTGGCGCCTGTTCGGGTACACTGAGGGAGAACGTAGCTGATGCATATAACCAGCATGTCTTTCGGACTATGGGAGGAAACCGGAGCACCCGGAAGAAACCCACATGGACACAGGGAGAACGTGCAAACTCCATACAGACAGTGACCCAAGCCGGGAATCGAACCCGGGTCCTTGGCGCAGTGAGGCAGCACTGCCACCATGTCACATTGCAGGATGCTGCTTACACAGTGGAATACTCCGCCTCAAGGCTGGCAGTGAAGGATTCAGTGACTTCCAAAAGGGAAACTGGGCCAGTGCTCAAGAAGGAAAGGATTCATAGAATCCTACAGTGCTGGAGGCCATTCGGCCCATTGAGTGTGCACCGACCACAATCCCACCCAGCCCTTATCCCCGTAGCCCCACATATTTACCCTGCTAGTCCCCCTTACACTAAGTGGCAATTTAGCATGGTAAATCAACCTAACCTGCACATCTTTGGAGTGTGGGATGAAACCGGAGCACCCGGAGGAAACCAACGCAGACACGGGAAGAACATGCAGACTCCGCACAGACAGTGACCCGTGCTGAGAATCGAACCTGGGTCCCTGGAGCTGTGAGGCAGCAATGCTAACCACTGTGCCACGCTTTACTGAGCTATGGGTCGGCAGCAAGATAGAGTGTGACCATGTGGATAGTTCTCTCACTGCCACAATGGGCTAAGTTGCGTCCTTCAGCAATTTACAAGTCTCTGATTCTTACCACTTTGGTGGAGCTGTCGTTGATGTTGTTTATATTTAGGGCATAAATGGCTCCTCTTGCTCCAACATAAAGCTGTCCCAGACCCTCCTCAAACCAGAAGGTGGTGTAGTTGTACGCAACGTGTCTGAATTGCTTGTGATCGAGTAAATCTACAAGAAATATAAAATGGAAGATTAATTTTCAGTGCATATTTCAGGAGGAGATACACCAATGTCTTAGAGTTTATTCAAAGGTTAACTGAGCATAAAGCCTAACAGAAATGAAGGCACTCCAACTAGGAACAGGAGGAGAAACCTAAAATGCCCTGAAGCCACTCCATTGCTCAGTTAGATCACGGGTGATCTGCATCTTAACTCCATCAACCCTTAATGCCTTTGCCTATCAAAAATCTATCAATCTTAGCTTCCAATTCTTGTCCAATGATGCATCAGGGTATTTTTGTTTAAGCAATGTGCTGACCCTCAGTGTCGTGATTCACGCGATTAATTCACACTTAGGAGACGGTATCAGAATGACAGAATCGTCACAGTGTAGAAGGAGGCCATTCGGTCCAGCGAGACTGCAGTAGCTCTCTGAAAGGGCATTCTACCCAGTCTCAATCCTCTGCCTTATCCCTGGGATAAGGGATAAGGACAACATGGTGGCGCAATGGTTAGCACTGCTGCCTCACAGCGCCAGGGACCTGGGTTCGATTCCTGGCTTGGGTCACTGTCTGTGCGGAGTTTGCACGTTCTCCCCATGTCTGCGTGGGTTTCCTCCGGGTGCTCCAGTTTCCTCCCACAGGCCGAAAGACGTGCTGGTTAGGTCCATTGACCCAAACAGGCGCTGGAGTGTGGCGACTAGGGGAATTTCACAGTAACTTCATTGCAGTGTTAATGTAAGCCTTACTTGTGACTAAGTAAGCAAGCTTTGGGAAGAGGGAGTAGGTGAATACGGAGACAGTAAATTCGCCAAACTCACAATGAGCAGCCAGGATTGAAGGTGATGCAAGCTCGAGAGTCAGTGTGAGAATGTTGCATTTTTACTTCCAAAGTCCTTAGGGGTGATTCTCCCAAGGCCGTTTCACGGGCTTCCCACTGGGTGCCATGGCCTCCGCGCGTCTCCGCCAGCCGGGCTTCCGGCGCCATCAGCTCCGCGCCAATTTCTGGCGCAGAGCTGCATAAATTATTTAAATGTGCATTTGAATCTGTTTTAAATCCCATTCGTGGGCCCAGAACTGAAATCTCCGGACCCGCTAGCCTCTCCCCCCACCCACCCCCTCACCCCCCACCTCCCCCGCCCCCCACCCCCCGCCAGGAGTATTTCATTCCAGCGTGGTTTACTAGTGCTCCCCACTTGCAGGGAGTTGGCAGCCCGACCCCACTGAAGTGAAGGAAGGCCCCTTCTCCCCAGAGAGTCGGGGGTACCTCCTGAGCATTGCCACCTTGGCATTGCCAGCCTGGGCCCCCTGACACTGCACAAGGGGCAAAGTGTCAATGCCCTGGGGATATCTTGGCACTGCCCACAAGGCATCGGGCAGTGCCAAGGGTGCAGGGCCTAATGGGGGACAATCAGTGGAGGTGGGGGATCCATATTGCACTGGGATCGCGATCAAAGGGAGGGAGGCCAGCGATCAGGACTGGACTTTGGGGTTGTTGGGGTGGGGGGGAGGGGTTTGAGGCTGGCCCGGATATGTTCGGGGAGCCAGCAATCAGGCCATAGTGGGGTCACAGGGACGGCAAAGCGGGGTTGCAGGGCTGGCCAGCGATCGGGAGGCCGGCTATGCAGGGCCATTGCGTATGCACCAATCTCGGCGCCGACAGATCTGCGCGTGCGCAGTGGCCCCCTCAGCGCTATGCTGCCGGCCTCTCGGGCGGGAATAGATCCCGTCAACTGATTTTCAGCGTGATTCACGCTCGGGTACTCTGCAATGCACAGAGCGCAGGAGGTTCATTTGAAACTCCGACTGAAAATACCAGCGGGATTTACTCCAGTTTTTACGCAATTTCGATACTTGGAATTTTTTGGGGGAGAATCGCCCCCCCGGTACCTTGAAGCAACTCCATGGGGTGCAGCGGGGTGGGGTGGGGGCGGCTGGGGGGGTGGAGGGATGCAGAATCGCATTCTTTATATAAGAAGAAAGAGTCGATGGTTTGAGCAGTAGAAAGGAGTGACGGAAAATAAGAGAAGACTGGCAAAGTGAAGGCAGAGACTCACTTACCAAGGGAGGGAGGGAAGGGGGGAAGAGATAGTCAGAGGGAGCGAGTTATAGCCAATTAATTACTCGCTGAAGCATGGTCACTTTTGTAACGTAGGAAATGTGGCAGGCAACCTGCGCACAGCAAGATCCCACACACAATGCGATCATAGAATCCCTAAAGGGCAAAAGGAGGCCATTCGGCCCTCAAGTCTGCATTGATCACAATCCCACCCAGGCCCTATTCCCGTAACACCACATATTTACCCTGCTAGTCCCCCTGACACTAGGGTCAATTTAGCATGGCCAATCAACCTAACCCGCACACCTTTTACCAGATAATCTGTTTTCATGGTGTGGATTGAGGGATGACTATTGTCCGAGGAGAATTCCCTTGCTCCTATTCAAAACAGTGCCATGGGATCTTTGATATTCTCCCGAGCAGGCAGATGGGCCTCTGTTCAATGTCTCGTGCTTGGAATGTGAACGAGAGTTTAAAATTAATCATGTCTCCGAGTTGATTCCAGCTGTGTTTTTTGAAACAGAGCAGGGGAGGACAAGATTCAGCTGGAATAATGTGGCACTGTGTCACCCCGCCAAGAAGCCCTGATGATGCCACTCGAACAATTAGCTGGCAATCAGAAGCACTTTTCTGATCCTGACACGGATGATTACGAGTTGATGAATGATAATTCCTAGTTTGGTTTCAATTATTCCTTTAGGATGTAGGTGAAGATTCCTCATTGCTAATGCATAGAATCTACAGTGCAGAAGGGAGGCCATTTGGAGCAAGCCTGCACCGACAACAATCCCACCCAGGTCCCATCCCCGTAACACCACACATTTACCCCCTTAATCCCCCTGACAGGAAGGGGCAATTTATCATGGCCAATCAACCTAACCCGCACATCTTTGGACTGTGGGAGGAATTCATAGAATCATAGAAACTCTACAGTGCAGAAAGAGGCCATCTGGCCCATCGAGTCTGCACCAACCACAATCCCACCCAGGCCCTACACATTTACCCGCTAATCCCTCTAACCTCCATATCTCAGGACACTAAGGGGCAATTTTAGCATGGCCAATCGACCTAGCCCGCACATCTTTGGACTGTGGGAGGAAACCGGAGCACCCGGAGGAAAATGTGCAAACTCCACACTGGCAGTGACCCAAGCCGGGAATCGGACCCAGGTCCCTGGAGCTGTGAAGCAGCAGTGCTAACCACTGTGCCACCATGCCGCCCCTTTGGAATTGGAAAGCATAGAGGAGAACCACAAGAATCTGCAGGGAGAACCAAGAATCTTTAGGAAAAACGCAACACTATGTATCTCTCTGCTAGATAGACTGACAGCTGTATCCACCTTCTCACTGTATCTCTTGACTCTTTCGACAATGAAAGCGTTGCCCAGAATTTATAGCACGAACAGGTCACTCAGTGCAAAAGGTCGCAGAGAGTGCAGCAAAGGTTCACCCGACCGAATCCTGGGATGGCCAGATTGTTGTATGAGGAGGTTGGGTCAAGTGGGCCTGTATTCACTGGAATTTGGAAGAATGAGAGGGGATCTCACTGAAACCTATTAAATTCTGACAGGGCTGGACAGACTGGATGCAGGGATGTTGTTTCCTCTGACTGGGGGGGTCCGGAACCAGGGGCGGAATTTTACCAGCACGTCCGCCCGAGGTTCGTACGATCCCTTACAAGACCAACGGAGAATGCTGTTCTCCGAGCCTCGTCCACCCCAGGAATCGGAGTCAGTCTCCGGATACTGAGATTGAGGAGAGGTTTCTTCACTCAGAGGGCGGTGAACCTGTGGAATTCTCTACCACAGAACGCTGTGGAGGCCAAATCGCTCAATATATTTAAGAAGGAAATAGATTTCTCGACTCGAAAGGTGCCAAGGGAAATGGGGAGGCCACAAGAATGTGGTATTGAGATTGAGGATCAGCCATGATCATATTGAATAGTGGAGCAGGTTTGAAGGGCTGAATAACCTACTCCTGCTCCTATTCTCTGTGTTCCTGCTGGTGTCCATGTTCCACATACTCCTTTTCTTCATAGCTTAAATGCATTGCATCTGGACCATCCCCATTAATCTCAATCCCTGTATCATCTCAATCCTAGAATCATAGAATCCCTACAGTGCAGAAGGAGGCCACTCAGCCCATTGAGCCTGCACCAACAACAAAGATGTCCGGGTTAGGTTGATTGGCCATGCTAAATTAACCCTGGTGTCAGGACGATTAGCAGGGTAAATGAGGGTTACGGGAATAGGGCCTAGCTGGGATTGTGGTCAGTACAGACTTGATGGGCTGAATGGCCTCCTTCTGTACTATAGGGATTTTATTCTATTCTGTGTCAACAATCCCACCGAGGCCCTATCCCCGTACCCCATGTATTTACCCCGCTAAACCCCCTGACACTAAGGAGCAATTTACTACGGCCAATCAAACTAACCCGCACATCTTTGGAGTGTGGGAGGAAACCAGAGCACCCGGAGGAAACCCACGCAGACACGGGGAGAATGTGCAGACTCCACACAGACAGTGACCCGAGGCCAGAATTGCACCCGGGTCCCTGGCACTGTGGGCAGCAGTGCTAACCACTGTGCCACCGTGCTGCCCACGAGGAGCAGGAGTTTGCAGGGTTGACAGGGTTGGGTTTGCATTTTCTTCCCCTGCTAGCTACACCCACCATACAGATGGAAGATCTTAAGTTTAAGTTTACTTATTAGCATCACAAGTAGGCTTACATTAATATTGCAATGAAGTTACAGTGAAAATCCCCTAGTTGCCACACTCCAGCACCTGTTCGGGTACACTGAGAGGGAATTTAGCATGGCCAATGCACCCTAACCAGCACGTCTTTTGGACTGTGGGAGGAAACTGGAGCATCCGGAGGAAACCCACGCAGACACGGGGAGAACGTGCAGACTCCGCACTGGCAGTGACCCAAGCCGGGAATCGAACCCAGGTCAATCAAGCGTCGGTTGACTGCACAGGAACCCAGGCCCTCAAGATAACAGAACATTACAAAGCTTTTAAATGAAGATTGAGTCATAAAGCTTAGCCAGAAGTAATACCACAAATTGCTTGTTAAGTTACAGTGTGCAGAGAATGACTGTTCCTTCCCTGGTTAGCATCACACTGGTCCAGGACCTAATTCGTAATGTAGCATTGCCAGTGGACTCATTATGACACTTGCGGTAAATGGTTTCTTTCTACTATTGACAATCCATGGATTCCATTATTTTGTGATCAGAGCAGCTACTTTATTAAAACATAATTAGTTTTTAGTTTTTGAATAGAGACTGCGGCTATATTGTATGTGCAAAAAAAATCAATAATGCATGAAAAGTCTTGCTTCTGTTTTGTGCTTCTTAAAGGAGGTTGTTAAACGGGCAACTGGAACACACACTCATTTTTAGCAACCAATTAAACACTCCCAGGTTGATTATTGCACAGGTTGGGCTGCTCCAGCGCATTTCATTCCGTCTCTATAATGATAACATTTTCCAACCATTTGGGGCGGCACGGTAGCACGGTGGTTAGCACTGCTGCTTCACAGCTCCAGGGTCCTGGGTTCGATTCCCGGCTTGGGTCACTGTCTGTGTGGAGTTTGCACATTCCCCTCGTGTCTGCGTGGGTTTCCTCCGGGTGCTCCGGTTTCCTCCCACAGTCCAAAGATGTGCGGGTTAGGTTGATTGGCCATTCTAAAAATTGCCCCTTAGTGTCCTGGGATGCATGGATTAACGGGTAAAATATGCAGGGATATGGGGGTAGGGCCTGGGTGGGATTGTGGTCGGTGCAGACTCGATGGGCCGAATAGCCTCTTTCTGTACTGTAGGGTTTCTATGATTTCTATGAACCTTCAGAATAGCACTCGCACTTTTCAGAGTGAAACTGCCAATTAAACAAATCCTCACAAGGGTGGAGTCCTGTCCATTTCACACTGAGTCTATTGATCCGTATTGGATTTCAATGCAGATCTGAGGGACACGAGGGCAGCTCGCCAACCCATTGTGATGCCCAGTCACCCACTGATACACTTGGCTTTCTATTTGTGTGGCTGTTTCCATTTTGATGCTGTTTCTTCCACACCTCCTGCTCAATTTTTATTGGCCACTTACAGCTCAGATATGGAGAGAGAACCCAGAAATAATTTGGTTTATTAGCAAGTTTACAAGTAGGCTTACATTAACACCGCCATTAGGTTACTGTGCAAATCCCCCGAGTCGCCACATTCCAGCACCTGTTCGGGTACGCTGAGAGAGAATTCAGCATGGCCAATGCACCCTAACCAGCACGTCTTTCCAACTGTGGGAGGAAACCGGAGCACCCGGAGGAAACCCACGCAGGCACGGGGAGAATGTGCATACTCCGCACAGATAGCGACCCAAGCCGGGAATCGAACCTGGTCCCTGGTGCTGGGAGGCAGCAGTGCTAACCGCTGTCACTGTGCCGCCCTGGCATGTGTCACCCTGGAATGTAGGTGTGGAAACGTAGAATGGTGAAATTCATCGTCACCTAGTCCACAGAGAGACTATTTTCCAGCTCAATCTTCTTCCTAGATGACATATGAATTTGATTAGTCACTTATTGTTGTTCCCACTTTTATGACGTGAGGATCATGGCAGCCAATTTACACACGACAAGCTCACACAAAGAGCAATAAGACCAGAGATCTGATTTTAGTGATATTGCTTAAGGGATAAATATTGGGCAGGTTGCTAGGGAGAACTCGCTGCTCTTCAGAATATTGAGATCTGTTATGCCTTTTACGCCTACCTTGGTTTGATGTCTCATCCAAAAGGTGACATCTCCAACAGGGCAGCACAAGATTGTGGACTTAAATCACCAGAGTGGAACTTGAAGCAGCAACAATCTAATTCAAGAGACAAGAGTGCTTTCAACTGAGTCAAAAGTTGAAACCTCTTTAAATGGCCTTTGGATGTGGTAAGAGCAACATTCTGCTTCCACAATGCTTCCACCATTACTGCCATCAGACACTCATCTGCCAACGGTAATAGGGTAACAAACCCTCATTATGTACCTGCTGTCTACCTGCCTCAGCAAAGCAGCCAGCGTAATTAAGGACCTCACGCACCCCGGACACACTCTCTTCCACCTTCTTCCGTCGGGAAAAAGATACAAAAGTCTGAGGTTAGATACCAACCGACTCAAGAGCAGCTTCTTCCCTGCTGCTGTCAGACTTTTGAATGGACTTACCTTGCATTAAGTTGATCTTTCTCTACACCCTAGCTATGACTGTAGCACTACATTCTGCACCCTCTCGTTTCCTTCTCTATGAACGGTATGTTTTGTCTGTCTAGCACGCAAGAAATCAAATCAAATCAAAATATTTCCCAACTGGGGGCCAGAAATATAAGACAGTCACTGACAAATCCAGTGAAAAATTCAAAACCCTTTCTTCAAGAGAGTGGAACTCACAACCACATGGAATAGTTAAGACGAATAGTTTAGATGAATTTAAGGAGGAGAAGCTGGCGAAATGGATATTGGAGAGAGGAATAAAAGGGTGTACTGGATAGAATTGGATGTAGCAGGAGATTCAAGTGCAGCATAAGCACCAGAATAGACATGCTGGGCCAAATGGCCTGCTTCTGCGCAGTAAAGCTCTATGTACTTCTACATAACGTCTTTGAACAGCTGTCTTCTGCAGTATCAAATTAACCTTCCCACATCCTTTAATCATGGTCGGCACGGTGGCACAGTGGTTGGCACTGCTGCCTCACAGTGCCAGGGACCCGGGTTCAATTCCAGCCTCGGGTGACTGCGTGGAGTTTGCACATTCTCCCCGTGTCTGCGTGGGTTTCCTTCCGGTGCTCCGGATTCCTCCCACAGTCCAAAGATGTGCAGGTTAGGTAGATTGGCTATGGTAAATTGCCCCTTAGTGTCCAAAGATGTATAGGTTAGGGGGATTAGTGGGGTAAATGCATGGGGTTATGGGGATGGGGTGGGCCTGGGCGGGATGCTTTGTTGGAGAGTTGGCGCAGACCTGATGGGCCGAATGGCCTCCTTCTGCACTGTAGGGATTCTATGAACAGACCATATTCAGGGTTTGAAGAACTGACCTTGGTGAAGGACAGATCATTTCACGTGATATGGTATGCCTAATTCATCCTGCGGTCAGTCACGTCCCTCGAAGACAGATTTCCATAGATAATATTCAGTGCTGATGTTTGTACATTATTACAATCACCAGCTCATATCGGTCAGGCTGCAGTTATAGTCAGAGCGGCAGCCATGTGAAAACTAGCTGAAGTGCACCACCACCAGCATTGATATTAATGTTGGGAGAGCTACGTTACTGACATTCTAACAGCTTTCAGCAGAGGTAAACACGCGCCAACAGTACAGCACTCCCATCCGTACTGCCTACTGGAGTCAGCCAAGAAAGCCTCTAAAGTAGAACTTGAACCTGCAACCTTCTGACTCAAGAGATGAGAAGAACCATCTAATGAGCAATGGCCAACAGGAGAGGGAAGCAGTTATATCCGAGTCCACAGCAGCTGAGCTTTGCTCTCTAGAACATAGTGGAGCTATGTTTTGTTACAGGGTGTATCGCTGCCAAAATAATCTGCCTCGTAAACCGAGATTGGACCTGTAGATGGACTATAGACTACAGTTCCAAAGCATCAATTTGATCATTCAGAACAAAACCTGATCTGCTCCAAGCTATGCAAAGTATGTGCAGTTGTGTCAGAAGAGCGCCATAAAATAACTAACCATCCTCCCTCTGACAGCCAATTCTTCCAGTTCGGTTACAGCAACTAAGAATAACTGCCTGAGCAATCGAAAAACAGCTCCAGCGATGCACGCAAAGCGAGAGAGAGAATTGGCTCTGGCCGGTCTCTGTAATTACCGAGTCACCTGTAATAAATATATCATCGGTGCGTTGTTGCAAATGGCTCCGGGGTAAACATCCAGTTCCGGACCAATCAACAAGTCATCAATAAGCTGCAGTGAATGGCCCCATTTGTCAAAACATGCCTCAAAAAAAAAGGAATTGCTCTCCAGACACTTGTAACAATACAAATTGATAACAGGATAATAGAGGGCTTGAGATGCATTACAAGGCAGTGGCTGAACTAAGTAATGATGATGTGAAGAGTAGGATCAGATAACACTGTTAAATTTACTGCCAGCCTTATGTTATCATTCGTAACATGGGCTCTATATTTTTATTTAAATAGAATTACTTCTCTATTATATAGTACCAAAACTGAATCCAATTGAGACAGCAAAGCTGAGGTCATTGAATCCCTACTGTGCCAAAGGAGGCCATTCGGCCCATCGAGCCTGCACTGACCACAATCCCACCCAGGCCCTACCCCCATAATCCCACATATTTACCCTGCTAATCCCCCTGACACTAGGGTCGATTTAGCATGGCCAAACCACCCAACCCACACATCTTTGGAGGTGTTGGAAGACCAAACCAAGTATGGAACTTGGACTAAGAGACACCAAGTTCATTTGTTCTATGACAGTCAGGTTTGTTGTTATCTGCAGCCTATATGTAAATTCTACTATACATATCTTGCACGTAACAAGCAACTTTCACTCAATTCCTGCCATAGTCTTCAACACTGAACTTTGGATCTAGAGCTTCATGGTGAGCTATAAGACCATAAGACACAGGAACAGAATTAAGCCACTCTGCCCATCGAGTCTGCTCCGCCATTCAATCATGGCTGATATTTTTCTCATCCCCATTCTCCTGCCTTTTCCCCATAACCCCTTTGAGCTTCACCCTGAAACATCGCCAAGAGCAGTTTCAGACTTCCTTATCTCTCACAGGACATGGATCTCATTGGCTCAGCCAGCTTTTATTCCCCATTCTGAACTGCTCTCGAGATGGTGCTGGTGAGGCACCTTCTCAACCCACTACAGTCCATGAGGTGTAGGTACAACCACACTGCTGTTAGGGAGAAAGTTCCAGGATTTTGACCCAGCAACCGTGACGGAACAGCGATATATTTCCAAATCAGGATGGTGTGTAGCTTGTTGGGGAACCTACAGGTGGTGGTGTTCCCATGCGTCTGCTACCTTGTCCTTCTAGGTAGTAGAGGTTGTGTTTGGAAGGTGCTGTCGAACGAGCCCGATAAGTTGCTACAGTACATCTTGTAGATGATACACAGTGCTACGACTGTGGGTTGGTGTTGGAAAGAATGAATACTTGTGGATGGGGTGATAATCTAATGGGCTGTTTTGTCCTGGATGGTGTCGAGCTTCTTCAGTGTTGTTGGAGCTGCACCCATCCAGGCAAGTGGGGAGTATTCCATTACACTCCTGACTTGCGCCTTGTAGATGGCGGACAGATGTGGACCTCAGTGTTTCAGCCAGTGATCATGAGTAACTAGCGCTTCACACTGCAGAGGTGAGACCTGTCCTCTGCAGGCTAAAGGAACGTGTCCAGGCATTATGCATTTCGCAAAATAAACAAAAGCGTAGGGCCAATAGTTTCCTGGTGCAGTCTCCATGGCAACACATCAACCAGAGTTGGCATGCTAATTAGTCCAAAATATTTTTTTCATGCAGTATAAAAATTGTTCCTCCTTCTCATATTTGGCATTCTTGTGTCTGTTCTGATGAGTGCAAGACAAAAAGCTTCAACACCATACCCTTTCTTTGCAATACTTTGTGTTCTCTTGTTGGTGGTTCCCCCTCTCTGTTATACAGAAGCGAGAGAGGCGGCATACTCCATTGCTTTACCCAGGCAGTCACCCTTCACACGTGACTTTACATAGTGAGTAGACATTTTGAGGACATGTTTAACCTAGAGTTCAGAAAAAGGGTACATAACTATAAAATTGAAAAAAAAACTTGCACTTATATAGCTTCATTCATGACCTTAGAACATCTCAAAGTGCTTTACAACCAACAAAGTACTTCTGAAAAGTAATCACTGTTCTAGGAAGCAGAGCAGCCAATTCACGCATAGTAAAGTCCCACAAATAACAACACGATAATGATCAGATAATCTGTTTTTATGATATTGACTGAGGAAGAAATATTCAGAATAACTCGCCTGCTATTGAAATATTGTCAAGGGATCTTTTCAATTCACCTGACGGGGCCTCAATTTAACATTTCATCCAAAAGATAGCACCTCTGACAGTGCAGCATTCCTTCAGTACTGCCATTGAGTATTGACCTTGCTGTTTGTGCTTAAGTCATAGAGGTTTACAGCTTGGAAACAGGCCCCTTGCCCCAATTTAGAATTTTAACTTTTGGGCCAGAAGTATCATTCTCCATAGCTATCTTAAAACTAATGGAATTATGGTCACTGGTCCCAAAGTGATCCCTCACTAACACTTCTGTCACCTAACCTTCCTTATTTCCCAAGAGAAGGTCAAGCTTTGTCCCCTCTCTAGTCGGGCCATCCACATCCTGAATGAGAAATTCCTCCTAAATACACTCAACAAATTTCTCTCCATCCAAGCCTCTAATACTATGGCTGTCCCAGTCAATGTTGGGAAAGTTAAAATCCCCTACTATTACCACCCTATTTTTCTTGGAGCTATCTGTAATCTCCTTACATAATTGCTCCTCAATTTCCCGCTGACTATTTGGGGGCCTGTAGTACAAACCTATCAAAGTGATCTCTCCCTTCTTATTTCTCAGTTCTACCCATATAGACTCAGTAGGCGAACCCTCAGAAATATCCCCTCTCAGTATTGCCGTGATATTTTCCTTAATCAAAAGTGCAACTCCCCCTCCTCTCTTACCTCCTGTTCTCTCTTTCCTATAGCATCTGTACCCTGGAACATTGAGCTGCCAGTCTTGTCCTTCCCTTAGCCATGTTTCAGTAATAGCTATAATATCCCAGTCCCATGTACCCATCCATGCCCTGAGTTCATCTGCCTTGCCCATCAGGCCTCTTGCATTGAAATAAATGCAGTTTAATCTGGACTTCCCTTGCTCTCTGACCTGCTTTTGCCTGATCTGTTTAGTACTGGGATTACTAACACTGCCATTCCTATTTAATGTGCTCTCTAACTCCCGTGCTGTCCTCAATCTCTCTTCTGTCTCCCTACTGCTTTGGATCCCACCCCCTGCCAAACTAGTTTAAACCCTCCCGAGTGGCTCTAGCATATCTCCCAGGATATTGTTCCCCTCCAGTTCAGATGTAACCTGTCCCTCTTGAACAGATGTGGAGATGCCGGCGTTGGACTGGGGTAAACACAGTAAGAAGTTTAACAACACCAGGTTAAAGTCCAACAGGTTTATTTGGTAGCAAAAGCCACACAAGCTTTCGAGGCTCTGAGCCCCTTCTTCAGGTGAGTGGGAATTCTGTTCACAAACAGAACTTATAAGACACAGACTCAATTTACATGAATAATGGTTGGAATGCGAATACTTACAACTAATCCAGTCTTTAAGAAACAAAACAATGGGAGTGGAGAGAGCATCAAGACAGGCTAAAAAGATGTGTATTGTCTCCAGACAAGACAGCCAGTGAAACTCTGCAGGTCCACGCAACTGTGGGAGTTACAAATAGTGTGACATAAATTCTGATTCTAGGATCGCATGATAAAGACTCAGGAGGAAAAAAGCAGAAATATTTATGTGAAATAGTGTGACATAAACCCAATATCCCGGTTGAGGCCGTCCTTGTGTGTGCGGAACCTGGCTATCAGTTTCTGCTCCGCGACTCTGCGCTGTCGTCTGTTGTGTGGACCTGCAGAGTTTCACTGGCTGTCTTGTCTGGAGACAATACACATCTTTTTAGCCTGTCTTGATGCTCTCTCCACTCCCATTGTTTTGTTTCTTAAAGACTGGATTAGTTGTAAGTATTCGCATTCCAACCATTATTCATGTAAATTGAGTCTGTGTCTTATAAGTTCTGTTTGTGAACAGAATTCCCACTCACCTGAAGAAGGGGCTCAGAGCCTCGAAAGCTTGTGTGGCTTTTGCTACCAAATAAACCTGTTGGACTTTAACCTGGTGTTGTTAAATTCCTCTTGAACAGGTCACCCCTTCCCAAGAAGAGATCCCAATGATCCACAAATCTAAATCCCTGCCTGCACCAGCTCTTAAGCCACGCATTCATCTGCTTAATCTTCCTATTCCTACTCTCACTAGCATGTGGCACTGCCAGTAGTCCAAAAATTACTACCTTCGAGGTCCTGCACTTTAGCGTTCTGCCTAACTCTCTATATTCACACTTCAGGACCTCATCCCTTTTCCTTCCTATGTCATTGGTACCAATGTGTACAATGACCGCTGGCTGTTCACCCTCCCCCTTAAGAATGTCCTGCAACCGCTCAGAGACATCCTTGACCCTGGCACCAGGGAGGCAACACACCATCCTCGATGTGGTCTCGATCACAGCCACAGAAATGCCTGTCTGTGCCTCTAACCAGCAAGTCCCCTCTTACCACTTTGCCCGACCCTGCCCTACAGCAGAACCAGATGTGGTGCCACAGGCCTGGCTATTGCTGGTATTTTCCCCTGAGGGGCTATCCCCCTCAATAATATCCAAAATGGTATACCTGCTTGAAAGGGGGACAGCCACAGGAGGCTCCTGCACAACCTGCCTGCCTCTCCTGGCGGTCACCCTCTACCTGACTGAACCTGTGGTGTGACAACCTCCCTGTAACTCGTGTCTATCGCACCCACTGCCTCCTGTGTGCTCCGCAGTGCATCCATCTGCCACTCCAGCCAAATAATGCGATCTGCGAGGAGCTGCAGCTGGACACAGTTCCTGAAGACAAACTTGTCAGGGAGACTAGATTGCTCCCTAATTTCTCACATCTGGCAGGAGGAGCATGCCACTGCCCTAGCTCCATACTGCCCTGATAAAATCTCAACTCACCTTTCCCCTGCTTGAGGTCCTCCCAGTGACTTTTGTTTTGTTTATATCCAATTCAATCTAATCAAAGTCCAATTCAAAGTCTCAACAAGTGAGACATTCCCAATCCAATCAAGTGAGACAATCCAGATCTCATTCAATCCAATCAAAGTCCAATTCAAAGTCTCAACAAGTGAGACATTCCCGATCCAAGCTGACAAGACAGGCAGGCCTCTTCCTGTCTACATGGTCGAAGCTGATTGGAGCAGGCACTGCACCTCCTCCAAGCCTTGGTCTCATTTGCATCTTAGCCAAAAGGCCTGGATGCCACTTTAAAAGATTGCTTCAAATGAAGCCTCAGTGTAACCTCATGACTTCAACCAAGTGCAGGACAGCAGAACTACACTTGATCTTCGCCAAAAGGCTGAGAAGAGGAGGCAGTAGGGAGGGAAACACAGAAGTAGTGTATAGGGTTTAACTGTCCCTTTACAACAGCTCCTCCACAAACCACCTTCTGGTAGCAGTGACTACACCTATGTAAATCTTGCCTGCAACAACCAATCAGCATTACTGCTCTGCTGCCCTCACCTGGACACTTGCCTTCACTCGAAGACAGAGGGTGTCTTCCAGAGGTCTACCTTCTGGTAGCAGTGACTGTGCCCATGCAAATCTTGCCTGCAACAGCCAATCAGCATTGCCGCTCCACCACCATCACCTGGACACTTGCCTTCACTCAAAGATGGATGGTGTCTTCCGGAGGTCCACCTTTTGGTAGCAGTGACTGCGCCTGTGCAAATCTTGCCTGCAACAACCAATCTCACTTGGGCGAGGCTCATTAAATCCCGCCCAAGGCCAATGGAGAATTCCATTCTGTGAGCCTCGATTCTGGGGCAGGCGAGACAGTAAAATTCCAGCCCGAGAGTGGGACTTGAACCACAACATTCTGACTCAGGGACCAGTCAGAGAATGAAGTAAGTGGAGAACGATGCCAGACAGGATGGAAAACCTACCTTCCACCCAATCCCATGGGTTTCCCACCCACTGAATTAGCTTAAAATTATCCCCCCTGACACAGTGAATCCAGGGGTCCCTCGCTCTTGGCCAACGCCACAGTGCTCCAGCAAGGGTCGCTGGGCACTGAGCAGGAACTGGATCCAGAATCATGGCGGAGATTTTTTTCTCTCCCTAGCCAGGAGCACAGAGTTCAAATGCAGGGAATCTATCACCATCCCAGGTTGGATCACCAAACTCAAAATAGGCCAGGTGACTGACTTACAACCTCTTCAGATCTCAGTTCCAAAGCACAAGATTTACTAGGATGCTACTGGGACTTGATGGATTGAGTTATAAGGAGAGGCTGAATAGACTGGACTTTTTTCTCTGGAGCGGAGGAGGCTGAGGGGTGACCTTATAGAGGTCTATAAAATAATGAGGGGCATAGACAAGGTAGATAGTCAATATCTTTTCCCAAAGGTAGGGGAGCCTAAAACTAGAGGGCATAGGTTTAAGGTGAGAGGGGAGAGATACAAAAGTGTCCAGAGAGGCAATTTTTTCACACAGAGGGTGATGAGTGTCTGGAACAAGCTGCCAGAGGTAGTAGTGGAGGCGGGTACAATTTTATCTTTTAAAAAGCATTTAGATAGTTACATGGGTACAATGGGTATAGAGGGATATGGGCCAAATGCAGGCAATTGGGATTAGTTTAGGGGTTTAAAAAAAAGGGTGGCATGGACAAGTTGGGCCGAAGGGCATGTTTCCATGCTGTAAACCTCTATGACTCTATGCTATATTTACCAACCTGCATCGTGAGAGGAGCTTGGTACAAAAAACAAAGTACAGTGCAGGATCAGGCCCTTCAGCCCACCAAGCCTGTACTAGTCATGATGCCCTAACTAAACTACTTACTTGGTCCATATCCCTGTTTTCCCTCCCTATTCATTTATCCAACCAGATGCCTCTAAAATGTTGCTAATGTGCCTGCTGCCATCACCTCATCTGGCAGCGCGTTCCAGGCACCAACCACTCTCTGCATGAAAAACTTCCCCCGCACATCTCCCTTAAACGTTCCCCCTCTCACCTTGAACCTGTGCCCCCTTGTAATTGACACTTCCACCCTTGGAAAAAAACCTCTGACTATCCACCCTGTCTATGCCTCGCATAATTTTCTAGACCTCTATCAGGTCTCTCCTCAGCCTCCGTCTTTCCAGTGAAAACGACCTGAGTTTATTCAACCTCTCCTCATAGCCAACGCCCTCAAGACCAGGCCACATCCTGGTGAACCTTTCTTTGCACTCTGCTGTCCAGTATAACGGTCTCTGCGTCCCATCTTTTGAAAAGGAAGGAGAGCATTCATGTTCATGCTCTTGGTGGTTGTGGTGGGAGTTTAATCTGATTATGGACTGTCATATCCATGTTTGAATTGAATGCCACAAAAGGGGAGTGTAAAACGTGGTGAATGAATGTTGAACAAAATAAAGGTCAGGCCACTGATAAACAGCAACAGGGCACTAGGCCAGGTGCAGCAGGTATTGTACGTCAGAGTCATGTATAAACTGTGAACCACCCCACGCAAACACTGTTGTAACTTCATTCACGTGATAGGTCAAACCTTGTCATTATGCAGCCTGAGCAATAGACAAAGTTCAATACACTCTTTTCCCAATCAGTTCTGAGATGCATTTTTAACTGAATGTTGAAATAGTTGTTTGGTTGTACAGAACTTTGAGCATTGCTGAAAAAAGACATTTTGTCAAATCTTTTCAATTTTTCACTCATCAGATCAATTGGGGGAAACAACAACAACATCATACTGTTTGAGAAGAAAGTGTTGATTGGGTTGGCAAGCAGACTCTGATTGGTAGAGGCATTGCCATGGAGAATACAACAGTTAATGGTAACTGACAGTTAACTGCCGAGCGTTGTTTTAAAATTGAAACCAGGCAGCGTGACTCAGATTAGTCAAGGCATTGCCCTGAGATTTAATTTTAACTGATTGATGTCAATGCAGCCGCTTTCTTTTGGATTTGTATTTGCATAACAAGACTGTGTGATTGGAGCCACCATAGCTTGCACGTAGGGATGAGAGACCATTCAACCCCTCAAGTTTATTCTGTCATTCAGTTAGATCATGGCTGGTCTATCTCTCAACTCCATTTATCTATTGGATCCATACCCCTTGATAACCTTAACTGACAAAACTCTTTCAGTTTTGAAACTTTCAGATGGCTCCTCCAGCCTCAACAGCTTTTTTTGGAGGAACAGTTCCAGATTAATTTGTGTGGAAAGGTGTTTCGTAACATCACTCCCGAAAGGCTGAGTTCTAATTTTAAGGTTATGTCCCCTTGCTTTGGACTCCCTCACCAGAGGAAAGAGTTTTGCTCTATCTATCCTACCAATTCCTTCAATTGTCTTAAAGGCTTCAATGAGATCACCCCACAATCTGCGCCGGAGACTGAAGGATTGGATGGTATAGTTTTAAAGTTTATTTATCAGTGCCACAAGTAGGCTTACATTAATACTGCAATGAAGTTATTGTGAAAATCCCCTAGTCGCCACACTCCAGCGCCTGTTCGGGTACACCGAGGGAGAATTTAGCATGGCTAATGCACCTAACCAACACGTCTTTCGGACTGTGGGAGGAAACAGGAGTGCCCGGAGGAAACCCATGCAGACACGGGGAGAACGTGCAGACTCTGCACAAACAAACACCCAAGCCGGGAATCAAACCCGGGTCCCTGGCGCTGTGAGGCAGCAGCGCTAACCATTGTGCCACCGTGCTGAGTTAGGGACTGACCTTTTGAATCCTAATCTGAAATCTCAGCCAAAGGTTTCATCTGCTGACTAAGTAAGTGGCATGATCAATGCATGGGGTTTCGGGGATAGGGCAGGGTGTGGCCTGGATAAGAAGCTCTTTCGGAGAGTCTGGTGCAGCCCCGATGGGCCGAATGGCCTCCTTCTGCACTGTGGGGATTCTATGGAAATAATTTTTTTACATTCTTATACTAGAATTCCTTCCATATCCTCAGGATCACTGAAAGAGGTTCACAACCATGGAGTTGCTTCCGAAATGTAGTTGCTTCTGTAATGTGGGTGACTGGCCAGTGACCACCAATACATGCACAGGAAAAGCAATGAAATAGACAAGTGGCTAAACCTGTTTTACTGATTGATAAATGCTGGACCAAATCCAATGTATCCTCTAACTTTCTTCTGGAGTACACAGGTCCCTTTAAATTTCTTTGCATGGTAACTTAAAGGGGCTGACTTGTCTACAGTCTCAACAGGAATTTTCAGGTTGCTCCACAGACACACAGACGCGCAGCTTCCAGGGACACTGGCCAGGATTCTGGGGAAAGCGATCCTCTTCTTCCTCAAGTAATGCCAGGGCAGCTTTATTAACCATTAACTGAGAGGACAGACCATTCAATATTCCACCCTTACATCAGTGCCTCCTACAGTACAGCATTCCCTCATTACTGGAGTGTCAACTTAGATCACAGAATCATGCGGCACAGGGGCAGTCCATTCAGCCCATCATACTTGTCCTGGAATTGCAAGGTGTGCTAGAATTTCCAGTGGGAATAATTGCCTTTAAGTTGGCAATCTCATTTCGAGAATCCACAGGGTGGCAATTGGAAGGAATCAAAAATTCATACTGGAGTATAAAAATTCGTAGGTCATGCTGCAGCTGTACAGAACCTTAGATAGGCCTCATTTAGTATATTGTGTACAATTCTGGTTGCCAAACTATCAGAAGGATGTGGATGTTTTGGAGAGGGTACAGAAGAGGTTTACCAGGATGTTTCCTGGTCTGGAGGGTATTAGCTGGAAGGTATTTGCTATGAGGAAAGGTTGGATAAATTTGGTTAGTTCTCACTGGAACAATGGAGGGCGAGGGGTGATCTGATGGAGGTCTACAAGATTATGAATGGCATGGACAGAGTGGATAGTCAGATGCTCTTTCCTACGTTAGAAAAGTCAAGTACTAGGGGACATAGGTTTAAGATGCGTGGGGAAAAGTTTAGAGGAGATGTGCGAGGCAAGTTCCAGACATTCACCACAGAGGATGGTGAATGTCTGGAACGCGCTGCCCAGGGAAGTGCAATAGCGGCATTTAAGGGGCATCGAGACGAATACATGAATAGGATGGGGATGGAAGGATACGGACTCCATAAGTGCATACGGTTTTAGCTTAGGCAGGCATCATGATTGGTGCAGGCTTGGAGGGCCGAAGGGCCTGTTCCTGTGCTGTACTGTTCTTTGTGTGTTATTGGCACGGCTGGAATGCCCTTTTTAAATGGAGGCTAAAGTGTGCTCATAGTGAGCTTTAGTCTGCATTGAAAGAGTGGCTCTGCCTCAGCTTGTAATGCTTGATATTGACATTGGCTACCCAAAACAGAAAAGTTTTTCAATCCACAACCCTAGCAACCCTTACCTTGAGGAGTACAACATTCACCAAGTCCTGAAATCACAGGCACTGAGCAGACACTGGACAAATGGAGGTCCCCTTTATATAGCTCACTTTCTGCACACTGATAAATACACTTATGTTGATGTGAATCCAATTGAGCAATGTCATGTAATTCATAAAACACTTCTTTACAATTAAGCCTGGGACAAATATATGACTATAATTAAACAGAGGTTTGATATGTATCTATGCACCAGCTGTACCATGCATTTTTTCATATAGTTACTCATTAGGCCTTCAGGTATCTCAAACAATGGTTATTCGGCCTACATCCAGTAGGCAACGTTCCCTGAGTACTTGAATCATAGAATCATACAGTACAGAAGAAGGCCATTCAGCCCAGTACGTCTGTGCTGGAGACACAAATGTCTGCTCCATTGGGTGTTCCCTGTTCATCCAGGAGGAACTCTTCCAGTGAAGACAATAAAAATATAACACAACTTACTCCAATTCATAAATCAAAGAAAAGGTTAAATAAAGAAACTTAATTTCTCCAAACATGAGGCCTCACTCTGGGCCATTCCAAGCTCCCCAAAAATCCCAACATGATCTAATTTCTACTGAGTCAGCTGATCATCACATTATTCTGTCATTGGTTACATGGTTTACTGAGTCAGCTGACCTTACAGCTGATTGGTCACATTACAACAGATCCAAAGTCATCACCGTTTATATTCTAACAATCCATCACGCAAACCAGCCTCCCATCCATTGACTCTGTCTACAATTCCCACTGCCTCGGCAAAGCAGCCAGTATAATTAAGAACCCCCCGCACCCCGGACATTCTCTCGTCCACCTTCTTCCTTTGGGAAAAAGATACAAAAGTCTGAGATCAGGTACCAACCGACTCAAGAACAGCTTCTTCCCTGCTGCCATCAGACTTCTGAATGGACTTACCTTGCATTAAGTTGATCTTTCTCTACACCCGAGCGATGACCGTAACACTACATTCTGCCCTCTCCTTTCCTTTTCTATGAACAGTATGTTTTGTCTGTATAGCACGCAAGAAACAATACTTTTCACTGTATGTTAATACATGTGACATTAATAAATCAAATCAAATCAAACCAAACATTCCCCAGACCCTGCCAAGCACCTACCTCCCAACCAGGCTTCTATTTCCCTATCACTGGTACAGCTTCCAATCACCACATCCTTCCATTAGTGAACTCTTTTCCTAAGCACCTCTGCCACGTCAACTCTCCACCATTCCTTCCCTTCCTCCCCAACCCCCTCCACCATCATTAAAAGCCTCCTCGAGGCAATGGCCAAAGTTTTCCATCCTCGCTCGTGGTCGGGATTTTCCAGTGCCATTGAAAGCGAGTGAGGTTTTGGCTGCAATGCCAAATTTTCCATTCTCGCTTGCAATGGGCCATGAACAAGATTGGAGAATCCCGCCCAATATCGTTATATAATTTCTCTCCGATGTCTTGCTCAATGGCCTCAGTCAGCTGTAAAACGATTGAGCTCATCTGCTCTGTAAGGATAAGAGTGTAAAGTGTTCACAATTTGTTGAATTCATTCATGAGATGTGAACATCACTGATAAGTCCAGCATTTATTGCCCATCCCTAATTGCCCTTGAGAGGCGGTGGTGAGTTGCCTTAGAATCCCTACAGTGCAGAATGAGGCCATTCAGCCCATCGAGTCTGCACGGACAACAATCCTACCCAGGCCCTATCCTCATAACCCCACATATTTACCCTACTAATCCCCCTGATACTAAGGGGCAATTTAGCATGGCCAATCAACCTAACCCGCACGTACTTGGACCGTGGGAGGAAACCAGAGCACCCAGAGGAAACCCACACAGACATGAGGAGAACATACAAACTCCACACAGACAGTGACCCAAGCCGGGAATCGAACCCAGGTCCCTGGAGCTGTGAGACAGTAGTGCTAACCACTGTGCCACTGTGCCTTCTTGAACTGCTGCAGTCCATATGGGGTAGGTACATCCACAGTGCTGTTAGGGAGGGAGCTTTTATCTAGGTGATGATGGCAATATATTTCCAAGTCAGGACGATGAGAGACTTGAAGGGGAACTTGTAGTTGGTGGTGTTCCCATGCGTCTGCTGCCCTTATCTTGCTAGGGGTAGAGGTTGCAGGTTTGGGAGGTGATGTTAATTAAGCCTTGGCAAACTGCTGAAGCATATCTTATCGCTGGCCCCCACTGGCTCATGCTGGTTGCCTACTGTTTTGTTATTATGTACTACCCAGTCAGATGCAGGCGTGAAACATATGAAATAGGTTCGACCTGAGTGCAGGTGAGCTTGCGCTGCTGGACTGCACCAAAGCCTATCAGCTTATGTGGGTGGGAAATGAAACTGAATGCACCAGTCCATTCGCCAATACTGATGTTCAGACATGATTGCAATGCTCAGTTCCAGCCTGGAGGCGCTCGATTACAGCCAGGAGACCCAATGCAGAAACTAGGCAAGAAAACAAATTTGTCAATGTATTATAATGGAAATCCCTCCCGTCTCCATCCTCTCTGGCACTTCGAAGGACATTACTTGGTTCCATGGGTTTAAGGTTCTAAGAATGCTGGGTATCCAGTCCAGGGGGCCTTCTTCATGCGAGTCTCGCATTGCTGCTGTCCCAAACTGCATTCCGCCTTCAGCCAACACAACAAAACACATCAGTTGGCACTTTTGGTATTATGTTTTGGATCCTTGCACTTTGGGCTTCTTTGGGCAACAGACTCATAGTCACTGCGCTTTTAAAGTCATTTATATTTTGAGCAGTACTTTGAAGTGTGTTCTTGTTGCTCGAGAAAGGGACAACGCTGGTCAGACAGTATTCAGAGCTCATCTCCCATTACCCCAAAAGCATTAGGTGTCAACCACTTGTCATGGGGCTGAAGTCAGAGCGAGGAAAGGACATTGATTTCCTTCCTTCAAGGGCAGCAATGAACGAGATGGGTCTTAATGACATACCAGCAGTTCATAGTTATTTCTTGGTGCTAATCGGCCTTTCAATTATAGAGTCTCCCATGATGGGATTTGAACTCATGAATCTCGTGTTACCCTCTGCACTGTGGCACGGCGGCACAGTGCTTACATCGCCAGGGACCCGGGTTTGATTCCAGCCTTGGGTCACTGTCTGTGTGGAGTTTGCACATTCTCCCCGTGGGTTTCCTCCAGGTGCTCTGCTTTCCTCCCACAGTCCAAAGGTGTGCAGGTTAGATGGATTGGCCATGGTCAATGCATGGGGTTACAGGAATAGGATGGGGGAGTGGGCCTGGCTCAGATGCTCTTTCAGAAAGTCAGTGCAGACTCGATTGGCCGAATGGCCTACTTTTGCATTGTAGGGATTCTGTAACATTGAGGGGACTTGACAGGGTGACTTCTGAAAGGACGTTTTCCCTTATGGAAGAGACTAGGACTAGGCAGCACAGTTTAAAAATAAGTGGTCTCCCATTTATGATGGGTTGTGAATCTTTGGAACTCTTTCCCCTATAGAGCGATGGAGGCAGGTTCAAAGAATAGTTTAACGGCAATGGTGAGTAGATTGTTGACTAAATAGCAAATCAAAAGCCATCGGGGTGGGTGGAATGAGGAGGTGAGACCACAATCAGATCAGACATGATCTTGCTGAATAGTGGAGCAGGCTCGAGAGGCCAAAGGGCCTCCTCCTGATTCATGGTTAGGCTGGCATAGCCAAACCTTGAAGATGTGTGATCAGGCCTTGTATAAATCCAAGACGTCTTCCATTTACACCCCAATGTTATTTACAGGCCTCCACTCGGATAAGTTCTTTCTGCAGCTACTTTCCATTTCATGCTAAATATAAAAATACAGAGATCCCTATAGCATCTAGCAAGTTCCGGTATAACCAGATTTTTTGAAATGGTCTGCTTACTGTCCCACACCGACTGTATTATGACTCGGGCAGTGTAATATACCAGCCAATTGGCTTATTAACCAGCTCAATTGCTGGTTAATTATCTTTTTAAACCTGGTGGGAGGGGAACCAATTTCAGCGCCCATATTATGGGGGGGGGGCAGCTCAAGAGTGAGTGGGAAGGCAGTGGGCAGCACTTGCTGAATAATCCCAAACGTGCTAAGAATTACACTAGCAACCATTCAGGCTCACAATGTAGCACACTTGCTAGAAGCCACAAGGATTCATAGGCAGAGGCCTGTCTGCAAGAAAAAAGAATTAGTCCAGGCAAATGTGGGGAACAGTAGGGGCCTGGTGCATTCTCCATGGCAACACTTCGACCAATCAGATTTTAACTAGCAAACCAATCACCCTTTTCTCAGGTGGTATAAATTGTTGTTCCCTTTGAACCTGGCATTCTTGCATCCATCCTGATGAGTTCAAGACGAAAAGCTTCGATGGCATGTCTCTTTTTTTCAACGATACTCAAGTACTGGAAATGGGACTAAATCACTGTTTGATTGACGATCAAACTCATTCAGTGTGCTAATACATAGTCTATTTGCTTTTTAATTGACGTGGCAAGGTTGGGCATTGTGCGAATGGGTGTGTCGGTCTGTGGGGGGGGCAGTTAGAGGCGAGGCTCATGTGATGAAACTTCCAGGAATGCGCCCAACCAGAGTTGGTAAACAGAGCAGCAAGCTGTCCTCAGCTTTCCTCGGGAAACATGTGTCTTATTGTAGTTCACCCGATAAACCACCTGTACCCCGGATGGTAAACCGGGGGAGCCTGGTCTCCCTTCAACGCACGGTTACTGTACAGTGAGGGGGAAGCGGCAGAACACCGGCAGGTCAGCCGGTTAGTGTCTAATTAACCAGCTTTCCACCTGTACTCACCACACACACTTATCGTCCTCCACGTAGAGGACAAGGCAAAGTCCAAAGTTTTATTTGTTCATTTCTAAGCAGAGGAAGATTGTGCAAACGTCGCTAATTGGTGACATGGGGAAAAGTTCAGTGGGGCAGCACTGCTTGGAAAACTAACCAAAAATTAAGTTTATTAAAACTACAGTGTTTCTATTCTTCCTGGAGCCTCTCGAGTGATACATTTACCACGAATCAAACCATCAACCAAACCTGGGCAGCACGGTGGCACAGTGGTTAGCATTGCTGCCTCACAGCACCAGAGATCTGGATTTGAATCCTGGCTTGGGTCACTGTGTGTGTGGAGTTTGCACGTTCTCCCCGTGTCTGCATGGGTTTCCTCCGGGTGTTCCAGTTTCCTCCCACACTCCAAAGATGTGCAAGTTAGGTGAATTGGCCACGCTAAAATTCTCCCTCAGTGAACGCGAGCAGCCGCCAGAATGTGGCGACTCAAGGATTTTCACAGTAACTTGTGACACTAATGAATAAACTTTACTTTATCCCTCAAAAAATGCCAATTCATTACAAATCAGTGGCTGCCGACAAGATTAAAATCCAGCAATTAAGTGCCTATCTGTTTATATTGTTTAGAGCTCTTGTGGGTTCGTGAATCCCTACTCAATTTAAAATGAAAGTATTAAAGATTTTATCAGCGCGGTGTGTTTAAAGGGACATTGTCACCTCTTTTACAAGGTACTTGGCAAGTTTGTATTGTGATAAAATGGGTGACGTGTTCCACTGTCACATGTTGTCAGCTTCCAGCTGTTAGCTTTTAGCTCATTGCATGCAGTTTTGGTCTCCTTTTCTGAGGAAGGATGTTCTTGCTCTCGAGGGAGTGCAGTGAAGGTTTACCAGGCTGATTCCGGGGATGGCGGGACTGATGTATGAGGAGGGATTGACTAGGTTAGGATTGTTTTCGCTGGAGTTCAGACAAATGGTCTCATAGCGACGTATAAAATTGTAACAGGGCTAGGCAGGGTAGACGCAGGAAGTATGTTCCCGATGGTGGGGGGAGTCCAGAACCAGGGGTCACAGCCTAGAGGATTCAGGGTGGACCATTTAGGACGGAGATGAGGAGACATTTCTTCACCCAAAGAATGGTGAGCCTGTGGAATTCATTACCACAGGATGCCAAAACATTGAATGTATCCAAAAGTCTTCTGGATATAGCACTTGGGGCAAATGGGATCAAAGGTTATGGAGAAAAAACAGGATTAGGCTATTGAGTTGGACAATCAGCCATAATCATAATGAATGGCCGAGCAGGCTCACACACACACACCATATACACACACACACCATACACACACACACCATATACACACACACACACACACACACCATTCACACACACACACCATATACACACACCATATACACACACACACACACCATTCACACACACACCATATATACACACACACCATATACACACACACACACCATTCACACACACACCATATATACACACACACACCATATACACACACACACACACACACCATATACACACACACACACACACACCATATACACACACACACACCATATACACACACACACCATATACACACACACACCATACACCATATACACACACACACCATACACCATATACACACACACACACCATATACACACACACACACCATATACACACACACACACCATATACACACACACACACCATATACACACACACACACCATATACACACACACACCATATACACACACACACCATACACACGCACACACACACCATATACACACGCACACACACACCATATACACACGCACACACACACCATATACACACACATACACACACCATATACACACACACACCATATACACACACACCGTATACACACACACACCGTATACACACACACCGTATACACACACACCGTATACACACACACCGTATACACACACACCGTATACACACACACACCGTATACACACACACACCATATACACACACACACCGTATACACACACACCGTATACACACACACACACCGTATACACACACACACCGTATACACACACACCGTATACACACACACCGTATACACACACACACCATACACACACACACACCATATACACACACCATATACACACACCATATACACACGCACCATATACACACGCACCATTTTGGTAGGACAAATTTAAATGTGGATTACAGGGTCAAAGGTAGGGTTCTGAAGACTGTGGAGGAACAGAGAGATCTTGGGGTCCATATCCACAAATCTCTAAAGGTTGCCAGTCAAGTGGATAGAGCTGTGAAGAAGGCCTATAGTGTGTTAGCTTTTATTAACAGGGGGTTGGAGTTTAAGAGCCGTGGGGTTATGCTGCAACTGTACAGGACCTTGGTGAGACCACATTTGGAATATTGTGTGCAGTTCTGGTCACCTCACTATAGGAAGGATGTGGAAGCGCTGGAAGGAGTGCAGAGGAGATTTACCAGGATGCTGCATGGTTTGGAGGGTAGGTCATATGAGGAAAGGTTGAGGGAGCTAGGGCTGTTCTCTCTGGAGCGGAGGAGGCTGAGGGGAGACTTAATAGAGGTGTATAAAATGATGAAGGGGATAGATAGAGTGAACGTTCAAAGACTATTTCCTCGGGTGGATGGAGCTATTACAAGGGGACATAACTATAGGGTTCGTGGTGGGAGATACAGGACGGATATCAGAGGTAGGTTCTTTACGCAGAGAGTGGTTGGGGTGTGGAATGGACTGCCTGCAGTGATAGTGGAGTCAGACACTTTAGAAACATTTAAGCGGTTATTGGATAGGCACATGGAGCACACCAGGATGATAGGGAGTGGGATAGCTTGATCTTGGTTTCAGATAAAGCTCGGCACAACATCGTGGGCCGAAGGGCCTGTTCTGTGCTGTACTGTTCTATGTTCTATATACACACGCACCATATACACACGCACCATACACACACGCACCATACACACACACACACACACACACACACACACACACACACGTGATGGGGCTCAGAGAGATGCCGATGGGTTTAACAGCACAAACTTGTCTTTTACAATTCTTTCTAGCCAGTCAATCCCTCCCTTTGGCGTCCAAAGAAAAGTGGTCCAAAATCAGCTCTCTGGCCACCAGGCAGAGTTGTCCATTTGTTACAACATGCAGCTTCTGTTTTGCCGGACCTCTGTATAATGCTGGAATCTTCCTAATGACTTATACCACAAAGTTCAATCTCTGACCTAATTTACACAACGTATTTACACAATGCAGGGGCCAAACATGAAACCTATCCAATCTTCATTTAAAGTTACAGAGATCTCAAAGGAATAATATACTCATTTGTACCAATGCCAACTACAAGCCATGGGTAATATTTCTCAAGGGATCGCAGATATGAATAGGATATTATAATACCTCAGAGCTAACAACTGACAGCATTATTGCATAGTGAAGGTCACTTTATCATTCCCTAGGGGCAGACCAGCAGAAAACTGTCAATATATTTTGATTGTTACAGCCTTGTTATAATAAACTTATCAAAAACCTGCAAAGGCTTTCAGTCACTTCGACTCTACAGCTGGTTCCGTCACTGAGAAGTCACAGAGAGAAAGCAGCAAGTCACTTAGGCTGAAAGGAGACATAGACACATAGAAAATAGCCCTTCAAGCCTGTCTGCCATTCATTCTGATCATTCAACTCAATAGCCCGATCCCATTTTCCTCACATATCCTTTGACCCCTTTCGCCCCATGTGCAATATCCAACTCCTTCTTGAAAACATATGGTGCAGGATTTTATTGCCTCGCTCGACCCGAGGCCTGAAAATCCTGCCCCAAGTCAACAGACCTTCCCATTATCTGCCCCCTCCCGCTCCGATTCCCGTGGCGAGGGACAGACAGTGGTTAACGCTGCTGCCTCATAGCACCAGGGACCCGGGTTCAATTCTGGCAACAATGTTTTGGCCTCAACTGCTTTCTGCGGTACTGGATTCTACCAGGCTTACAGGTCTCTGGGTGAAGAAATGTCTCCCTGTCTCAGTTCTGAAAGGTTTACTCCATTTCCTTAGATGTGACTCCTGGATCTGGATTCCCCCACCATTGGGAACATCCTTCCTGCATCTACCGTATCTAGTCCTGTTAGAATTTTGTAGCTTTTTATGAGATCTCCCCCCTTCCCCTCAATCTTCTGAATGCAAAGGAAGGAAGGTTGAGAGTTCACAATTTTGATGACCAGAGAGGGAAGATTGTACATCAGTGTTAGTCGTGAGCACTATACATAATGGCCACTGCAGTTCCTATATTACAACTGTGACTACACTTCAAAGGGGCTTCATTAGATGTCAAGTGCTTCAGAATGACTTGTGGTTGTAAAAGGTGCTACATAAATGCAAACAGAATCACAGAATTGTTACAGCGCAGGAGAAGGCCATTTGGCCCATCATATCTGCACTGGCTATCCAAAAGAATATCATGACAGTGCCATTTCCCTGCCTTATCCCCTTACTACTGCACATTGTTTCTTTTCAAGTAATCATCTCATGCCCTCTTGAATGTCTCGACTGAACCTGCCTCCACCACACTCCCGGGCTGGGCATTCCAGACCCCAACCATTCCCTGTGTGAAAAAGGCTTTTCTCACATCACATTTTCTTCTTTTGCAAATCACTTTGAATCTGTGTCCTTTTGTTCTTAATTCTTTTACGAGTGGGAACAGTTTCTCCCGATCTATTCTGTCCAGCCCTTTGATAGATATGATTTTGAACATCTCTATCAAATCTCCTCTTAGCCTTCTTTTCTCCAAGGAGAATAGTCCCAACCTCTCCAATCCTGATAACTGAAGTTTCTCATCCCTTGAACCATTCTTGTAAAACTCCCCTGCACTCTCTCCAATAGTGCGGCACCCAGCACTGTACACAATGTTCCAGCTGAGATCTAACTAGTGTTTGTATAAGTTCAGCATAACCTCCTTGCTCTTGTACTCTATGCTCCTATTAATAAAGCCCAGAATACTATAAGTTTTATTAACTGCTCTCTCTACCTGTCCTGCCATTTTCAATGTTCACCCAGGTCCCTCGGTTCCCGCACCCCCTTTAAGAATTGTACTGTTTATTTTATGCTTCCTGTCAATATTCTTCCTATCAAAACATATCACCTAAAGCATCATCTCTCATTCTTGATGAGACTTAACAAAGCAAACCTGCAGGGAGAAGAGAGCATCTTGGGAAGAAGAAGTAAGAAAGCTCCAGAGAATTCTTTGCAATATCAAAGGCTCAGGAAATTTGGCATCTCCGCTACAATCCTCACCAATTTTTACTGATGCACCATAGAAAGCATTCTTTCTGGTTGTATCACAGCTTGGTATGGCTACTGCTCTGTCCAAGACTGCAAGGAACTACAAAGGGTTGTGAACATAGCCCACTCCATCACTCAAACCAGCCTCCCATCCATTGACTCTATCTACACTTCCCACTGCTTGGAAAAACAGCAGCCAGTTTAATCAACGACCCCGCGTACCCCAGACATTCTCTCTTCCACCTTCTTCTGTTGGGAAAAAGATACAAAAGTCTGAAAACACGCACCAACCAACTCAAGAACAGCTTCTTCCCTGCTGCCATCAGACTTTTGAATGGACTTACCTTATATTAAGTTGATCTTTCTCTCCACCCTAGCTCTGACTGTAACACTACATTCTGCATCCTCTCCTTTCCTTCCCCCCAATGTACTCTATGAATAGTATACTTTGCATGTATAGCTTGCAAGAAACAATATTTTTCACTATGTTCCAATATATGTAACAATAATAAATCAAATTAAATCAAAAAGTTTAAAGTTTATTTATTAGTGTCACAAGTAGGCTTACATTAACACTGTAAGGTGCCACACTCCAGCACCTGTTCGGACACACTGAAGGAAAATTTAGCATGGCCAATGCAACTAACCGGCATGTAGGATGCAGAGGAAAAAAGATGGAGAGGCAGCTTACACAGTGTGGGCACTGGACAGAATGATGTGAGTGTCCCTTTAAGAAAGGTTTTTTTAATTCATGCTCATTGCCTTAGGCAATGTCATTGGTGGGAGGAGAAAAGAAAACTGTGGGCCGGTCAGGTGATAAGGGTTGCTTTTGGTTTCGTTTTGGCTGCAGTGTTAGAAGCATAGCTGAAATAAGTCTCTTTCTCTGTTTTTATTTTGAAAGTTTTGCCAGTTAGCTGAAAGTACATCTTGTTTGCCACCCTGCAGCAAAAGATCTGTGTTTTGGGGAGCTGAAGTCTACAAACTGCTCTGAGTTTTCAAGATCATTTGAAATCAGCATTCAACCCAGGGAACTACATTCCAGTATTATGTGAGCTTTAGCCTGTGCAGTGGTAAATCTGATTAAGGGGGTTTGTTTATTGGATTGTGGTTTTAATTGGAACACATTGGAGATGTTCAGTAAGAGTTATGCATTATAGGGATTGTTCTGTTTTTTTGTTTGTAATTGATAAAAATTCTTGCTAATTTTCTTACCATACATGTTAACTATATTCTTAAATAGTAAGAAGTCTCACAACAGCAGGTTAAAGTCCAACAGGTTTATTTGGAATCACAAGCTTTCAGAGCGCTGCACCCTTGTCAGGTGACTCGCCTGATGAAAGAGCAGCGCTCTGAAAGCTTGTGATTCCATATAAACCTGTTGGACTTGAACCTGGTGTAGTGAGACTTCTTACTGCGCCCACCCCAGTCCAACGCCGGCATCTCCACATCATATATTCTTAAATAAACTTTTTTGGATAAAAGCTCCCTCGTGGGTCACTTGAATCATACCTGAAGTGAAACATCTCATGCTTATCCTAGCCAAATTCAACATTAAAAAAAAACTTATGGTTCAGGTGGGATTCATAAAACACTTGGGGGTTTCTGACCTGAATCATAACAACAGATTGAATTTCAACACATTCCTGATCTGTCAGTCTGATACTGATATACTATGGCATACTCATTATGTCACATAAGAGGTTGACACAGAGAGGAAGGTAAAGGTGAGAGAAGGATTGACTATCACAGTTATGGTGGTATTCGGTGTAGAGACACGGTAATGATCTTTACCATGGATGGGAAAACATTTCATTGAAAATCACTGCCCATTGGTATCAAATCAAATCCAGGCTGACTGCTGTAATGATGTTTCCCCTCATGGGAGAGACAACTAGGGAACGCAGTTTAAAAATAAGAGGTCTCTTGTTTAAGGTGGAGATGAGAAGAATTTTTTTTATCTCAGCGCAATGAGAATCTTTGGAAGTCTTTTCCACAGAGAGCGGTGGAGGCTGGGTCACTGAACATTTTGAAGGCAGCGGCAGATAGATTCTCGACTAACAAAGGGGTCAAAGATTATTGGGGGTAGACGGAATGTGGAGTTGAGGTAACAGTCAGATCAGCCTTGGTCTTATTGAACAGTGGAGCAGCAGGCTCGAGGGGCCGAATGGCCTACTCCTGCTGCTCATTTGTTATTCAGGTAGGCAGGTCTCTCTGCATACGAACATTTCCCAGTCTCTCACCATTTCAAATCTAATCTGCTTTTCTTTATTTTCTAGTGAAGTTCCGTCAATTCTCACATTATATCCCAACTGCCATTTTCTCGCTCACTCACCTAACCTGCCTACAGCCCTCTGCAGCCTCTTTACGCCCTCCTCAAAGCTCATGCCCCCTCCTAGCCTGCTATTGTCAAAATACTTGGAACAATTTTGCTCGTTTCAATCATCCAAGTCAGTGTTAATGAGAGTTTTGCTTTTTGAGCTGAAGTCCTGGACTCGGGAGAGTGAGGTTTGCGAAGGAGTTCAGATGCTTCACTAAAGCAAACAACGTTTCTAGCATCACCTTGGACAAAGTGTAATCATTAACCCACGTACGGTGCGCAAACATTTGACTACACCAGGCAGCTGGAGTGTTTTGCTACACAGTGCCATTGTATCATACCAGGGTGCTGTGGTAAAAGATGTGTCGTATTTTCACTGAGATGTGGAGGGACTGGATTGCATCCAATTATATCTACAGTGTTCTTAGTCAAATCCGATACCGACTCCTGTACCGTTCGGGTGAAATGCTAAATTGAGGGCAAGTTGACGTAATTATTCTAGTTGAAGCGCGGGGAAGCTTTGCTCAGAGTTCTGTCCAATGTTTATCCCTTAATTATCATCATTAAAACTGAATATCTGATTGTGTATCTCATTGCTGTTTTTGGGAACTTCCTGCCTACAAATTGCCTGCTGCATTTCCCTTCAGACACATCTCAATGGCAGTAAAGCCCTTTGGAACATCCTGAGGTGGTAAAAAGTGATCTTCATAGAATCCCTACAGTTCAGAAGGAGGCCATACAGCCCATCGAGTCTGCATCAACTCTCTGACAGAGTATCTTACCCAGGCCCTCTCCCCCATCTTATCCCTGCAACCCCAAAAATGATGTGGAGATGCCGGCGTTGGACCAGGGTAAGCACAGTAAGAAGTCTCACAACACCAGGTTAAAGTCCAACAGGTTTATTTGGTAGCAAATACCATAAGCTTTCGGAGCGCTGCCCCTTCGTCAGATGGAGTGAAAATGGCTGGCTGTAGAGATTTGCATTCTAATTAGTATTCTGTAACTTGATGTTGTGTCTCTGTGCACTGTTGGAGAACAGATTTTCACTCCATCTGACGAAGGAGCAGCGCTCCGAAAGCTTATGGTATTTGCTACCAAATAAACCTGTTGGACTTTAACCTGGTGTTGTGAGACTTCTTACTGTGCTTACCCCATACATTTACCATGGCTAATCCATCTAGCCTACACGTCTTGGGACACTTAAGAGGCAATTTAACATGGATAATCCACCTAACCTGCACATCTTTAGACTGTGGGAAGAAACCGGACCATCCAAAGGAAACCCACGCAGTCACGGGGAGAATGTGCAAACTCCACACAGACAGTCGCCCAAGCCAGGAATTGAACCCACATCCCTGGCGTTGTGAGGCAGCAGTGCTAACCACCGTGCCACCGAACTGCTCTTACAAAGAGCAGGGATAAGAGTCAATGGGCCAAATGGCATCCTTCTGCATTTTTGTGTAAATGTGAGTTCACTCTTCTTTCTTACAGGTCAGTAAAGTGTTGAGAGTGGCATGGTGGCACAGTGGTTAACATTGCTGCCTCACAGCGCCAGGGACCCGGGTTCAATTCCAGCCTTGGGTGACTGTCTGTGTGGAGTCTGCATGTTCTCTCCGTGTCTGCGTGGGTTTCCTCCGGGTGCTCCGGTTTCCTTCCACAGTCCAAAGATGTGCAGGTTAGGTGGATTGGCCCTGCTAAATTGCCCCTTAGGTCAGGGGGACTAGCTAGGATAAATGCATGGGGTTATGGGGAGAGGAGCTGGGTGGGATTGTGGTCGGTACAGACTCGATGGGCCGAATGGCCTCCTCCTGCACTGGAGGATTCTATGACCCATCTGCCTTTGACACAGTTGACCACACCATCCTCCTCAATGCCTTGCATCCGTCATCGAGCTGTGGAGGACTGTACTCGCTCAGTTCCATTCTTATCGACCAAATCGTAGCCACAGAATCACCTGCAATGGCTTATCTTCCTCCTCCCGTGTGGTTACCTCTGGAATTCCCCCAAGGATTTATCCTCATCTTCCTCTTATTTCTCATCTATGTGCTGCCCCTCGGCAACAAGGTTCGAAAACGCAGGGTCAGTTTCAGACGTACGCTGCTCACACCCAGGTCCACCTGAGCACCACCTCTCCCAACTCCTCCACTGCCTCAAACTGTCAGGTTGCAGCATCCGCTCTGGATGAGCGGAAATTTCCTTCAACTAAATACCGGGAAGACCAGAGCCCAGAGTCATTGTCTTCAGTCCCTCTCCCAAACCACCTCCCTCGCCACGGACTCTGCCTCTCTCCCTGGCAATTGGCTGGGCTGTTTGCATTCTTTGTTTTGTATTTGATCCTGAGATGACCTTCTGACTATAAATCCACCCCATCATGAAGACAGAGGGGAGGCAGTGGCAGAAAGTAGATTTATTTATTAGTGTCACAAGTAGGCTTACATTAACACTGCAGCGAAGCTACTGTGAAAATCCCCTAGTCGCCACACTCTGGTGCCTGTTCGGGTACACTGAGGGAGAATTTAGCATGGCCAATGCACCTGACCAGCATATCTTTCAGACTATGGGAGGAAACCGGAGCACCCGGAGGACACGGGGAGAATGTGCAGACTCTACACAGATAGTGACCCAAGTCGGGAATCGAACCTGGGTTCCTGGTGCTATGAGGCAGCAGTACTAACCACTGTGCCACCCTTGCTATAGTTTTCACTGAACTAGTAATCCACAGAACCAGGATAATACTCTGGGGACCTGGGTTCAAATCCCGCCACAGCAGATCTTGATATTTAAATTCAATTTAAAAGTCTGGAAGTCTAATGATGACCATGAAACCATTGTCGATTGTAAAAACCATCTGGTTCACTAATGTCGTTTAGGGAAGGAAATCTGCCACCCTTAGCTGGTCTGGCCTACATGCGACTGCAGATCCACAGCAATGTGAATGACTCTTAAATGCCCTCTGAAATGGTGTAGCAGGGCAATTAGAGATGGGCAATAAACGTTCGCCACATCCCATGAACGCATAAAAAGATGGCATTTTTCAACCTTCATAACATCATCCAATTCTGCCCCGTCTCACTCATCCGCTGCTGAAACCCTCATTCATAGCCTTGTTACCTCGACACTCCACTGTTCCAGTGCTCCCCTGGCCAACCATCCATCTTCCACCGTCCATTACCCTGTCGATTATCATCCCAAATTCTGCGACCCATTTGCAAACTCACACCAAATCCAGTTACCCAATCACTCCCAGGCTCACTTACTGGACCCAAGGGAACAGTGCTTCAATTTTTAAAATCTCATCCTTGTTTTCATAGAACATAGAACAGTACAACACAGAACAGGCCCTTCGGCCCACGATGTTGTGCCGAGCTTTATCTGAAACCAAGATCAAGCTATCCCACTCCCTATCATCCTGATGTGCTCCATGTGCCTATCCAATAACCGCTTAAATGTTCCTAAAGTGTCTGACTCCACTGTCACTGCAGGCAGTCCATTCCACACCCCAACCACTCTCTGCGTAAAGAACCTACCTCTGATATCCTTCCTGTATCTCCCACCACGAACCCTATAGTTATGCCCCCTTGTAATAGCTCCATCCACCTGAGGAAATAGTCTTTGAACGTTCACTCTATCTATCCCCTTCATCATTTTATAAACCTCTATTAAGTCTCCCCTCAGCCTCCTCCGCTCCAGAGAGAACAGCCCTAGCTCCCTCAACCTTTCCTCATAAGACCCACCCTCCAAACCAGGCAGCATCCTGGTAAATCTCCTCTGCACTCTTTCCAGCGCTTCCACATCCTTCTTGTAGTGAGGTGACCAGAACTGCACACAATATTCCAAATGTGGTCTCACCAAGGTCCTGTACAGTTGCAGCATAACCCACGGCTCTTAAACTCCAACCCCCTGTTAATAAAAGCTAACACACTATAGGCCTTCTTCACAGCTCTATCCACTTGAGTGGCAACCTTTAGAGATCTGTGGATATGAACCCCAAGATCTCTCTGTTCCTCCACAGCCTTCAGAACCCTACCTTTGACCCTGTAATCCACATTTAAATTAGTCCTACCAAAATGAATCACCTCACATTTATCAGGGTTAAACTCCATTTGCCATTTTTCAGCCCAGCTTTGCATCCTATCTATGTCTCTTTGCAGCCTACAACATCCCTCCACCTCATCCACTACTCCACCAATCTTGGTGTCATCAGCAAATTTACTGATCCACCCTTCAGCCCCCTCCTCTAAGTCATTAATAAAATTCACAAAGAGCAGAGGACCAAGCACTGATCCCTGCGGCACTCCGCTAGCAACCTGCCTCCTATCCGAAAATTTTCCATCGACCACCACCCTCTGTCTTCGATCAGACAGCCAGTTACCTATCCAATCGGCCAACTTTCCCTCTATCCTACACCTCCTCAGTTTGATCATAAGCCGATTTTCAATTCCCTCTCTGGCGTCCCTCTTCCTATGTCTGTAACCTCTTCCAGCCCTACAGCTCACCAAGATCTCTGCAATCCTTCCAAGCTAGAGGACGGCACAGTAGCACAGTGGTTAGCACTGCTGCTTCACAGCTCCAGGGACCTGGGTTCGATTCCCGGCTTGGGTCACTGTCTGTGTGGAGTTTGCACGTTCTCCTCGTGTCTGCGTGGGTTTCCTCTGGGTGCTCCGGTTTCCTCCCACAGTCCAAAGATGTGCGGGTTAGGTTGATTGGCCATGTTAAATTGCCCCTTAGTGTCCTGAGATGCGTAGGTTAGAGGGATTAGTGGGTAAAATATGTAGGGATATGGGGGTAGGGCCTGGGTGGGATTGTGGTTGGTGCAGACTCGATGGGCCGAATGGCCTCTTTCTGTACTGCATGGCTTCTATGAATATCCCCTATTTTAATCGCTTCACCATTGGTGGCCGTGCCTAAATTCTTGAGTGTTCCTTCCCTCTCCACCTCTCCTCTTCCCTTTAAGTCGCAGATTGAAGCCTTACCCTTTTGCCCAAGCTTTTGGTCTTCTGGCCTAATATCCCCTTAATGAGTGGTCTCAAATTTGGGTTTGATGATATTCCTGCGAAGCATCTTGCGACATCTTACTATTTCAAAGGTGATGCATCTGCAAATTAGTATTGTTGCAAGCATCGATATCTCACTGCGATCTGTGCAAGCTGGTTGCCTGCAAATGAGTTATTATCGTCGCCGACACAGTGACAGAGGAAACATTTCCCAAGCCGTCCACTGGTTCCAAAACGTCCTGTGACATCCTCAGGTTGTGAAAGGTACCATATGTAAATGGGACTTCTTCCTTCCTTAAATAACCATTCCATCTTCAGTGATCAACCCTTATTGAGTCCCAGTACCCCGAGGTGTTGCTTCAGGGAGAATAAAGCATCCTTCAAACTGGGAGGGAAATCTCTGTTGGATTGACAGGTATGTAAATTAAAACAAATACAGCTGTAAATACAGAAGCTGACGGCTTTGCATGCTCGAGGGATTTCATTCTAATGAATAATCATTCCAAATCTTCTTCCCTTTAGACAAAGAGCATTGGAAGCCTCGTCTGACAGGCTGAAGACAGATTGTTACACGTCTGCTCATAAATAAATCACAAACTGCAGTGCCCAAATCGACACCAAGGAAACGGTAATGAGGTTCTGACATCTGCACCGCTCCCCGGGAGCCTTGTATTATTCACCCTGAACAACGTTTCTCAGGATAGTCACTAGTCATTGTGGGGCGGCACGGTGGCACAGTGGTTGGCACTGCTGCCTCACAGCGCTGGGGACCTGGGTTCGATTCCCCGCTTGGGTGACTGTGCGGAGTTTGCACATTCTCCCCGTGTCTGCATGGGTTTCCTCCAGGTGCTCCGGTTTCCTTCCACCGTCCAAAGTTGTGTGCGTTAGGTTGACTGGCCACGCCAAATTGCCCCTTAGTGTCAGGGGATCTAGCTAGGGTAAATATGTAGGGATACGGGGATAGGGGCTGGGTGGGATTGTGGCTGGCGCAGACTCAACGGGCCAAATGGCCTCCTTCTGCACTGTAGGAATTTTATGATTCTTTGGTCGGTGTTCAGACAGCTCAGCACCGCAGGATATCTGCAAATTCCCAAAAATCTTTAACCAAGTGTTTGATTTGTTTTTTAGAATATAGAACATAGAACAGTACAGCACAGAACAGGCCCTTCAGCCCACGATGTTGTGCCGAGCTTTGTCTGAAACCCAGATCAAGCTATTTCCTCCCTATCATCCCGAAGTACTCCATGTGCCTATCCAATAGCTTCTTAAATGTTCCTAAAGTTTCTGACTCCACTATCCCTGCAGGCAGTCCATTCCACACCCCAACCACTCTCTGAGTAAAAAACCTACCTCGGACATCCTTCCTATATCTCCCACCATGAACCCTATAGTTATGCCCCCTAGTTACCGCTCCATTCACCCGAGGAAATAGTCTTTGAATGTTCACTCTATCTATCCCCCTCATCATCTTATAAACCTCTATCAAGTCTCCTCTCAACCTCCTCCGCTCCAAAGAGAAAAGCCCAAGTTCCCTCAACCTTTCCTCATAAGACCTACCCTCCAAACCAGGCAGCATCCTGGTAAATCTCCTTTGCACTCTTTCCAGTGTCTCCACATCCTTCTTGTAGTGAGGTGACCAGAACTGCACACAATATTCCAAATGTGGTCTCACCAAGGTCCTGTACAGTTGCAGCATAACCCCACGGCCCTTAAACTCAAACCCCCTGTTAATGAACGCCAACACACTATAGGCCTTCTTCACGGCTCTATCCACTTGAGTGGCAACCTTCAGAGATCTATGGATATGAACCCCAAGATCTCTGTGTTCCTCCACATTCTTCAGAACCCTACCTTTGACCCTGTAATCCACATTTAAATTTGTCCTACCAAAATGAATCACCTCGCATTTGTCAGGGTTAAACTCCATTTGCCATTTTTCAGCCCAGCTCTGCATCCTATCTATATCTCTTTGCAGCCTACAACAGCCCTCCACCTCATCCACTACTCCACCAATCTTGGTGTCATCAACAAATTTACTGATCCACCCTTCAGCCCCCTCCTCCAAGTCATTTATAAAAATTACAAATAGCAGAGGACCAAGCACTGATCCCTGTGACACTCCGCTGGTAACCGGTTCCCAGTCCGAAAATTTTCCATCCACCACCAGCCTCTGTCTTCTGTTAGATAGCCAGTTACCTATCCAATCGGCCAAACTTCCCTCTATCCCACACATCCTTACTTTCTTCATAAGCCGACCGTGGGGGACTTTATCAAACGCCTTACTAAAATTCATGTATATGACATCAACTGCACTACCTTCATCTACACACTTAGTTACCTCCTCAAAAAATTCTATCAGATTTGTGAGGCAAGACTTGCCCTTCACAAATCCGTGCTGACTATCCCGGATTAAGCTGCATCTTTCTAAATGGTCGTAAATCCTATCCCTAAGGGCCTTTTCCATCAACTTACCTACCACCGAAGTAAGACTAACCGGCCTATAATTACCAGGGTCATTTCTATTCCCTTTCTTCAACAGAGGAACCACATTCGCCACTCTCCAGTCCTCTGGCACCACCCCCGTGGACAGTGAGGCCGCAAAGATCAATGCCAAAGGCTCTGCTATCTCATCCCTTGCCTCCCAAAGAATCCTAGGATATATTTCATCAGGCCCAGGGGACTTATCAACTTTCAGTTTATTCAAAATTGCTAGTACATCTTCCCTCCGAACATCTACTTCCTCCAGCCTATCAGCCTGTGACACCATCTCTTCCTCAAAAACATGGCCCCTCTCCTTGGTGAACACCGAAGAAAAGTATTCGTTCATCACCTCTCCTATCTCTTCTGACTCCATGCACAAATTCCCACTGCCGTCCTTGACCGGCCCCAGCCTCACCCTGGTCATTCTTTTATTCCTCACATAAGAGTAAAAAGACGGGAATCCCAAATTTTGCGCTTGTACCTGAGCAGGCAAAGTTGGAAACAAATCACTGCTTAAAACCTTGCTCCCTGACCACACGTTTGATCATTCATTCTACTGATTCCTTTGCTTCAGTCTGATTATGCTCCAGCTCCAGTAAAGCCTCAAAGGACATTCTTTTGCCATGTTAATCCTCAAGGATCCTATTAGCACTGAGTGAATTCAAGCCAATCTTTGACTTTCACCCTTTCCGGTGTGATTCTGCACTTGCGGGAAGCCAGCAAACCCACACCTCAAATCAAATTCAGACTGGAATATCCAACAGTTCTACAAAACAGTTTCCGTGCCCGTTGGTGAGACAACATTTGGAGCACCCGAAGCAGCTCTTTTTCAAAAATATTTTTTCACGGGATGTGGGAAACACTGGCAAGGCCAGCACTTACTATCCATCCCTAATCACACAACTGAGCAGCTTGCTGGGCCATTTCAGGGGTCAGTTGAGAGTCAACCACATTGCTGTGGATTTGGAGTCACAAGTAGGCCAGACCAAGTAAGGAGGCAGATTTCCTTCCCTAAAGAACATTAGCGAGCCAGATGGGTCTTTCCAACAATCGATGATAGTTTCATGGTTCTTGGCTCATCGCTGGTGGAACACAATGAGTCTTCTTTTATGAATCTGGGCCATAGGTCGAAAATCTGGGCGTAAGCTAGCCAAAATTGAGTTATAAGGAGAGGCTGGATAGACTAGGACTTTTTTCCCTGGAGCGTGGGAGGCTGAGGGGTGATCTTATAGAGGTCAATAAAATAATGAGGGGCATAGATCAGCTAGATAGTCAACATTTTTCCCAAAGGTAAAACTAGAGGGCATAGGTGAAAGGTGAGAGGGGAGAGATACAAAAGGTCCAGAGGGGCAATTTTTTCACATCAAGGGCTATGAGTGTCTGGAACGAGCTGCCTGAGGTAGTAGTAAAGGCAGGTACAATTTTGTCTTTTAAAAAGCATTTAGACAGTTACATGGGGAGGATGGGTAGAGAGGGATAGAATCATTGAATCCTACAGTGCAAAAAGAGGTCATTCAGCCCATCAAGTCTGCGCCGACCACAATCTCACCCAGCCCCTATGCCCATAACCCCATGCATTTACCCTAGCTAGTCCCCCTGACACTAAGGGGCAACTTAGCATGGCCAATCCACTTAACCCGCACATCTTTGGAGTGTGGGAGGAAACTGGAGCACCCGGAGGAAACCCACGCAGATACAGGAGAATGTGCAAACTCCACACAGACAGTGACCCAAGACCGGAATTGAACCTGCGTCCCTGGAGCTGTGAGGCAGCAGTGCTAACCACAGATAACCATCCTTTGGGCCAAATGCAGGCAATTGAGACTAGCTTAACGTTAAAAAAAAGGGTGTCATGGACAAGTTGGGCCGAAGGGCCTGTTTCTATGCTGTAAACCTCTATGACTCGAAATTCATCTCCCTTACAAAACTCCCCAAATTAAAATGGGAAATCAGACCCTGTGTGGAATGCAACATCATTATAACCTTTGGCCTTTGTGCGAGATTGCTCTGTGCATACTGGCTGCCGCGTTGACTTTGCCTAATGTGGGTCAACCTACCTCCGTTGGAGGATCTCCATGTTTGGATATTTTGGGATGATTTTAATTCTTTGCGGTATTGCCCACATTTATGTTTTAGGGTGAACATGTTTTGTGCCATTAACCCTCCTGATGCTTCTTCAGAAATAAATTTACAGTCAGAGAAACTAAAGCAGGCGGCATTACACTGGCACAGGTTAAGTTTTTCTTTTTAGGGCAAAGGATAACGGAAAGATGGTGTTTGCGATGCCGAAATTAGAAATTGGATAGAGATTAACCAGAAGGAATTTTGTGAAGATGAAGCTTGTGTGCAGAACAAGAAAACCCAAGCCTGAGACAAGAGAAAAACTCATTCGAGACTACATTCTATCTATGTCCCTGTACACTGCAGAAACCGGGACAATAGTAAAGATCTGTAGAAGAACCTAAAGACCTTTGAAATGTAGATGTTACAACGTATGCTAAAAGAAAAAATCCATACAAAACCACAAGACAAATGAAGGACTGCGTGAAATTGCAAGAGCAATAAGAAATACTGGAAGAAAATAATGGCCTTGAAATGTGCATGTTGCAACATGTGCTAACATCAGGCGGCTCAGTGGCACAGTGGTGAGCACTGCTGCTTCACAGCATCAGGGACCCAGGTTCAATTCCAGCCTTGGGTAACTGTCAAGAATCATAGAATCCCTACAGTGCAGAAGGAGGCCATTCGACCCATCAAGTCTGCACTGACCACAATCTCACCCAGGCCCTATTCCCATAACTCCACATATTTACCCTGCTAATCCCCCTGACACTAAGGGACAATTCAGCATGGCCAATCAACGTAACCCACACATCTTTGGACTGTGGGAGGAAATGGGAGCACCCGGAGGAAACCCATGCAGATGTGGGGAGAATGTGCAAACTCCACACAGACAGTGACCCCCAAGGCCAGAATTGAACCCGGGTCCCTGGCGCTGTGAGGCAGCAGTGCTGACCACTGTGCCACCGTGCCGCCCCGTGTCTGTGCGGAGTCTGCACGTTCTCCCCGTGTCTGCGTGGGCTTCCGCCGGGAGCTCCAGTTTCCTCCCACAGTCCGAAAGATGTGCTGGTTAGGTGCATTGGCCATGCTAAATTCTCCCTCAGTGTACCCGAACAGGCGCCAGAGTGTGGCGACTAGGGGATTTTCAGTAACATCATTGCAGTGTTAATGTAAGCCTATTTGTGATGCTACTAAATAAACTTTTAACTTAAGTTATTTTGGCCATTTAATCAGAGCTGAAAAGTTATAGAAATCTCTCGCTGAGGGCAGCAGAAATAGGGGTCAACCTAGATTGGATGATTGACATGACAGAGTGGTTGAAGGCGAGTGACAGTGGATGCAGGAGGACAGTGCAAGACAGACACG
Organism: Mustelus asterias; assembly: GCF_964213995.1. NCBI lineage: Eukaryota > Metazoa > Chordata > Chondrichthyes > Carcharhiniformes > Triakidae > Mustelus > Mustelus asterias. The sequence continues at coordinate 12,510,824 of NC_135811.1, read as the reverse complement.
TGATAGACCAAGCAGCAGCAAGAAAGATTAAAAAGACAGTTGTCATGATCACTGTTTCTCGAAGGTCTGCCATGAGGTTACAGGACGAATTCCACCAATGGCTAGAACCTGGCGTTGCATGACCCAAATCAAAGCTGCAGCTCCTGGACTGCATGGCTCCTGCTGCAGTGAGATTGACTTTTCTTTCTGGATATTGCAGGGCTGAAAAACACCGAGTGCCAACAGCCACGAGCTGGGATTTGCAGTGGCCTCGCGATTTAAGCAAAAGAAAAATGTCCTTCCTGAAGTGAGTAGCTGAGGCTGCAGTGTGGGTCCAGAATATTTCATATTGTTTCGTGAAGCTGAGTGACGGTGCCAACAGCAAATTGCATTTGTATAGCAGCTTTAAGACATCCCCAAATCTGGGGCCATTTTGTACTGGCCGTGTAAGTTGGAATCTGGAAACCCAGGGCCGAAGTTTCCCACCCCGCCCCCCACGGGATACAGACCGTGCAAAGGTCTGTTGAACTGAGGCAGGATTTTCCAGTCTTGGGGTGAGCATGGCTGGAAAATCCGCCACCCACCCCCCCGCCCCCTCCCCCCCCCCCGCTCCCTCAGCCCCCCCCCCTCACCACCCCCCCCCCCCCCACCACCACCCCCCCCCCAACCACCACCCACCCACCCCCCCCCCACCCCCCCCCACCCCACCCACACCACCCCCCCCCCCCCCCCAGCCTCTGAGGACCAGGTTTAACCTGTTATGTTCAATTTCGATGGTTGCAGATTAGTGAGTGCAATTCTACTCATGACTGTCCAGAAGCCAATTTTAAACCACAAAGCCATCAACCTGTCTCATGGCTGCTGGACTCCCTGAATCGAAGTTAAGCAGCCAATATTAAAGTGGCTCGGGGCTGACATTTGGGTGCACGATGCAGTGGTGATGAATTTTGGCTCAGATCTCAAGTTGCATTTCTACAGCATTATTCAAAGAGAAGGGATCCCTCTTAGCCAACGTAAGTAAAGCAAATTACTGCGGATGCGGGAATCTGAAACCAAAGAGAAAGCTTTGACAAGGTGTCATCTGGACTCGAAACATCAGCTCTTTTTGCTCCTTACAGAAGCTGCCAGACCTGCTGAGATTTTCCAGCGTTTTCTTCTCAGCCAACATTCCTCCCTCAGCCACTAGCAGCCAAAAACGGATTAGCTGACCAACTCATGGGATGGTACTGGCCAAGAACATTTGCTGCATTCGGTACTCTTGGATCTGAGTCAGAAGGTCGTGGGGATCAAGCCCCACAGCAGAGCATGGAGCACATCAGAGCGAGACGGTGGCATAGTGGTTAGCACTGCTGCCTCACAGCGCCAGGGACCCAGGTTCGATTCCAGCCTCGGGTCACTGTGTGTGTGGAGTCTGCAAGTTCTCCCCGTGTGTGTGTGTGTGGGTTTCCTCCAGGTGCTCCGGTTTCCTTCCACACTCCAAAGATGTGCGGGTTAGGGTGATTGGCCATGCTAAATTGCTCCTGTGTGTCAGGGGGATTAGCAGGGCAAGTACGTGGGGTTATGGGGATAAGACCTGGGTGGGATTGTTTTTGATGCAGACTCGATGGGCAGAATGGCCTCCTTCTGCACTGCAGGGATTCTATGATAAGCTCAGGTCGAATGGCCTCCTTCTGCATTGTAGAGATAAGAGCCATAGAGGTTTACAGCATGGAAACAGGCCCTTCGGCCCAACTTGTCCATGCTGCCCCTTTTTTTTCTAACCACTAAGCTAGTCCCAATTGCATTTGGCCCTCTATACCCACCTTACCCATGTAATTGTATAAATGCTTTTTAAAAGACAAAATTGTACTCCCCCGTCTCTGCTACTGCCTTTGGCAGCTCGTTCCAGACACTCACCACCCTCTGTGTGAAAATATTGCCCCTCTGACCCTTTTGCATCTCTCGCTTCTCACCTTAAACCTAATGCCCTCTAGTTTTACACTCCCCTACCTTTGATTTCTATGATTTTATGCCAGTAAGGGGAAACTAGAATTAGAAGGAGATACTTTAGACACTGGGGATAATGACAGTGGTTAGGGTTAAAGGTTAAAAGGAGACTTAATCAATTTTTGAAATCACAAAGTGTTTTGATGGATCAGGACTATTTCCTCTGGTTGGCAGCTGATCACAGAGAGCCATCAGTTTAAACTGATCACTGAGACAGCGAGCATAGAGGTTAGGGAAATGTCTTTAACAGAAGATTGCTGAAACTTGGAAGCCTTTGTTTAAAGTAGGGGCCTTTCATTCCTTTAAAGGAAAATTAAATGGATATTTGAAACTGTCACAATCAGTTAAGAGACCAGTAACTCTTTTGTTGAAAGTAGACAATGTTTGCAACCCCAATTTCACACTTGGAGAACGATGCCACAAGATTCCATGGTTTTAAACCAACAAAATAAACTTTACGGCACAAAGTCAAAAAAGTAAAACTTTTACTAAAAAGTAAAAATAAACAGATTATCTATCTTATGATCTAACATTCGGAATGAGCACGAGGTGAGAATGAATTAACGTGTAAACTGAGATCAAACACACCACACTTCTCATTAAATGACAGCTGTGACCAAAACAGATCCCATGGATTTCTTAGCAACCCACCCAGATGCCAATCACCACCGAGTCACAAAATCTCATTAAAACTCTGCCCCCCTCACAAGAGACATCAATTTCTCACTTTCAAAAAATCAACCCTCGGAATTCTTCAGTTATTGCTCTGACTCAATGACTGGTCACATCCTGATGGTTCAATCTCTTCTCCTGAGACTGCATTCCATGGGATTCACAAAGCTGCACATCTATGCATGCTGTTGGAGGGGTCGATCTAAAAGCACTGTGACTGTGGTTATACAAAATCAATGCTTTACACCACACTCTATTAAGGAGGACTTACAGCACAGAAATAGGCCATTCGGTCCAACTCCATATGAGCCTCATTTCAATCGACTTCATCCAACCTTATCAGCACACCTTGCAATTCCTTTCTCACACATGCTTATCTAAACTTCCACTTAAAAGCTCTCATGCTGTTTGCCTCAACTAACTCCACTTCTAAACACTCCCTGGATAAAGAACTTTCTCCTAGATTTCCCTTTGGATATATTGGTGCCACCTTATAGTGACAGCCCCTAGATTTGGACTCATCTACAAGTGACAGCATCTATTCTACATCTACCCTACCAAAACCGCCAATAAACATTAGACCTCTATTAACCTACCCCGCGCTCTCCTCTTTCCGAGGGAACAGAGCTTGACCTGTTCAGTCTTCACTTCCTGCTAATATTTGTAAATGTTATGTGTGATTGTTGCTGAAACTTTATTTGTTGCATAACAGTTGCACCTCCATTCTTGCCCAAAGTTTTAGGGATGGTTTTCATACAGCTCCTGCCTGCTTTCTTGTTCCAACTTCTGATGAACTGAAAGGAAATCTTTGCCCATTTTGAAAAATAAAATTGCAGAGTCCTGTAATTCCCTTAAGTCAATGTCAGCCACTGAACTTCACAAACAGAGGTCTGCCATGAAGATATTTTTAAAAGGTGCTTAATAATCTGAGCTTCGTCCCCTCTCATAGAATCATAGAATCCTACAGTGCAGAAGGCGGCCATTCGGCCCATCAACTCTGCACCGACCACAATCCCACCCAGGACCCATCCCCATAACCCCATACGTTTACCCTAGCTAGTTCCCCGACACTAAAAGGAAATTTAGCATGGCCAATCCACCTAACTCACACATCTTTGAACTGTGGGAGGAAACCAGAGCACCCGGAGGAAACCCACACAGACACAAGGAGAATGTGCAAACTCCACACAGACAGTGACCCAAGTCGGGAATCGAACCCGAATCCCTGGGGTTGTGAGGCAGCAGTGCTAACCACTGTGCCACCGTGCTGCCCAGATCTCAGATATGCCTCTGTCCCGCAAACACATTGCACGCATTAAAATTTTCAGATCAGCCTGTAGGACTTGTCATCTTATTTTAATGATATAATACTATGGACTTTTTTTATGTATAAGGCACCAGTTGTTCATAAGGGAATCATTAAATAGTTCATGGGTTCATTTATTAAGATGAGGCAGCTGAGAGCAGTTATACATAGGTATAGAGCCTAAAGATATCAGAGCTGTGCTTCTTTTGGGGAACCAAATTGTTAGATATTTCAAAGGGTTTCAAAGGGTTGCAGGTTGCTTTAAGAACATGACTTGATTGTGATGTCATTAGGGTGTTGCCCCAGGCTGCTCCTTTACCTCCAGTTTGTACTCTGCAGTGCAGAGGACACCACTTTCAATAAATCTGTTCTATGTTACTTTGAATCCACATGTGCAAAGCACTTTTCCTTTTTGTGCAAAAACCCACACCCCTAACATAGTTAGGAGATTACAAAGGTAAAGTTAATCGACAAATTGAGGGATAAATTAAAAGGCAGCCCCCTTAAATTATTACTGCATCAAAGTAAACAGAATCTCAAGGGAGATATCAGAGCTGAGTGTGTGTGCTCTGCTCAAAGCAAGAGTGAAACTAAGACTGGATCACATGACACATTTCCCTTCAAGTGATGGTCATTCTGATATCCCTTTAAGATATATTAGAACAGGACCTGGCTACCCAATGGTGAACAATGTTAAGGCAAGGGGCTGGCCAATATTCACCCCTCAACCAACATCACCTGGTCATTATGACATTGTTGTTCATGGGAGCTTGCTCTGTACAAAATGGCTGCTACCATTTCTTACATTTGAAAAAATGCTTCACTGACCGTAAAGTGCTTTGGAATGTCCCACGGTCATGAAAGGTGCTATATAAATACACGTCTACCTTTTGTTTTATTTTTAAAGCCGCTGCTTTGCTGTATAAACCACAACGGTTCAGCAATGTCCTTCAGGAAAAGGAGTCTGCCATTCCTATCCTGTCTGGTTTACACGTGACTCCAACCACACATGGGGTGAATTTTCCTGTTCTGCCAGGGGAAACATAGCGGGCAAGGGGCGGACCATATAAAGGTCCACTGACCTCGGGCAGGATTTTCTGGTTTTGTGGCAAGGGCGGCCAGGATATCCCGCCCATTATGTGGTTCACTCTCAGAGTGGGCTATCGATTCTACCAGTGCTTGCCAGTGCTGCCCACGTAAGGGCAAATTCTTTTTTTTTTTTTAAAAAAGCACGGCTCACTTTGTCAGTCATCATTGTATCGATCGGGAATGAACAGAAAGTCGAGGCACAAAGAGCTTTAAAAATGATTTTCTCTCCATGCGTCCCCCACACCCTTGTGTAGATTATCCATGTGACACACACAAACTGGCTGAACAGAATCTCTCAGTGAAATGTGGAAGATTTGAAAAGCAGGAATGCAGCAAGGAATGTGTGTGAAACATTATGCCCCGAAGAATCAGGGGGGTGGGAGATGAGGAGAATGTGTTTTTAATCCTCATGGCTGTTATGATTTGAAATGCATTGCCTGAAAGGGCGGTGGAAGTAGATTTTCAGACTTAACGAGGTTAAAAAAAAATTGCCGGGCTTATGAGGAAAGAACGGGGAAAAAAATCAACAGTGACAAGGACTGGCTTCAGGCTCTAAACATCACAGAAAATAATGGGACTTGAGGCTCATCAAAAGCAGAGACATGTAACCACAAAGAGTATGGGGTAGCAGCATGGCACTAGGATCTCAGGGTTATCTTTCGTTTGTTCTCAACGTGCCGACGTTTATTACCCATCTCCGGTGACCCGAAAGCAGGTGCTGGTGATGCCCCAGCGGTGCTGTTCAGGAGAGAGGTTCTGGACTTCCAGACAATAATGGCCAAATCCCGGGAATGAGATCATCAGCATAAAGGGGCTGAGCTATATAAGGCTTTCACTGGGCTTTCCCCATGAAGAACCTGAATTTTTACAGCAACCTTTACAGCCTCAGGATGTCCAAAATGTTTTACAGCCAATTAGGTAGTTTTGAAGTGCAGTCGCTGTTTTAATATCGTAAATAAGGACAGCACGGTGGCACAGTGGTTAGCACTGCTGCCTCACCGCGCCAGGGACCCGGGTTCGATTCTGGCTTAGGTCACTGTCTGTGTACAGTTTGCACATTCTCCCCGTGTCTGCGTGGGTTTCCTCCGGGTGCTCAGGTTTCCTCCCACAGTCCAAAAATGTGCAGGTTAGGTGGATTGGCCATTCTAAATTGCCCATACTGTCCAAAGATGTGTGGGTTAGATGGATTAGCTATGCTAAATTGCCCCTTTCTGTCCAAAGGTGTGTCAGTTAGATGGATCGGCCATGCTAAGTGTGTGGGATTACGGGGATAGGGTGGGGGAAAGGGCCTGAATAAGTTACCCAGTCGGAGAATTGGTGCAGACTTGATGGGTCGAATGGCCCCCTTCCACACTGTAGGGATTCTATTATTCTAATGTTTTCCTATATGGGAGTCCAGAGTTACAAAATGGCACCTTGTCGCTTCATCAGAGAAGAACCTGGAATAAGGACAAATGTTTGTTGCAGAAACCACCTTGCCTTTGGTTGCCACTTTCCTATTAGTGATCAATAAATTTATTTTTCGGATTGACTCTGTCTTTGGGAAACTGGGGAAGGCCCCCTGCAGAGTTGAAAGATGACTGAACGAATGTCAGAATGGGCAAGATTTTTGCAGGGGAACTTCTACCATATCAATGGCATTCATCGTGGTAATGTCAGGAATGGACGCAGATTGATGGAATGGTTGCCACTGCCCTTTCAGATATCTGCATGAAGGACAAAAACGGCAGCCTAGAATTCTCCCCGAAACTCCCCTCTCCTCTTCATGCTCAGTTTACATGAATTTGTGGAGGAGGAAAGTGTGACAACACCATTAAGAAATGTAATTTTATCATGTTTCTTGTATGGGGTATGTTTAAAATTCAGTTCTGTTTTACAAGGTGCCAATTTGTCTGCACCAGGCAGCCCACATACTGAGAATACAGGCTAATGATTGATTTTAGCTTGAGGTGTGCTTGTTTTAATCTGAGTTAATGCATTTTTCTTTATTTTGGTTTTCCCCTGGGGTTTCAGAGTAGGGTTTTAATTAGGTTGATTGACAGAGGCAGGGTCATGTAAATGGGTGGAGCAAAGCCTACAGTGAAAACACACAGTTCTCTTTTATTTTAGAACAGTCGGTTTCTGCGTGGTCCTGAAAGAAGCAAGAAGTGTCTTTCTCACTCACTGGAGGCTGCTGTTTGGGGTTGTCAGAAGACAGGTGTCTTTCGGTCTCTCTCTCTCTCTCCAGAGGTGTTCAAAAGGCTCTAGGACTGTTAACAAGTACAAGTCTGAGTGTCACTAACTGATTTTGAAGAGGGGTTTAAGTCTACAAGAAGAATATTGCTTGAATTGGAACTCATAGAGATAGGTAAGCAGCTAAGAATTGTATCCTGTCATGTTTTGAGTATTCCAACTGGTAAAGGTTAAGCTAATTAATTTGCTATAGTTAAACAGTGTTGTTAAATAAAGTTGGTTTTAATAAAAGCTTCCTCGTGTGTCAAGAGATTCACACCTGGAGTTGAACAGCTTATCCTCACACTAATGCCAAAATAGAAAAACTGTTGGGGTCTAGTTGGGCTTCAGAACATACTTCAGGGTTGCTGCACTGGTACCCGAACAAAGGTCAGAGGAATTTCAACACATTGGGTCACTCCAGGTCAGGCTGTCGAGACCTAAATGTAAATGGGCTGCAATATAATTAAGCAAAGAGCAAAGAACAAAGAAAATTACAGCACAGAAACAGGCTCTTCGGCCCTCCAAGCCTGCACCGACCAAAACGGAGATGGATTTATTTGACAATCTGGTAAGTTTCATGTTCACCATTACAGATACCGGATATTAATGCCTGATTTTATTTACCTGGGGAGGCGAAGGCCTAGTGGTATCATCACTAGACTATTAATCCAGAAACTCAGCTAATGTTCTGGGGACCCAGGTTCGAATCCACAGCAAATAGTGGAATTTGAATTTGGTTAAAAATAACTGGAATTAAGAATCTACTGATGACCATGAAACAATTGTTGATTATCAGAAAAACCATCTGGTTCACTAATGTCCTTTAGGGAAAGAAATCTGCCGTCCTTACCCGGTCTGGCCTACATGTGATTCCAGAGCCACAGCAATGTAGTTGACTCTCAACGGCCCTCCAAGGGCAACTAGGGATGGACAATAAATGCTGGCCAGCCAGCGATGCCCATGTCCCATGAATGAATAAAAAAATAATAATTTTATTTAGTTTATTGGATTTACTCAAAGTTTTGTCAATCTCTTCATCAGAATTTTTTTTTTAAGTTCTGTTCTTCCAAGGATCTTGGTTCTGATTGGATTGTGTCCAGCACTGAAACGCAAATGCACTTTCCCATGAACACATTCAAGAAAAACACTTCACCCATGTGTGAAGAAGCAATAGGGTCAATGTCACTTTGAGATCAGTACTTCTGAAAATTTCTCACCGTCTATTGAAAATAGACTGAGAGCATGGGGAATATGTGAACAGGAGCACAATTAATTTACACCTTATCTATAATCCCCGGACATTTTGTATAGTAACTAAGGAAAAGCTCATGGAAAATTTACCAGATAGTTATGGCACCTTTTTATGAAGTTATTCATTTCACCACTTTAAATTCCTCCCACACATGAACTAATCTCCACGTGAGATAATCTGTTGATCCTGAGAAATTTCTGTTAATCCTTTAGATAGCTGATCAAAAGCCGATTGCTTTCTTTTCCCTCGAAGGACAACAGAAGACATTGCACTCTGTACTGACGATAACCAGTCATTTTGTACCCCCCCCCCTGACTGTTACCTACACCCACTTGCTTTCTTCCGAAAACAACAACTCATAGTTAGTAGAGTGATCCCGCCAGACGTCATACCTATTCGTCACTGGAGACACCAAACCGGCCATGGCTCAGCTGGTCACACTCTTGCATCTGAGTTAGAAGGTTGTGGACCGAATGCCCACTCCAGGGATTTGGGCGCCAAACCTAGGCTTGCATTTCCAGTGCAGCACTTGAGCGAGTGCTGCACTGTTGGGGATGCTGTTTTTCAAATGAAAAGGTCCCTGTGTCCTCTCAGATAGATGTGAAACATGCAAAAAAGAACTGCAGGCTTCCCTTGTGGCCAATATTTATTCCTCATTCAACACCTAAAACCAGGCCACCTGGTCATTATCTCCACTGCTGTTGCTGGGAGCTTGCCGTGTGTGAATTGGCTTCCACGTTTCCTGCATTACAATGCTATTATTTCAAAAGAGCCTCATTGGTTGGAAAGCGCATTGCAATATGCTACATAAATAGGCAGCACGGTAACACAGTGGTTAGCACTGCTGCCTCACAGCACCAGGGACCCAGGTTCGATTCCCTGCCTCGGGTCACTGTCTGTGCGGAGTCTGCACATTCTCCCCGTGTCTGCGTGGGTTTCCTCCGGGTGCTCCGGTTTCCTCCTACAGTCTGAAAGACGTGCTGGTTAGGTGCATTGGCCGTGCTAAATTCTCTCTCAGTGTACCCGAACAGGCACCGGAGTGTGTCGACGAGGGGATTTTCACAGTAACTTCATTGCAGTGTGAATGTAAGCATACTTGTGACACTAATAAATAAACTTTAAATACAAGCCTTCCTTCCTAACGTATTGCCAGATTATTTGATCATGGCTGAACCAATAAGATTCTACGTTACCATTTTCAAAGAGTCATTTTCTGACAGGGATCATGGGATTGAGATCAGGAGCATGGCACCCGAATTAATTTTTAACCCTGTTCTAGCCTTGGGCTAATAAGACCATGGAGGCAATTCTCCATCCCGCTGCTCTGATTTTTTAGCACAGCGGGCCGGGAGATTTAAGTGGAGCCGGATTAGTGCGATCTGCACTGGATGTCCGCTCCCAATCGTGTGTCTCCCAGCTTCGGATTTCCAGCACCATCAGCTCTGCTCCAGAAATAGGCACAGAGCTGCGTAATAGATGCAGCGCCTATTTTAAATATGATTTAAATGGCATTAGCGGGCCCGGGACTGAAATCTCCAGGCCCGTTAGCCTCTCTCCCCACCCCCAGCCACCAGGAGTATTTCACTTCAGCTGGGATTACTGTAGCTCCCTACTCGTGGGCAGCCCAATTTTGCTGGAGTGAAGGGGGAGGCAATCAAGGCCATCCCCCCACCCCCCAAGAGGGTCAGGCACCATGGAAGGTGCCCCCTGGGCATTGTCACCTTGGCAGTGCCAGGCTGGGTCTCAGGCACTGCCCAAGGGTAAAGGTGCCAATGCCCAGCAGGCATCAGGCAGTGCCAAGGGGGAGGGGGGGCCTAATGGGGGGGCTCAGCTGCCAATCTACAGTCAAGATCGTGGGGGGAGCGAGGGAGGCCAGTGATTGGGGCTGGACATTCGGGGTGCGGGGAAATAAAATCATGGGTGGGGTTGAGGCTGGCTCGGACGTGTCCGTGGGGGGCGCTCAGAGGGCCGGCATTGCGGAGATTGTGGGGTTAGCCAGCAATCAAGCTGGCCAGCAGTGCGGGGCAACTGCGCATGCGCTGATCTCGGCACTGACAGATCTGCGTGTGCGCAATGGCCAGCTTGTTATGTTGCTGGCATCTCCAGCAGGAGTTGGCACCCACCACCAGCCCCCCCTGCCCCACCCCAAGCATTTTAACGAGAATGGGAGTGTGGCAGATTCTTCTCTAAACTCGCACTAAAAAAAAGTGAGATTTACTCCAGTTTTCACGCCAATTCGACACTTAGAATGTTTTTGGGAGAATCCCGCCTCCCCGCCCCCTTATTTGTTGGAACCCAACTGCTGTTTTGGAGGACACCAGCAAACTCGGAAAGTCCGGTCACTTGCATTAACAACCAGTTCCTTTCCTCCAGTTTCCAAAGAAACACACAGTGCAAAAGTGATCATTAAGTGAGACCAGGAGCAGAGAGTCGCAGCTGCAATGAAATAATGAGAGATTTTGATTGCTGTCATTACTCTGTGAACTATATCACTGCTTGCTCGAGGCGGCTTTACCACCTGCTGCTAGGCTGCTTCTGGAATCATGAATTTTACACTGGCTGTTTTCTAATTGATTAGGCTTCCATGGACGGTGTTTGTGGCTGTTCAAAGCTAAGCACATAATTGGATCCTTATTTATTAAATATTCATTAAGCACGCAGGTAATCTTTTGGAAATCACACGTGACGTCCTGGTCATATTAAACCACAACAGCAATCTCAGCAGCTCACTGCAGATATGCGTTGTGCACAGACAGGGAGTGGGAGGCAGGTTGCGTTGGAGGCTGATGCTAACTTAAAAGACCACAGCAGCTTCGTAAGTAGGTCAATGTTATCTCGTTTCATTCCCTGCTTAGACAGTGAAGATCCAGTGCCACCTTTCTTATAAAACAATGCACATCAGGCTACGGCCGGACTGGCTAAGGTTTTATTTTCACTGTTCGCAGGAAACTGGACAGAACCATGCGATACGGTCCTCAAAATATAACTCCGCGAGAGACTCTGACCCATTTCCATAGAATCCCGACACTGCAGAAGGAGGCCATTCGGCCCATCTAGTCTGCACCAATCACAATCCCACCCAGGCCCTATCCCTGTAACTCCACATATTTACCCCGCTAATCCCCCTGACACTAAGGGGCAATTTAGCATGACCAATTAACCTAACCCGCACGTCTTTCGGACTGTGGGAGGAAACCAGAGCACCCAGAGGAAACCCACACAGACACAGGGAGAATGTGCAAACTCCACACAGATAGTGACCCGAGGCCGGAATTGAACCCGGGTCCCTGGCGCTGTGAGGCAGCAGTGCTAACCATCGTGCTACCGTGCCGCCCATAATTTGTTTCTGATGGATTATTAAGTTTACAATGGATTGCCTCGTGGCTATTCAACTAGAATACCCAAGTCTGAATTCTAGTTGAAATTAATTTGCAGGAAGTCATGGTGAGGTGATTATGGTCCATCTTGAGAAAATTAAAGGCCGGGAGTTCAGATCTTAGTACGGCAAGTTCCTGTAAATTTGGTCAGTTTTGGCTAAGGTAATGAAATCTATAAATAGTCAAGTGTTTCATTGCACCATAGAAAGCATTCTTTCTGGTTGTATCACAGCTTGGTATGGCTCCTGCTCTGCCCAAGGCCGCAAGGAACTACAAAAGGTCGTGAATGTAGCCCAATCCATCACGCAAACCAGCCTCCCATCCATTGACTCTGTCTACACTTCCCACTGCCTCAGAAAAGCAGCCAGCATAATTAAGGACCCCACGCACCCCGGACATTCTCTCTCCCACCTTCTTCTGTCGGGAAAAAGATACAAAAGTCTGAGGACACGTACCAACCGACTCAAGAACAGCTTCTTCCCTGCTGCCATCAGATTTTTCAATGGACCTACCCTGCATTAAGTTGATATTTCTCTACACCCTAGCTATGACTGTAACACTACATTCTGCACTCTCTCCTTTCTCTCTCTATGAACGGTATGTTTTGCCTGTATAGTGCAAGAAACAATACTTTTCACCGTACGTTAATACATGTGACAATAATAAATCAAATCAAATTTCAAAAAATCAAAGAGAACGTGTTGTCACCCTTTCCGTTATAAACAACCTTCACCTGACCCCAGTCAACAATACATGGTTGGCTCCTCTTGCCCTCTGACCCCTAACAAGCTGTTGAATTATTTAAAGGCAAGGTATGAATTGAGATTTTCCCAGTATCATCCACAAGTAGTAAGCTAATTAGCTAAATAGGCAGAATTCTGCAATTTGAAATGATTTAGATGGTCTATATAGAACTGGAAAGGTTCAATTTCAAATGCCAGCCTTATTTTTGATTCATTTTCAGAAAACGGGTATCGCTGGCAAGGCTGGTATTTTTTCCCCATCCTGGAGTTGCCCTGAACTGAATGACCTATCTGCCAGGCCACATCAAGGGTCAACCGCGTTGGTATGGGACTGGAGTCACATATAGGCAAAATCAGGTGAGGACAGCAGACTTCCTTCCCTGAAGGACATTATTGAACCATTTGGGCCTTTACCTCAATGTGACAGCTTCATAGTCATCACTAATGACAGTTTCTTATCAAGAATCACAGAATAGTACAGGGCAGAAGTGGCCCTTTGGCCCATCGAGTGCACCAATGCATGAAAGGCCCTGACCTGCCCACTTAATCCCACTTGCCAGCACTTGGCCCATAGCCTTGAATGTTATGGCGTGCCTAGTACTCACCCAGGTACTGTTTAAAGGATGTGAGGCATCCCACCTCGCACCACCCTCCCAGGCAGCGCATCCCAGACCGTCACCACCCTCTGGGTGAAAACATTTTTCCTCAAATCCCCCCTAAACCTCCCAACCGCTCACTTTTAATTTGTGTCCCCTCGTAACCGACCCATCAACTAAGGGGATCAGTTATAAACTGACTTCAAATCCCCAAGCTGTCATGGCGGGATTTGAGCTCATGTTCTTTACGGTGGCAAGGTGGCCTTGGGTGGGAAACATGCCAAATCTGTGCCTCTTTCAAGCAGGACTGCTGGTGTCACCCCACAGTAGTGAGCAGGGAGGCAGTCACAGGTACTGTCAGTCACAGCATGAATTTGACACCAGCTTCACATCCCTATCAGCATAAACATCCCCCAAGGTCCATATTGCAATTACCAGCTGAATTAGCAAGGAGCCAGATAATACCATTTGGAACCCATTCACAAAATGGTGTACTGAGAAACTGAGCAGAAACTGAACAAGCTATAATCTGCACAATTACTGGACTTCAAAATTTTACTGCTAAAACCCTGCTTTTAATTACACAACAGAAATTTCATAAGCAAATAAACTATGCAAGGGTACAGTGCATTTTTACTCAAATTTCCATTGTTCAGTCCCTCCCTTATGAGGGGGAACATTGGGACTGCAATCCATTTTAAAGTTGCACTAGGAAAATATGGGGCACTGCACAGCCTGAATATCAGTCAGAAAGGCAAGGGCTAACATAGAATCTACAGTGTAGCAGGAGCCCATTTGGCCCATCGAGCCTGCACCGGCCACAATCCCACCCAGGCCCTATCCCTGTAACCCCACTCATTTACAGTCCTAATCCCCCTGACACTAAGGGGCAATTTATCATGGCCAATCAACCTAACCCGCACGTCTTTGGACTGCGGGAGGGAAACCGGAGCACCCGGAGGAAACCCATGCAGACACGGGTAGAGCGTGCAGACTCCACACAGACAGTCACCCGAGGCTGGAATTGAACCCGGGTCCCTGGCGCTGTGAGGCAGCAGTGCTAACCACTGTGCCATGATGCCGGCTATGTAGATTTGCTAAAGCCAGCTTTAAGCTAGTGGCAAAAGCATGCAATGCAGGCACTGCGGAATGATCTCGATCAAGGTGAATGGTGTGCCAGTCTAACATTGGAATGCCATAAGAAAAAAGAAGTTCTGTTTCGACAAAGGGCTGTGTATTTTGGTGAAATACTTTATTTTGCTGGCTCTATCAATAGGTTTCTTTGCAGAAAATAACATTTTGGGACACAGCATATGAGCAATTTGAGACATGATATTTGTGGCAAGCGTAGCATTCCTCGGGCATGAACAGGAGATATTTAACCCATGGTTCCCAAAGCTCGCCAGCAATGTGGTTTCGCTCACCTCATGTCTGGGTCTGTTTAGACCATCTGGGAAAGATTAGTCAACTATGATTAGTCAGCAACTCCATTACTGTTGCATTTTGTGATTACTTGGATGGTGGAAGGAAAACCCATTGCTCCTCGAGTCTACCTTTGACTAGCAAGTCTGAGATTTTCATTCCTGTGCACCTTCTATCCCATATATATGACTCATGGTGAGCGGGCGGGTAAGTGGAGCTGAGTCCACGAAAAGATCAGCCATGATCTTATTGAATGGCGGAGCGGGCTCGAGGGGCCAGATGGCCTACTCCTGCTCCTAGTTCTTATGTTCTTATATATCCTCACTGAATGAGGCAGCTTGGTCTCCAGGGCAGTCATTGGGAGCTCTCTTCATGATCATTTGTGGCTGAATATCTCCAACCAATGGAATACTGCCAGAGATCCGACACACTATTCCGTACTGCCCTGCTCTCTGCTGAATATATCATCACAGACAGATGCAAGCGCCCATCCATCCCAGGACATGCCAGCTGGCTGCCAGCCCAGTTTTTGTCCAGTTTATCGCTGTGATTTCCAATGGCGCCCTCCTACAGACTGGCATTCCCCCACCAGGAACACTGGGTGCAGAATCCTTTTATTATTCATTCCCAGGATGTGAGCGTTTTTGGCCAACTCAGCATTTACTGGTGATAGCAATGTTACAGGTCACTAAGGGAGACCAGGTTGCTGTGGCAACCTGCATGTTATGGTCTGGAGTTATGGATAGTGATGGTAGAGGTCCAATGTTCTTTACAGCACATGGATGACCACATGTCTCCCAACACTCTAACCGCCTGCCATTCATGTGTGTTGAAAGGATTTGCAGGATAGTACTCTGCCTGTTTGGTCGCGTTATGAACACACCTTCCTTAGCCATCAAGTTCTGAAGTAGGACTTGAACCCGGAGCTTCTGGCTCAGAAGCAGGGACACTACGCACCACAAAGCATCCAAGCATTTATTTGATTTGATTTATTATTGTCACATGTATTAACATACAGTGAAAAATATTGTTTCTTGCACGCGATACAGACAAAGCATACCGTACATAGAAAGGAAAGGAGAGGGTGCAGAATGTAATGTTACAGTCATAGCTAGGGTGTAGAGAAAGGTCAACTTAATGTGAGGTAGGTTCATTCAAAAGTCTGATGGCAGCAGGGAAGAAGCTGTTCTTGAGTCAGTTGGTACCTAACCTCAGACTTTTGTATCTTTTTCCTGACGGAAGAGAGAATGTCTGGGGTGTGTGGGGTCCTTAATTATGCTGGCTGCTTTGCCAAGGCAGTGGAAAGTGTAGACAGAGTCAATGGATGGGAGGCTGGTTTGCGTGATGGATTGGGCTACATTCACAATCTTTTGTAGTTTATTGCGGTCTTGGGCAGAGCAGGAGCCATACCAAGCTGTGATACAACCAGAAAGAATGCTTTCTGTGGTGCATCTGTAAAAGTTGGTGAGAGTCAGCTGACATGCCAAATTTCCTTAGTCTTCTGAGAAAGTAGAGGCATTGGTGGGCTTTCGTAACTATAGTGTCGGCATGGGGGGGTCCAGGACAGGTTGTTGGTGATCTGGGCACCTTAAAACCTGAAGCTTTCGAACCTTTCTACTTTGTCCCCGTTGATGTAGACAGGGGCATGTTCTCCACTACGCTTCCTGAAGTCAATGACAATCTCCTTATTACCCTTCCCTAGTTGTCCTTGAGAAGGTGGTAGTGAGCTGCCTTCTCGAACACAATTGTGTGGTTTCCGAGGCAATTGCAGAGATCACCACATTGTAAACCACAAATGGCATACATACTAAACTGTGTAAGGACCAGAGATTTCCTTCCCTAAAAGGTCACTGCTGAACCAGATGTATTTCTAAAGCAATCTGGCACTTTCATAGTCACCATTATCGATACTAGCTTTTTTATTTCAGGTTTATTTAATTAATTGAATTTCAATTCCCAGTTGTCCCCAGGGAGACTTGAACCCTTGCCTCTGGATCAATAGTCCCGGCTTCCATTCATCCTTTATGTTCACAACTAAGTTTATTCCTGTGCTGTCTTGCAATATTATCTTTGGAAAACACTTGTATTCCAGTGTTGTTTATGAGTCAGAATTCGCAATGCCAAATAGGCAAAGCCTAACCAATGTTAGTCCAGACTCTGGATGGAGAGGAAAGCAGCAGTGTCTCCCTGTGCATGGGATTATTTTACCCTCTCTGTGTGCTGTAGTTTTTAAATTCTGCTATGCCAGTTTTCCTCACCTGAAAGAATTGTTGGTATAAGTTGGCACAAATGCCTGCTAACCTCTGAAAACCAACTCATCAGACTTTTGAATGGACCTACCTCATATTAAGTTGATCTTTCTCTACATCCTAGCTATGACTATAACACTACATTCTACACTCTCTCCTTTCCTTCTCAATGAACGGTATGCTTTGTCTGTGTCACGCGCAAGAAACAATGCTTTTCACTGTATACTAATACATGTGACAGTAATAAATCAAATCAAAAATCAGAAGAGCGTTCCTTATGTTGAAAGCCTGGGCAACATGCAGAATCATTTCGATGAAGTGTGACACCTGAGCCACATGCTGACTCACTGGGCAGTGACTAGGATCAGGACAGTGGTTAATTACAGTGACCTCAGAACTTAGCCCCTGGCGTGCACAATTCAGTATCTAATTAGTCAATGTATTAAGCAACTGACCTATCATTGAGCTAGGGGCCATTTCCCATTATTAAACATGCACGCAATGCAACAAGGTAAATTGTGCCAAAGTACACTGTTCAACAAAAGCAATGCATGGCAAGAGCTTGACTTTGTCTCTCCCATGAGCAATGCCAACACTGCATTGCAGCACTAGGGTGGCACAGTGGTTAGCTGCTGCTTCACAAAGCCGGAGCTCAGGAATCGATTCCCGGCTTGAGTCACCACACTCTAGTGCCTGTTCGAGTTCAGATGGCACGGTGGCACAGTGATTAGCACTACTGCCTCACAGCGCCAGGGACCCAGGTTTGATTCCCGGCTTGGGTCACTGTGCGGAGTCTGCACATTCTCCCCCTGTCTGTGTGGGTTTCCTCCGGGTGCTCCGGTTTCCCCCCACAGTCTGAAAGAGGTGCTGGTTAGGTGCATTGGCCGTGCTGAATTCTCCCTCAGTGTACCCGAACAGGCACCGGAGTGTGGCGACTGGGGGATTTTCACAGTAACTTCATTGCACCCAGAGGAAACCCATGCAGACACAGGGAGAATGTGCAAACCCCACACAAACAGTCATCCAAGGCCAAAATTGAACCCAGGTCCCTGGAGCTGTGAGGCAGCAGTGCTAACCACTGCACCACCGTGCTGCCACACCCAAAGCTTCTGGCTGCTTTAAATAAGCAAAGAACAGGGACAGGATTAACTTTTGCTGCTGCCAGAGGTATAGTCTTCAGTGCAGTGCCATCCCAAAACTGTCTATTAGAGAGTCATAGAGGTTTACAGCATGAAAACAGGTCCTTCAGCCCAACTTGTCCATGCCACCCTTTTTTAAAAAAAAAAATCCCTAAACTAATCCCAATTGCCTGCATTTGGCCCATATCCCTCTATACTCATCGCACCCATGTAACTATCTAAATACTTTTTAAAGATAAAATTGTACCCGCCTCTACTACTACCTCTTGCAGCTTGTTCCAGACACTCGCCACCCTCTGTGTGAACAAATTGCCCCTCTGGACACTTTGTATCTCTCCCCTCTCACCTTAAACCTATGCCCTCTAGTTTTAAACTCCCCTACCTTTGGGAAAAGATATTGACTAACCACCTTGTCTATGCCCCTCATTATTTTATAGACCTCTATAAGGTCACCCCTCAGCCTCCTACGCTCCAGAGAAAAAAGTCCCAGTCTATTCAGCCTCTCCTTATAACTCAATCCATCAAGTCCCGGTAGCATCCTAGTAAATCTTTTCTGCACTCTTTCTAGCTTAATAATATCCTTTCTATAATAGGGTGACCAGAATTGCACACAGTATTCCAAGTGGCCTTACCAATGTCTTGTACAACTTCAACAAGACGTTCCAAATCCTGTATTCAATGTTCTGACCAATGAAACCAAACATGCCGAATGCCTTCTTCACCACTCTGCCCACCTGTGACTCCACTTTCAAGGAGTTATGAACATGTACCCCTAGATCTCTTTGTTCTGTAACTCTCCCCAACGCCCTACCATTTACTGAGTAAGTCCTGCCCTGGTTCAATCTACCAAAATGCATCACCTCGCATTTGTCTAAATTAAACTCCATCTGCCATTCATCAGCCACTGGCCCAATTGATCAAGATCCTGTTGCAATTGGAGATAACTTTCTTCACTGTCCACTATGCCACCAATCTTGGTGTCACTGCAAACTTACTAACCATGCCTCCTATATTTTCATCCAAATCATTAATATAAATGACAAATAACAGTGGGCCCAGCACTGATCCCTGAGGCACACCGCCTCCAGTTTGAAAAACAACCATCTACAACCACCCTCTGGCTTCTGTCAAGAAGCCAGTTTTGTATCCATTTAGATACCTCACCCTGGATCCCGTGAGATTTAACTTTATGCAACAACCTACCATGCGGTACCTTGTCAAAGGCCTTGCTAAAGTCCATGTAGACAACATCAACTGCACTGCCCTCATCTACCTTCTTGGTTACCCCTTCAAAAAACTCAATTAAATTTGTGAGACATGATTTTCCACTCACAAAGCCATGCTGACTGTCCCTAATCAGTCCTTGTGTCTCTAAATGCCTGTAGATCCTGTCTCTCAAAATACCTTCCAACAATTTACCCACCACAGATGTGAGGCTCACTGGCCTGTAGTTCCCAGGCTTTTCCCTGCAGCCCTTTTTAAACAAAGGCACAACATTTGCCACTCTCCAATCTTCAGGCACCTCACCCGTGACTATCGATGATTCAAATATCTCGGCTAGGGGACCCGCAATTTCCTCCCTAGCCTCCCACAACATCCTGGGATATACTTCATCAGGTCCCGGGGATTTATCTACCTTGATGCGCTTTAAGACTTCCAGCACCTCCTCCTCTGTAATATGTACACTCCTCAAGACATCACTGTCTATTGATCCAACTGCGCTGAAATCTCTTCATGCCTTATTGATAGATCCCACCCACACCCACATCCTCCTGGGTGACTATACTAGATTATCAACTAGACACTTGTTATTAAATTGAGATTGGGTCGAGACTGCCTCAAATCAGAATCAGTGGCATAACGATGCCCTGAGGAGCCATCCCATAATTGTTATCTTTTTCGACAGAGAATTCTCCTGCGTAATCTGCCTAAAAGACAAGGATAGTAATTAGACTCAATGCGCCACACAGACACCCCTGCCCCTCTCACAGGAGCACCTTGTTTACCCGAGACAATGTTATAAAAGAAAATGTTGTGGTTAATGCCTTAACATAATCACAGTAATCCCAGAACATGCATGAACTGCCTGCCGTAGTTGGCGGTTCCTCAGGAATGCCACAGCTTGGCTTTTTTTTTTAACAGAACTGTTCCAGTAAATACTTGTGTTTCTGTTCCAGTCATCTGACAGCATGGGGCCAGAAAGGTGAGGATCTTGCAAAGGTGTAAATGTTGTCTGCTGTGAGGGATGATCAGTAACCGTCTGCACAAAGTTGGCAACATTCACCATTCTGGAAGAATCAAGTCTAACTGAAACAGCACAGATGTGTCTCCTGTCTCCCCCCCCCCCCCCCCCCCCCCCCACCCCCGCTCATTCAAAATTAGCTGTGAATGTGGAAGTCTACGCTGTCAGTGTGGGCGGACTATAGGAAACCAAGACTTGCACCTTCAACTTTTGTTCCAGTCTGACACCATCCTCCAGACATGAAGCAAAAATTGGGAAAACCCTTAAAGAAGCAGTATTTGATGGAATTTACAACATCGGAATAGGCTCGTTCACTCATTCATTGGACATGAGTGTCACTGGCTGGGACAAACTATATTGCCCATTCCCAATTGCCCTTGAACGGTAGCACAGTGGTTAGCACTGCTGCCTCACAGCGCCAGGGACCCGGATTCAATTCCGGCCTTGGGTGACTGTACGTTCTCCCCGTGACTGTGTGAGCATCCTCCGGGTGCGCCCGTTTCCTCCCACTGTCCAAAGATGGGCAGGTTAGGTGGATTGACCACACTAAGTTGTCCCTTGGTGTCCAAAGATGTGTAGGTTAGATGGATTAGCCATAGTAAATGTGCAAGGATACAGGAAGAAGTCTCACAACACCAGGTTAAAGTCCAACAGGTTTATTTGGTAGCAATAAACCTGTTGGACTTTAACCTGGTGTTGTGAGATTTCTTACTGTGCTTACCCCAGTCCAACGCCGGCATCTCCACATCAAGGATACAGGGGCAGGGACAATGGGCCGAATGGCCTCCTTCTGCATTGTAGGGACTCCAGGGATGACTTCCTCGGCCATTTCAGAGTGTATTTAAGAATCTAACCACCCCATTGCTGTCCTCTGGAGTCACATGTAGGCAACGATGGCAGATTTCCTTCTCTAAAGAACATTAGTGAAACAGTTGTTTTGCTATGACAATGGCTTCATGGTCATTTTAAATTCAGATTTTTATTGAATTTACATTTCACTAT
This sequence comes from Mustelus asterias, assembly GCF_964213995.1. Classification (NCBI taxonomy): domain Eukaryota; kingdom Metazoa; phylum Chordata; class Chondrichthyes; order Carcharhiniformes; family Triakidae; genus Mustelus; species Mustelus asterias. The sequence goes on along the minus strand of NC_135811.1, from coordinate 12,489,556 downwards.
TTGCCGTGGTGGGATTCGAATCCAGATCCCCAGAGCATTACGCTGGGTCTCTGGTCCAGTGATGATAGCACTACACCACCGCCTCCGCGCTGGTCCAACAGCTCCTATGTTGGTTTCTTATGCACTGCATGAACCTCCTCCTCTCTATGCCAGCTCACCCCTCAACAAACTCTTTACCCCTCATGTACTTATTGAGATTCCCCTTAAGATGTATCCATGCCATTCACTTCAACTCCTCCCTGTGCAGTGAGTTCTACATTCCAGCACGCTCTGGATAAAGGTCTTCCTCCAGCATTATCTTCTGGATTTATTCGTGACTATCTTGTCCTTATGACCTTTGTGTTTTGGGCTCTCACCCGAAAGTGGACATGTCGGGGTAAATCTTCCGGTCCTGCCCACCGTGGGAGTCACTGCAGGCAGGACAGACAAACTGGCGGACCTTTTAAAGATCCATTGATCTCAGCGGGAATTTCCAGTCACGGGGCAGGCAGGACTGGAAAGTCCACCCACCATCTCTATGTCGGCCCTCTCACACTCTTTCATAATCTGGAAACCTCTATCAGGTCATTCGGTCCCAAGCCCCAGCCTGCCCAGTCTATCCTGATAAATATAACTGCTCAAATTCTTGTATAGATCTTGCTTGTACCACCCCCAGTCCTAGCTGTTTTGTAACCCGTAACCAGAACTGTTCTCAATACTTCGAATGCAGCCTAATCTACCTTCTCTGCTCTCTAACTTGATTCCTCTAGAAATAAACCCCAGTGCTTTGCTAGCTTTTTAAACAAAAGCTTAGTCACTGGTGTCGCTACTTTTAGCGATTTGTAGATCTATATCCTCAGAACCCTCTGCTCTTCCATCACATCTGAACGATTACTTTCCAAGGAATGTCATCTCCTTATTCTTCCTCCCAGAATCCACTGCATCACACATACTGAAGTTCAACTTTCAGCAGCTTTGTGCAAATTTATTGTAATCTCTTACCATGGTTTGTCACAGTTCTGGGCGGCACGGTGGCACAATGGTTAGCACTGCTGCCTTACAGTGCCAGGGACCTGGATTCAATTCTGGCCTCGGGACACTGTCTGTGTGGAGTTTGCACATTCTCCCCGTGTCTGCGTGGGTTTCCTCCAGGTGCTCCGGTTTCCTCCCACAGTCCAAAGATATGCTGGTTAGACTGATTGGCCATGATAAATTGACCCTAGTGTCAGGGGATTGGCAGGGTAAGTGTGTGGGGTTATGGGAATGGGGCCTGGGTGGGATTGTGATCGGTGTGGACTCGACGGGCTGAATGGCCTCCTTCTGCACTTTAGGGATTCTATGATTCTCTGTATAAACTGTAACCTAATCATTACAAAGCCAAAGATTTGTGTTAAAAAGTAATGCTTTATCATATCTCTCAGAAGCATCTCAAAATTGATTCAGACACAAAAATAATTACTTTGAAATACAGTCACTGCTGTCAGGCGGACAAACATGGTGGCCACCTTACAGAACAAAGTCCCAATATTAGACCTCATATGACTGTACAGTTAATCAGAAGGTGTGAATGAGAACACCCTGGTTTTCTTTTAACATTGCCCAAGGATCTTTGACACCCAACTAGTCAGGAGAAAGATCCCCAGGTTAATATCCTGTTCAAAATCCAACCTCGGTAACGCAGTGTTCCCTCAGCAGCTCCCTGCTTATGAATTTGAGCTCTCTGAATAGGGTTTGTACTTTCAGTTTCTTAATCCAGAAGCCACGCCGCTACCAGAGTCAAGACAAGCCTAGCGTCGTTGCTCACTAATGTTCCACACTCTGTACAACTAATTGGAGGCGATGGCCTAGTAGTATTATCGTTAGACTATTAATCCAGAAACTCAGCTAATGTCCTGGGGACCCGGGTTCGAATCCCGTCACGGCAGATGGTGGAATTCAAATTCAATAAAAAATATCTGGAATTAAGAATTTATTGATGACCATGAAACCATTGCCGAATTATTGGAAAAACCTATGTGGTTCACTAATGTCCTTTAGGGAAGGAAATCTGCTGTCCTCACCCGGTCTAGCCTCTGGTCAACCTGTGGTTGACTCTGAACAAGAGCAACTAGAGATGGGCTATAAATGCTGGCCAGCCAGCGACGCTCATGTCCCATAAACAAATAGAGAAATTCACTGATGGGTGCGTTGGAGTAAACTGTTTCGACCATAGTGACTCGATCCAATGAAAACCGTACAGTGAGAACAAAACAGGGGTAAGGATGGCATTTCACACACTCTTTAACTAAAGACAAAAGCCAGGAGAGGAATGATTCCCCTGATTCTCCTCCTGGGCTTTTTCAGAGTAATTTATTCAGCTCTGACTGTATCAACTGTAGTCATGATGTGGAGATGCCGGCGTTGGACTGGGGTAAACACAGTAAGAAGTTTAACAACACCAGGTTAAAGTCCAACAGGTTTATTTGGTAGCAAAAGCCACACCTTTTGCTACCAAATAAACCTGTTGGACTTTAACCTGGTGTTGTTAAACTTCTTACTGTGTATCAACTGTCACAAACTTACATTAGAATCATAGAATCCTACAGTGCAGAAAGAGGCCATTTGGCCCATCGAGTCTGCACCAACCACAATCCCACCCAGGCCCTATCCACATATCCCTACATATTTACCCACTAACCCCTCTAACCTCTGCATCCCGGGGCACTAAGGGGCAATTTAGAATGGTCAATCAACCAACCCACCCATCTTTGGACTGTGGGAGGAAACCAGGGCACCCGGAGGAAACCCACACAGACACAGGGAGAATGTGCAAACTCCACACAGACAGTGACCCGAGCCGGGATTCGAACCCAGGTCCCTAGAGCTGTGAAGCAGCAGTGCTAACCATTGTGCTACCGTGCCGCCCATTGACCTAATCATATTATGAACTTCCTTTTGTTCTTTCATGGGATGTGCATCTTGCATTTTAGGGAATATTTTGATCCCAAAGTTTGGAGACTCAATTTTAAGTTTTAAGTTCAATTTTATTTATTAGTGTCATGAGTAGGCTTACATTAACACTGCAATGAAGCTAGTGTGAAAATCCCCTAGTCTCCACACTCCGGCGCCTGTTCGGGTACACCGAGGGAGAATTTAACATGGTCAATGCATCTAACCAGCACGTCTTTAGGGATTGTGGGAGGAAACCAGAGCACCCGGAAGAAACCCACGCAGACACAGGGAGAACATGCAAACTCCACACAGTCTCCTGAGGCCAGAATCGAATCTGGGTCCCTGGTGCTGTGAGGCAGCAGTGCTAACCACTGTGCCATCGTGCCACTCCACCGTGGTTTTACCTTAACACAGTAACTACACCTCTAAATTATCGTGTTATCTATAAAAGAGCTTTAAGATGTCATGACAATAGAAAAACTGGAAGCCAAGATAAGATGGTCATCAAGAAACCAAATAAGGAATTCAGAAGAAACTTCTGTACCCAGAAACTGATGACAATGTGGAACTCACTTGCAGCGCAGATGCGTTTATAGGGAAGCTATATAAGCAAATGAGGGAAAAGGAAGTTATGTTGATATCCACAAGTTCACAGATTTTTTGCAGTGCAGCCTACCATGTTTGCACCGGCTCTCCGAGTGAGCAATGCACCAAGTGCCATTCCCTCACCTTCTCCCTGTTACCCTGCACATTCTTCCTTTTGAAACAATAATCTAATTCCCTCTTGAATGCCACGATTGAATCTGCCTCCACCACACTCTCAGGCAGCGCATTCCTGATCCTAACCACTGACTGTGTGAAAAAGTTCCTCCTCCGGTCACCATTGCTTCTTTTACCAATTACCCTAACAATTTGTGCCCTCTCATTCCTGGGTCTTTCCACCAGTGGGAACATTTTTTCCCTGTCCAAAGCCCTTATGATTTTGAATAATTCTATTAAATTTCCTCCCAATCTTCTCTTCTCCAAGGAAAGTAGTCACAACTATGTTTTTATTTAATTCATTTTACTGGATGCGGGCGTCATTAGTTGGATCAGCATTTATTGCCCATCCCTCGTTTCCCTTGAGAAGGTGGTGGTGAGCTGTCTTGTTGAACCACTGCAGTCCCTTAGGTACACCCACAGTGCTGTTAGGGAGGAAGTTCCAGGATCTTGACCCAGCGACAGAGAAGGAATGGTGATATATTTCCAAATCAGGATGACGAGTGACTTAGAGGGGAACTTCCAGGTGGCGGTGTTCCCAGCTATCTGCTGCTCTTGTCCTTCTAGATGGTAGTGGTTGTGAGTTTGGAAGGTGTTGTCTAAGGAACCTTGGTGAGTTCCTGCAATATATCTTGTAGATGGGACACGCGGCTGCTACTGTTGATCAGTGGTGGAAGGATTGAATATTTGTGGAAGGGATGCCAATTAAGCGGGCTGCTTTGTCCTGGGTGGTATTGAGCTTCTTGAGTGTTGTTGGAGCTGCACTCATCCAAGCACGTGGGAAGTATTCAATTACACTCCTGATTTGTGCCTTGCAGGTGATGGACAGGCTTTGGGGAGTCAGGAGGTGAGTTGCTCACTACAGGATTCCCAGCCTTTGTCCTGCTCTGGTAGCCACAGTATTTACATGGCTAGTCCAGATCAGTTTCTGGTCAGTGGTGACCCCCAAAACATTGGTTGTGGGGGATTCAGTGATGGTAATGTGATTGAATGTCAAGGGGGTGATGGTTAGATCCTCTCTTGTGAAAGGTGGTCAGTGTCTGGCACTTGTGTGGCGCGAATGTTACTTGCCACTTGTCAGCCCAAACCTGGATATTGTCCAGGTCTTGTTGCATTTGGACATGGACTGCTTCAGTATCTGAGGAGTCGCGAATAATACATTGAACATTGTACAGTCATCTGTGAACATCTACACTTCTGACTTTATGATGACAGGAAGGTCACTGATGCAGTAGCTGAAGATGGTTGGGCCTAGGGCACTACCTGGAGGAACTCCTGTATTTATTTCCTGGACATGAGATAGTTGACCTGCAACCATCTTCCTTTGTGCCAGGCCAACTTCTCTAATCTACACAACTGAAATTTCTCCTCTCTGGAACCATTTTTGTGAATCTCCTTTGCACTCTCTCTCATATCTTCACATCTTTCCCAAAGTTTGACATCCAGAACTGAACGCAATACTCCAGTTGAAGTCAAGCCTGTGAAATGTTCAAGTTTAAAACAGCCTTTGACTTGAGGAAGGTGAGAAAGAATGGTGGGAGGCTCAAATGGGACATGACCACCAGGATGGACTGCTTGGGCCAAATGGCCTATTTCTGTGCTATCAATTCTATGTATACAAAATTGCAGGCATTATTTTTCACTGACAACAAGTTCCTTGTACAGATAATTTGCATGAACCGGCTGTATCATAGATAATAGAAAGGAATAAACTGTCTATTTTGCCAGCTCTTATTGTCAATGCCTGGAGGTTATGCAAGCAAACCAAATGAGATGCCCATTTCACGTAACCTCTTTCTCACCACACACATGACTATCATATCATTCCTTACTGACCAGAATCTGAATTGGAACAAGCCACGTGAATGCCAAGTCAGGGATTGGGTATTCTGCAGCGAGTGACTCAACTCTCGACGACCCAAAGCCTACAGGGGATGAGTTGGAAGTATGATGGAATACTCTCCAATTGTCAGGACAGCAACTCCAACGCTCAAGAAGCTCGTCAGCATCCAGAACCTCACAGTCCACCTGATCAGCACTAAATCACCCACAACTTCTTCAAGATGCCTTGTCGAAACTTGCCAAGGCTTCTTCCTCTGTATCTCCCAGACCCCAAAAAAACACAAAGGGCGGAAAACCATCACATCAAGTTACACGCCACCCTGATTTGAAAATAAATCACTGTTCCTTCACCGTCGCTGGGTCAAAATCCTGGAACTCCCTCCCTAACAGCACAGTGGGTGTACCTCGACTACATGGACAGCAGCGGTTCAAAATGGGGGCTTACCACCCCCTCCACAAGGACAACGAAGGTCAGGAAATAAATGCCACGTCCCAAGATGATTAATAAGACAAAATCCAATGAGTTGATCGAGTTCACTCGGTTGAAAACAGGTGGATTTGAGTGACTGGAATCCTGGAACTGAAAGCAATGGTTCACCCCCGGCACTCAAGCTTGACAGAACTTTAATCCAATTTTGGCAAATCCATTTGGTTTTGTAAGTAGCTGCTCATGGGAAATCGTAGGGCAGGAAGTTAGTGTCCAGAAGCAAGAGAACGCAGTCAGGACAGTAAAAGTAAAACCCTAAGCTAGCATCAGAATTGGGCTTTCAATCAACATGGCCACTAACGCTCAGAGCATGACCTATTTCACAAGGCCTCAAGCAGAGAAGGCCAAGGAAGGACATGATTGAGGTGTATAAAATTATGAGGGGTATGGACAAGGTGAGTAGGGAGCAGCTGTTCCCCTTGGTTGAGGGGTCAATCACGAGGTGGCATCGATTTATGGTGAGGGGCAGGAGATTCAGAGGGGATTTGAGAAAACAAAATTCACTCGGAGGGTGTTGGGAATCTGGAATGCACTGCCTGGGAAGGTAGTGGAGGCCGGAAACCTTACAACCTTTAAAAACTATTTGGATGAACACTTGAAACATTCAAAGATATGGGACAAGTGCAGGAAAATGGGATTAGCGCGCCTTTAGTAGTAGTTATTGTTGGTGCAGACTCGATGGGCCGAAGGGTCTTTTCTGCACCCTGTGACTCAAAGTCAAACTCTAGGACAGGAGATTGTGGTCAGATATTTCACAGTGCGAGATTCCACACAGATTTCTGCTCCAGCTTTTCACAGTCTCAGGTCTTTTGCCATTATCTACTCAAGTGAGTCACTCCCTTAGTGCCAGGAATATCACCTCCTTAAATTGTATAAGGTTGAGACTTGAAAAGTTTACAAAGTTGAGCAATTTCCTTCGGAATGAATGCAGGATACGACTCACCTTGCAATGTCTTGGTATAAAGTAATCCGGAAAGGAGGGGTCATGAATAAGGGAAGGTGATGGCCTAGTGGTATTATCGCTAGACTATTAATCCAGAAACTCAGTTAATGATCTGGGTTCGAATCCCACCACGGCAGCTGGTGAAATTTGAATTCAATTTAAAAAAATCTGGAATTAAGAATCCACTGATGACCATGAAACCATTGCCGATTGTTGGAAAAACGCATCTGGTTCACTAATGCTCTTTAGGGAAGGAAATCTGCTGCCCTTACCTGGGTCTGGCCTACATATGACTCCAGAGCCACAGCAATGTGGTTGACACCCAACTGTCCTTTCAAGGGCAACTAGGGATGGGCAATAAATGCTGGCCAGCCAGCGACACCCAAGTTAATTTAAAATATATATACACATCAGGAAAGCTTGATTAGTCTGGGGCTCTTTTCTCCAGAAGAGAAAAGTCTTTTAAGATTATGAAAGGATAGGATAGATGCGTAGAGAAATAACTACCACCATTCGGAGAAAGCAGAAGCCACAAATATGAAACTAATAAATCCAACAAGAAATGCATGAGAAAACTACTTACCCAGAGAGTTGTTCAAATGTGGAAATAACTACTGTGTGCAGTGGTTAAGGCAAGTCGAATATAAAGGGAAGCTGGAGAAACCCATGAGGTGAGAAAGGAAGAGAACCCCTCATTGTAGAAGAGAGGTTAGTGTGAGAGGAAGATGGTGTGGAACACAAACACAGCACTGGTCCGCTGGGCCATCTCTGCTGTACATTCTGGGCAAACGATGCACTTTCCTAGAGTTTTGCAGCTACTTCTGAAGAACCTCAGGCAACCAACAAAGACAGAAACCAATCAATTCTTAATTCCTTTCATTGCTACATCTCTCACACAATCTAGTTTATTGCTCTGAATCAGCCCTGAATCAATAGGAGAGTGAACAGGACATGATATACAAGTGTGTCAGTGGCAATCATGGGGTGGCACAGTGGTTAGCACTGCTGCCTCACAGCACCAGGGACCCGGGTTCAATTCCAGCCCTGGGTCACTGTCTGTGTGGAGTCTGCACGTTTTCCCTGTGTCTGCATGGGTTTCCTCCAGGTGCTCAGGTTTCCTCCCACAGTCCAAAGATGTGCATGTTAGTGGATTCACCATGGTAAAATTGCCCTTTAGTGTCAGGGGGATTAGCAGGGTAAATACATGGGATTATAGGGATAGGGCCTGGGTGGGATTGTTGTCAGTGCAGGCTCAATGGGGTGAATTCTTTCTGCACTGTAGGGATTTTATTCTATGATTCTATGTGCAGGTTAGGTGGGTTGGTCATGGTAAATTGCCTCTTAGTATCCAAAGATGTGTAGGTTAGGGGGATTAGGGGGATAAGCGCATGGGGTTACAGAGATGGGGTGGGGCTCGGTGGGATGCTCGGTTGGAGAGTTGGTGCTGACTCAATGGGCTGAATGGCCTCCTTCTGCACTATAGGGATTCGATGAACAGGCCGTATTCAGCGCATGAAGAACTGACCTTGGTGAAGGACAGATCATTTCATGTGATTTTTTTGAAAGGTATGGATAAAGCAGACATGGAGCGGATGCTTCCTCTTGTGGGGCATTCCAAGATGAGAGGTCATAGTCTGAGGATAAGGGGTAACACATTTAAAACAGAGTTGAGGAGAAATTATTTCTCCCAAAGGGTTGTGAATCTGTGGAATTCACTACCCCAAAGTGCGGTGGATGCTGGGACAGAGAGTAAATTTAAGGAGGAGTTAGACATATTTTTAATTGGTAATGGGTTGAAGGGTTATGGGGAGAAGGCAGGAAAATGGAGACAAGGAGCATATCAGCCATGATCGAATGGCGGAGCGGACTCGATGGGCCAAATGGCCTAATTTTGCTCCTATATCTTATGAACAAGGGTTTATGGTATCCCTAATTCATTCTACAGTCAGTCGTGTCCCTGGAAGACATCGGCCATGGTCAATGCATGGGTTTCTGGGGATAGGACAGAAGACTGGGCCTAGGTAGAGTGCTCTTTCGGAGGGTCGGTACAGACTCAATGGGCCGAGTGGCCTCCTTCTGCATTGTAAGGATTCTAATCAGGCAGCTAACAGCAAAGATCTGGCCAAAGGTGACGACTACAACAGCGTTCAAACTGGTGATCTGGAGGAGGAATCGGCACGAAGGGATGGAAATGCACGCGATTTATAAAAGATCCTAATTGAGGAAGATTCAGATGAGGAACAGAAACTGACATCTTGCAAGCCACATCCACGAGGTTAATCATCGGGATGATAAAAACAAGAGGAACTATATTCAGCTTCTTTGAACGTTTTCATCGACCAGTTATAAAAATATTGAAGCTGAAGGGAAAGGTTTTTTCTTGGGCTGGGAGGGGCAGTTGGAATTGGGGGCTCTTGCAACACAACTCACAGACATCTGACCCGAACGCACATTCATACATTCATCCTCATTCTAACAGGGAACACGGGACAGTTATCGGAGGCAGCGAGACTTACGATGGCACAGCACTGCAGCCTCACAGTGCCAGAGACCTGGGTTCGATTCCCGGCTTGGGTCACTGTCTATGCAGTCTCTATGCTCTCCCTGTGTCTGCGTGGGTTTCCTCCGGGTGCTCCGGTTTCCTCCCACAGTCGGAAAGACATGCTGGTTAGGTGCATTGGCCACGCTAAATTCTCCCTCAGTGTGCCCGAACAGGCACCGGAGTGTGGCGACTAGGGGATTTTCACAGTAACTTCATTGCAGTGTTAATATAAGCCTACTTGTGACACTAATAAATAAACTTTAAACTTCTCATCTGATGAAACTGTTTAGTCAAAGCTGTCTTTTTCCCCTTTCTCCTTTGCCACATTTTCTACAACGCTGACAACACATCAAAATTCATTGGCTGTATAGCGATTTGAGACTTTTGGAGGCAGTGACAGGAGCTATATAAATTTTCTTCATCATTTTTCTTTTCTGATGTGATTCTCGGCTCTCGCAGCTTTTCCACTTTATTTTACTGTCTCACTGTGACACGCCAGTGAGTCACGGCTTCCAGCCAAATCAGGGAGGCAATTTTGACAAGAACCGGCGATGCAGTGGGTTCGACACTGAGGAACCGGAATTAAAATCCAGCCCAGGAGGTGGGGGGGTAGCTCAGGGCATCACATGACTGCTAGGCGCATGCTTTGTGAAATGACTGGGCAGTTTCAATATAATTTCCAGTAAGCATGGATCCAGTGCACAAGACAATATGGGGGAGATGATGGGGCAGTGGTAACGTCCACCAGGTTAGTAATCAACACCGGGGACAGGGGTTCAAATCTCACCTCAGCAGCTGATGGAATTTAAATTCAATTAATTATTAAATTCAATTCACCAACAAAAAATAAAATTTGGAATTGAAAACTAGCATCAGTAATGGTGATCATGAAACTATCATCAATTGTTGAAAAGAGACCCGTCTGGTTCACTAACTGGCGCGGCACGGTGGCACAGTGGTTAGCACTGCTGCCTCACAGCGCCAGGGACCCGGGTTCAATTCCGGCCTCGGGTCATTGTCTGCGTGGAGTCTACACATTCTCCCCCCATGTCTGCGTGGGTTTACTCCAGGTGCTCCGGTTTCCTCTCACAGTCCAAAGATGTGCCGGTTAAGTGGATTGGCCATGCTAAATTGCCCCTGTCAGGGGGGCTAGCTAGGGTAAATGCATGGGGATAGGGCCTGAGTGGGACTGTGGTTGATGTAGAACGGCCTCCTTCTGCACTGTAGGGATTCTATGATTCTATAATGCCTTTAAGGAAAGGAAGTCTGCTGTCCTTACCTAGTCTAGTCTACATGTGACTCCAGTTCTAACGTGGCTGGCTCTTAACTGCCCTCTGAAATGCGCTCTCAGTACAAGGGCAATTAGGGATGGACAACAAATGCTGGCCTTGCCAGCAATGCCCACATCCCACAAAAGTATAAAAAAAAACTAATTCAGTACCAAAGTACCGAGTGAGGCCATGTGTTCAGCTTGTTGTGGGAAATGAAAAAGATATTGTACTGGTGGAGTAGAAAATGCATTTCTTTAATGATGCTGGAGTGAGATAGTCACAGCACACACCATGAAACCTTTGTGTCCATACTTGGATCAAAACAATGTGTATCCTGAATCTTGCTGGAACACAGTAAGAAGTTTAACAACACCAGGTTAAAGTCCAACAGGTTTATTTGGTAGCAAAAGCCACACAAGCTTTCGAGGCTCTGAGCCCCTTCTTCAGGTGAGTGGGAATTCTGTTCACAAACAGAACTTATAAAGACACAGACTCAATTTACATGAATAATGGTTGGAATGCGAATACTTACAACTAATCCAGTCTTTAAGAAACAAAACAATGGGAGTGGAGAGAGCATCAAGACAGGCTAAAAAGATGTGTATTGTCTCCAGACAAGACAGCCAGTGAAACTCTGCAGGTCCACGCAACTGTGGGAGTTACAAATAGTGTGACATAAACCCAATATCCCGGTTGAGGCCGTCCTTGTGTGTGCGGAACTTGGCTATCAGTTTCTGCTCAGCGACTCTGCGCTGTCGTGTGTCGCGAAGGCCGCCTTGGAGAACGCTTACCCGAATATCAGAGGCCGAATGCCCGTGACTGCTGAAGTGCTCCCCAACAGGAAGAGAACAGTCTTGCCTGGTGATTGTCGAGCGGTGTTCATTCATCCGTTGTCGCAGTGTCTGCATAGTTTCCCCAATGTACCATGCCTCGGGACATCCTTCCTTGCAGCGTATCAGGTAGACAACGTTGGCCGAGTTGCAAGAGTATGTACCGTGTACCTGGTGGATGGTGTTCTCACGTGAGATGATGGCATCTGTGTCGATGATCGACACAGGGATTATAGAGGCATTCGGCCTCTGATATTCGGGTAAGCGTTCTCCAAGGCGGCCTTCGCGACACACGACAGCGCAGAGTCGCTGAGCAGAAACTGATAGCCAAGTTCCGCACACACAAGGACGGCCTCAACCGGGATATTGGGTTCATGTCACACTATTTGTAACTCCCACAGTTGCGTGGACCTGCAGAGTTTCACTGGCTGTCTTGTCTGGAGACAATACACATCTTTTTAGCCTGTCTTGATGCTCTCTCCACTCCCATTGTTTTGTTTCTTAAAGACTGGATTAGTTGTAAGTATTCGCATTCCAACCATTATTCATGTAAATTGAGTCTGTGTCTTTATAAGTTCTGTTTGTGAACAGAATTCCCACTCACCTGAAGAAGGGGCTCAGAGCCTCGAAAGCTTGTGTGGCTTTTGCTACCAAATAAACCTGTTGGACTTTAACCTGGTGTTGTTAAACTTCTTACTGTGTTTACCCCAGTCCAACGCCGGCATCTCCACATCTTGCTGGAACGTCAGAGTTGGTAACGGAGAAGCAAAGGCAATGGCAGCATCAGGGCCTCAGGAATAATGGGACCAATGGTTGGTGTGGGCTTGGAGGGCCAAAGGGCTTGTCCCCGTGCTGTAATTTTGTTCTTTGTATCACCTCAACCAATGGGAATTAAGGAGTAAGAACCAGAGCAATGATGGAGAAGCAAATAGGCTAAATTGGAGTTAAATCAGGTGCCGAACGAGAAGTAAAGTGAGGAATTTTAAAATCCCAGAAACAGGTGGGTTGAGGTTGGGTGAGATGTAAAATCTTTTTAAATGTCAAAGCCTCAGAGGCACTCATTTCCAACGACAAACCATAATCCCTATAAAAGTACCTGCTATACAAGTCATTACATAGCATAAGACATAGGAGCAGAATTAGGCCACTCGGCCCATCGAGTCTGCTCTGCCATTCAATCATGGCTGATATTTTTCTCATCCCCTTTGGATCTCCAAGCCTACATCGATCATTGGTCCTGCCTTTTCCCCATAACCCCTGATCCCTTTATTAATCAAGAAGTCAGAGTCCTATATAGAACCTGTTATACATTTATACAGTACCTGTTTTATAAGTTCCATTTCATTCCCACAATATATCATTTCTTTATAATACTCACGATATAAAGTTCATATAGCACCGTATGTACCTCCTGTATAGTAACCACTGTGGTAAAGGCAAAGTCACCATAGTCCCAGATGACCATGGGCTGCTCTGGTGGTGATTTTAACCTGAGGATCGCCACACCTCAGGTGAGGGGCAAGGTTGAGAAGGTGGGGCCTTCATGAATAATTGGGTACAGGAATTGAACCCATTTGGAGGGCCGAAGGGCCTGTTTCCTGTGCTGTACTGTTGTTGGCGTCGCTTTGCAGCACAAACCAGCCAACTGAGCTTATCAACTCTCACCCACTATATAAATGATAGCGTACCATTGTAAACTGTAATGTAACATTATACAAGTCCTGTAAGAACTCACTGTATATAAACCCTATACAGTACGCCCTATACATGCCCTATATAGTGCCTGCTTAAGTGCCACATATATAAACCATAGATTGTACCACTGTATGTCTGATATATGTATTATCTGTATTGTGCCTATTACGTAAGCCCTGTATACACATAAGCCTATACAATACTCATATGCCCTACATAGTATCTATTGTATAAGCCCTAGACAATACCCACTGTAATAAGTCCTATGCAGTACCTTCTTTATAAGCCTTATAGTGTATCCGTGAAATAGACTCTATTCAGTACCCATTAAAACCACTTTATAATAACTGCTATATAAACCTATGCAGTGCCTGTTATACATGACCAATTCTGCATCGTAGAATCCTACAGTAGAGGAGGCCATTCGGCCCATCGAGTCTGCACTGACCACAATCCCACCCAGTTCCTATCCCCATAACCCCATGCATTTACCCTAGCTAATCCCCCTGACACTAAGGGGCAATTTAGCATGGCCAATCCACCTAACCCGCACATCTTTGGACTGTGGGAGGAAACCGCAGCACACGCAGACAGGGGGAGAATGCGCAGACTCCGCACAGACAGTGACCCAAAGCTGGGGATCGAACCCGGGTCCCTGGCGCTGTTGGGCAGCAGTGCTAACCACTGCCCCGCCGTGCCATGCATCCACGATATAATTCCTATATGGTATCCATGATAAACAAGGCCTAAGCATTTATGAGGCAAATCCTGGCGATCCTGGAAATTCAACATGAAGAAGTGCCACATTACCATGAACTGGTACCGTCCTCCTGGGAATATTATCCAAATCCATAGTGTGTGTCGTTGAGCACAGCGTAACTCCGAGTATTAAGGGGATGAAGAGGTGAAGTTTGTGATCACAGCCACTCATTTTCTGCATTCTGTGGCATGTAATACTGTTGAAGTCAGGTTGTGTGAGATAAACTGAAGAGACAAGCCGTCTATTTTCCCTCTGGCATCGCGTAGTTATCCTTCCAGTTTGATTTTCCACGCTGTTCAGTCATTGATTCATAATCACTGTGGGAATGAAGAATAGGCAAATCAAAATAAAAACTGATTCGTTGCCGCACATCAAAGCAGCAGCCAGTAACATTGACAATAACAATGATGTACGTCAATTGATGCTTTCATTCCACCTCCAACACGCCCAAGTTTGCATCTGTTCACTCATGTCTCAACTCTCCCCCTCGATTGAACCTGACACTCCTATAGCCGCCCACCCTCACACAGCGGCTTTAATATTGTGACGGCTTCAGAGGTGTTTGCACAGAAAGAGGTGAAACAGACACCAAGGAGAGAATCATAGAATCCCTACAGTGCAGGAGGAGGCCATTCGACCCATCAAGTTGGGCAGCACAGTGGTTAGCACCACTGCCTCACAGCGCCAGGAACCCGGGTTCGATTCCCGTCTTGGGTCACTGTCTATGCGAAGTCGGCACGTTCTCCCCGTGTCTGCGTGGGTTTCCTCAGGATGCTCCGGTTTCCCCCTCACAGTCCAAAGGTTAGGTGGATTGGCCATGCTAAATTGTCCCTTAGTTACAGAGAGACAAGCTAGGATATATGCATGGGTTATGGGAATAGGGCCTGTGGGAATAGGGTTTGTGGTCGGTGCAGACTCAATGGGCCAAATGGCCTCCTTCTGCACTGTAGGGATCCTATAAGACTGCACCGACAATAATCCCATCCAAACCTCTCATATTTACCCGAGCTAATCCCCTGACACTAAGAGGCAATTGAGCATGGCCAATTAACCTGTCTCGCACATCTGTGGACTGTGGGAGGAAACCGGAGCACCCGGAGGAAACCCACGCAGACGGGGAGAACGTGCAAACTTCACACAGTCAACCGAGGCCGGAATCAAACCCAGGTCCCTGGCGCTGTGAGGCAGCAGCACTAACCACTGTGCCACTCACGATAAGAGGCATGGGAGATTGGGAGAAGAGTTGAGGAGGGGGTGGTTGAAGCCAGTTCTAAGGTTGAGATCCATGACTTCTGAGGGGAGTGCCTGTTACCAGGGGGGTTAGGGGCAGGGGAGAGCTTATGGAAACAAGGCAACATGCAAAGAATTCATTTTCTTGTGCGAATTATTTTTGCGGTCCCTCTGACAATTGGCTGGGGGAAATTGACGAAATTCTTTGTTCATCTGAAGATGCCTCATAAGATCTTACAGCTGGAAGACCCCCGGACTCATGCTGAGAATGGTCACAAACTAAGCCAAGAGGATACTCAATCACTACACTTGCTGAAGACTGTAAATTAGGATGTGCAAATAACATTGCAGGTCAAATAGGTGGAATTACGGTCAGTGAGGGCAGCACGGTGGCATGCTGGTTAGCACTGCTGCCTCACAACGCCAGAGACCCGAGTTCGATCCCTGGCTTGGGTCACTATCTATGTGGAGTTTGAACATTCTCCCCATGTCTGTGTGGGTTTCCTCTGGGTGCTCTGGTTCCCTCTCACCGCCCGAGGATGTATAGGTTAGGTGGATTGACCATGCTAAATTGCCCCTTAGTGTCAGGGGCACTAGCTAGGGTAAATGCATGGGGTTATGGGGATAGGACTTGGGTGGGATTGTGGTCAGTGCAGACACAATGGGCTGAATGGCCTCCTTCTGCACTGCGGGATTCCATGACTCATGGTGCCAGGAACCCAGGTTGAACTCCGGCCTCGGGTGACTGTGCAGAGTCTGCACATTCTCCCGGTGCCTGCTCCGGTTTCCTCCCACAGTCCAAAGATGTGTGGGTTTGGTGGATTGGCCGTGCTAAATTGCCCCTTAGTGTTAGGGCGGCTAGCAGGGTGAAATACGTGATACTTCACTACGGGGATAGGGCCTGGGTGGGATTGTGGTCGGTGCAGACTCGATGGACCGAAGGAATTCTATGATTCTACGTTAGCGTATGAAGATCTTGTTGGCCTGCTCAATCATTCATCAATTTATTTTCAATGGGTTAACACCCCAATTGAAGTATCACAATGGAGAAATTGCTACAAATGCAATAAGTGTTAAAATGGTGATATGAATAGTAATTGACACCTACGTTACTGTCTCCACTTCCCCTGCTTAAATCTCACATCATCTACTGAAGAACAATTGTTGAATGGAATCCTGAATAGGTGCGCAACAATT
The DNA here is from genome assembly GCF_964213995.1 of Mustelus asterias. NCBI lineage: Eukaryota > Metazoa > Chordata > Chondrichthyes > Carcharhiniformes > Triakidae > Mustelus > Mustelus asterias. The sequence goes on along the minus strand of NC_135811.1, from coordinate 12,473,090 downwards.
TGCAAAGACTTGTACACAAATTGAACAGGATCTATCATAGCATAGACAACATTTCAAATGCTGTGTTGCTTCTTCAAGATTGCATGACGCATTTCTTTCTTTTTTTAAGGACAGTTTTATTACTCTGAGTTTTCAAACTGTCTGCAATTTTTAGACACAGTAAAAACTTGTTATGACAAATCCTCCACTAAAAGCCTCGTTCGTCAGCTCTCCTGGCAGATAATCTGGTTAAAGCAGCGGGTCCAGAAGTGTTGTGATTTATCACAGCAAATGGAGACAGGAATCAGAGCGAGAGGGAGACAGGGACGGTGGGGAGACAGTTCGATAAACAAGTGAGGGGAAGATAGAGAGCTATGACAGCAAGAGAGGCAAACTAGAGTTAGAGAAAGTGAGCGAGAAAGACAAAAGGACAGATCGAGGGAAAGACGGCGACATAACAGACAGACATAGAATAAAAAGCAAATTACTGAGGATGCTGGAATCTGAAACCAAAAGAGAAAATGCTGGAAAATCTAAACAGGCATCTGTAAGGAGAGAAAAGCGCTGACGTTTCGAGTCCAGATGAGCCTTTGTCAAATCATAGAATCCCTACAGTGCAGAAGGAGACCATTCACCCCATCAAGCCTGCACCGACAACAATCCCACTCAAGCCCTATCTCCATAACCCCACGTTTTTACCCTGCTAATCCCCTTGAAACTAAGGGGCAATTATAATGGCCAATCAACCTAACCCGGACATCTTCGGACTGTGGGAGGAAACCGGAGCACCCGGAGGAAACCCACGCAGACACAGGGAGGACGTGCAAACTCCGCACAGACAGTGACTGGAATTGGACCCTAGTCCCGGATGCTGTGAGGCAGCAGTGCTAACCACTGTGCGACAGAGGGATTAATAAAGAGAAAGACAGACTGTGACAGACAGAGAGAGAAAGAGAAAACTTAAAATCCACAATAAAAACAGAAAATGCATGGTTAGTTGGCAGCTTAAATGAAACAAAATCTGATGCGACTCCAATTCTGATGAAGGCCATTTAGAGACAGGCTAACCTTTCCTTTCAGGTTCTCACTGACCTGCTGAGCGTCTCTGACAGACCAAGGGAGAGAGAGAGAGAAATCACACAGATGAACGCAGAGGGAGACAGACTTGATAGAATCAATCTCTTGATGCTTGATCACAGATCACAAAACAGCACTTGCTGACATTACCCCTGGAAAATTCTGCAGCAAAGAATATCTCAGCATAAGAGGAACCTAACATCTTAAACATTAGCTATAAATACGGTGACCCGGAGAAAATATTGCGCTTGATTTCACACTTTCAATGCACATTTGTAGGGGAAATAGATTTTTTTCGGCACAATACGCCGAAGAAAAATGGAGGAGGCAGAAAATGTCTTGATTATTAACAGGCAGCTTCAGAAAGCAGGCTGCAGTGAGGCACCTTGTTCTACTGTCTCTTCAGCCTCCGCACAGCAGAATGTGTCTCCATTTGAAGTTCATCCTCATATACTATTGAAAGTTGTTGAAATCTTTGCAGAGATTTAGGGCGGCACAGTGGTTAGCACTGCTGCCTCACAGCGCCAGGGATCTGGATTCAATTCCGGCCTCGGGTCACTGTCTGTGTGGAGTTTTCACATTCTCCCCATGTCTGCGTGGGTTTCCTCCGGGTGCTCCGGTTTCTCCTCCCCACCACCCCCCCCCCTCCCACACACAGTCCAAAGACATGCGGGTTAGGTTGATTGGCTATGCTAAATTGTCCCTTAGTATCAGGGGGATTAGGAGGGTAAATATTTGGGGTTACGGGGATGGGGCCTGGGTGGGATTGTGGTCGGTGCAGGCTCGATGGGCCGAATGGCCTCCTTCTGCACTATGATTTGAGCACTAACGATTGTTTGCGGTAAAATATTACCGATGGACTCTGCTACTGAATATGTGGATGTGAATTTGGGTCATTAGCAATTACTGACGTGGACCTTTGTCCAATCTATGGACAGACTTTATCCAAAATATGCTCCTTTTTTTGAAGAAGAAGAAGAAGAAAGCTTTGAGCAGCTGCGCAGCCAGTTCCTCATGTGCTATTTCCCAGCTTACTTAATTCCCTTCCTCTTCTGAGATGCTGAATAATGCAGAAGTTGTATTTGACATTGCACAAGAAGCAATTTCTAAATCTGGGCCAGTGTGATTCACCCCCTCCCCCCCCCCCCCCCCCCGCCCCTCCGCCCCCCCTCCGCCCCTCCGCCCCCCCTACCCACCTAATGGTGACGGACTGACTAAAACTGCCATTCCTTCTCCCAGCTTCTTCCTAACTCATCTTTCATTCAGTGAGCACAGAGTGAAGCATTCATTCACCACACTGAAGACAACTATTGTGTTAGTCAATCTCAGCCAGTAGTGGGGAAGTGGGGGACACGGCAATTAGGGTTGCCAACCGTCCATGTTTGCCCTGGAGTCTCCAAGGATTGAAGGTTAATCTCAGGAAAAGCACAGCGGGTGACCCAGGACAAAAATCATGGGTCATTTCTGTTTTAAAATGTTTTTGTTCTCATTTTGCATGGACACTTTTGCATATTACTTATAAAGACATTGACGATGTGGGTAGAGTGGGAGGGAAAGGTGGTTTGATTGACAATCCAGGACATCCTGGGATGAAATCTCCAGGAATATGCTCACCCAGATTTGGCCACCTTGACTGTAGCAGACTCTCTGGTCAGTAGAAAAAGGAGAAACAGCCAGTCACCAGCCTCCTGGGGCAGGATGTTGGGTACGGGTCAGGATGCGGGTGGCAGGGTCAAAAGACCCTGCACTGTGCCGGGAGCAGGCACCCAATAATGATTTGTGCTGAATTGACCAGTTAGTATTCCAGAAGGTGCATCACTATAGAAACCCTACAGTACAGAAAAAGGCCATTCGGCCCATCGAGTCTGCACCGACCACAATCCCACCCAGGCCCTACCCCCATATCCCTACATATTTTACCCGCTAATCCCTCTAATCTACTCATCCCAGGACACTAAGGGACAATTTTAGCACGGCCAATCAACCTAACCCGCACATCTTTGGACTGTGGGAGGAAACCGGAGCACCCGGAGGAAACCCACGCAGACACGAGGAGAATGTGCAAACTCCACACAGACAGTGACCCAAGCCGGGAATCGATCCCAGGTCCCTGGAGCTGTGAAGCAGCAGTGCTAACCAAATAAGGACAGTGGGAGGACTCTCAAAGCTGAAGGGCCAATAGGAGACCCCCATGAAATATTGGCACACTCCCGGAGGCCTCTGTGGAAATATTGGCATACCCCCCAGGAGGCTCCCTTGGGAATATTGGCACAGTCCATGCCCCCCATGGAAATATTGGCACACTTCCTGAGGCCCCCACAGAAATATTGGCACACTCCCCAAGGCCCCCATGGAAATATTGGCACACTCCCCGAGGCCCCCACAAAAATATTGGCACATTCCCCAAGGCCCCCACAGAAATATTGGCACACTCCCCAAGGCCCCCACAGAAATAGTGGCACACTCCCCGAGGCCCCCACAGAAATAGTGGCACACTCCCTGAGGCCCCCACAGAAATAGTGGCACACTCCCCGAGGCCCCCACAGAAATAGTGGCACACTCCCCGAGGCCCCCACAGAAATAGTGGCACACTCCCCGAGGCCCCCACAGAAATAGTGGCACACTCCCTGAGGCCCCCACAGAAATAGTGGCACACTCCCCGAGGCCCCCACAGAAATAGTGGCACACTCCCCGAGACCCCCACAGAAATAGTGGCACACTCCCTGAAGCCCTTCCCCATGGAAATACTGGCCCACTCCTGGGGACCCCTTGTTAGCTGTGATAAGCATTGAGCAATGCAGTCGTGGAGACCCCAGACAAGTACAGACATTTCTCAGGAACCACATGAAAACAGTAATAAACTCCCAGAAGACGATAGCCTCTCCTTTGAAAGATAGTGCAAAGCATCAAATGGAAGATTTTGGAATGGAAGCAGTCAGTAGTCTGACTTTGAGCACCTAACGGGAGAATAAACTCTGGGAACCTGCACTGAATATCCAAGCTCCTGATTCATTGAAATGGTCAGAGGGATCACGGGTAGCACAAGTCTGATTTTTGGCTTTGGTCGTGTTTCCACCGCAAACAAATCCATATTCTGCCGACATTTATTAACAATGTGATAATGACCCAGTAATCTGATTTTGAGATGCTGATTGAGGGATAAATGTTGGCCAGGAGGTCAGGGATAACTTCCTTGCTCTTCTTCTAAATTGTGCCATGGGATCTTTTACATAAAGTAAAGTTTATTTATTAGTCACAAGTAAGGTTACATTAACACTGCAATGAAGTTACTGTGAAATTCCCCTAGTCGCCACATTCCAGCGCCTGTTCGGGTAAATGCACCTAACCAGCACGTCTTTCAGACTGTGGGAGGAAACCCACGCAGACACGGGGAGAACATGCAGACTCCACACAGTGATCCAAGCCGGGAATCAAACCTGGGTCCCTGGCGCTGTGAGGTAGCAGTGCTAACCATTGCGCCGCCCACATCCACACGAGCAGGCAGATGGGGCCACAGTTTAACCGTCTCATCTGAAGGACAACGGGCGAGATCCTCCGGCCTCCCAGCCGGGTGTTTCCCGCCGGCAGGAGGTGGCTACTAGTGGAATTCTCTGGTCCTGCTGCGGTCAATAGGAATTCCCACTGACGTCATCCCACGCTGGCGGGAAACCCATGGGTGGGGGTGCACTGCCGGCAGGACCAGTGAATCCCGCCGGCATGAACGGCCAGAGAATTCCAACCGGCATCTCCAACAGTGCAGTGCCCCCTCAGTACTGCACTGGAGCCATCAGTCTTGTGTTTTAACATGCTCGAGCCACAGAGTGGGACTTGAACCTACAACCTTGTGACTCAGAGGCGCGAGTGCTACCAACTGAGCCGCAGCTGACACTGAATGTGCTGCAAAATTTAAAAAATACAGCAAATACTGGAAATTCTCAGCAGCTGTGAGGAGAAGAAAACAGAGTTAATGTTTGAGTTCCATGACCTTTGATCAGGACTGCTGAACAGTTTCAATCTCGCCTGCTGAGCAACTCCCACACTTTCAGTTTTAATTTCAGATTTCAGGCACCCACAGTATTTTGCTTTTGTATTATTGATTTTCTGATCCTCCCTCCCATGGTTATAGCTCGAGGTTCCCAACAGGAAGTTGGAAAATTGCCTATTTTCATGCTATCACTTGCAAATTTTTTCCCTCATTTACATACGGCAACAGAAAGAAAGCCATTAAACATAGCGCCCTTAGTTGGAAAATATACAACACCCAAAGAGACAGCGCTCGAGAGTGGATGGAACCGCATTCCCTGATGGCCACACAACAGCAAAGTAAAAGTAAAGTTTATTTATTATTCACAAGTAGGCTTACATTAACACTGCAATGAAGTTACTGTGAAAATCCCCTGGTCGCCACACTCCGGCACCTGTACGGGTACACTGAGGGTGAATTCGGCATGGCCGATGCACCTAACCAGCACGTCTTTCGGACTGTGGGAGGAAACCGGAGCACCCGGAGGAAACCCATGCAGACATGGGGAGAACGTGCAAACTCCACACAAACAGTGAGCCCGGAATCGAACCTGGGTCCCTGGTGCTGATGAGGCAGCAGTGTTAACCACCTTGCTAAAACCTCAATTAGTATAAATGCACCATTCCATATAGCCACAAATTTAGTTGCCAAGGTAACAGCAGATCTTTTTAACCATAACGACAACCTAGCAGAAATTATCAGCAATTATCAGCCTCCTGTTTAGTCCAGATTTATCATAAACTCCTTGTATAATTCATGTAACTCTGGGTTACCTGATACTCTGTATGCTAGTAATCAGATTCCATCTGTGCTACTGGAATGATAAGATGAACAGCCTCAGGTTGTGTATAACCATACATTATCTTTTCAATGATGAAATTATCTTTGCAACTTTCAAACCACTCAAGTAACTTCAGCTCTGTAACATGTGAAATAAAGGTTGCATTTCTCCGATACAATATTTAGAAAACAGAAATAGAGATGGGGCAGGAGCATTGTTGATGTGACAATATTTGTATTTCACACAGTGCTGCATCAATCCAAAACATCTCAAATCCGCACCATGAATCACATCCTGACTGCAATGGCTGCCTGTAGACAGATGCAACATCCATCTTGTGCTGGCTGGCGAATTCCACAATTTGAACTACGAAATGAGAAAATATCTCATTTTCCCAGCCTGAGGGACGAAGCACTTTAGCCAGAGCACTGGGTCCACAACACGGAATCTACAACATTCATCTGAACAGGCTGTGGTGAAAGAGCTTGGTTTTCATATCTCATCTAAAGTTGGACAGCTCCAACGGTGCAAGCCAAACTCAGAACAACACTGGAATGCCAACTTAGCTAATGAGCACGAACTCTCATGGGAGTTCAACCTCAGAGATAATCTGGAAGTGACCCATCATAGAATTCCTACCCCGCTAATCCCCCTAACCCAGACATCTTTGGACACTAAGGGGCAATTTAGCATGGCCAACCCTCCTGCACATAGTGCAGAAGGAGGCCAATGATTCTATATTCATTCGGCCCCATTGAGTCTGCACCAACAACAAGCTCACCCAAGCCCTATCTCCGTAAACACATATATTTATCCTGCTAATCCCCCTGACACTAAGGGGCAATTTAGCATGGCCAATCCACCTAACCTGCACATCTTTGGAGTGTGGGAGGAAACCGGAGCACCCGGAGGAAACCCACACAGAGTCGGGGGGAACGTGCAAACTCCACACAGCCAGGTGACCCGAGGCTGGAATTGAACCCGGGTCACTGGCGCGGTGAGGCAGTAGTGCTAACCACTGTGCCACCGTGCTGACCTAGATTAGGGTGGCATCGAACTGACGGTATTTATCTACTGCCTGACTTCCAAAGGCTCTATTTACCAAGTTTTTGCGGTAAAGAATAACTCCTGATAGTGGTGGAGGCTACCTCGCTGAATATGTTTAAAGCGCGGATGGATGGATTCCTGATCGGTAAGGGAATTAAGGGTTATGGGGATCAGGCGGGTAAGTGGTACTGATCCACGTCAGATCAGCCATGATCTTATTGAATGGCGGGGCAGGCTCGAGGGGCTAGATGGCCTACTCCTGCTCCTATTTCTTATGTTCTTATGTTCTTATGATTCAAAGAGCAACAAATTGGTAGATAGCCAAAGCACGGGGGGCGTGGATATAGGTTGTGGGAATACCATCATCACAGTGCTTCAAGTATGTGGCACATCCACCTCCACAAGGGGCAAAGGAAGGCGGGCAATAAATATTGGCCTGGCTAGCAGTGCTCATACCAAAGAATGAGTATAAAACAACAGGCTCCACTGCTGACTCTTGCCGTACATCGCAAATGGGTGTGTGTTTGGGGGGGGGGGGGGGGGGGGGGATATGGTAGGGAGGGTGGTGATGCGCAACAAAAATTGGCACCTCCAGGGGAAAATGTTACGCTGTTGGCAGTCACAGGATATTTTTTGAGCTAATGGTGTGCGATCTGCCCATGCAAATGATGGAACCGCAGAGTTTCCTGGTATTCACACCAGTTCAAGGAAGCAGAGGCAATGGAACCTGAAATTATATCCCGAGGCACTCCCTCCAAGATGTCAGTGCCACGCGTGCATCCGTGCAAAACTGCAGAAAAGTACCAGGAAATTTACCCTACCAGAAACTGTATAATATTTTTGAAATCTAATTCTTGGTGCCTTTCCTCATCCTTTCCCAGCTTTTGGTTTTTTGCTCGGACCTGTCAGGACAGGTGCTTAGCTCTGGACTGCCTCATAATCATGCCATTTGTGAGGCTGATTTCAGAGACATTCTGTCATTAATAACTTCCTCCGTCTCTCTGGGTTGCACAAGGTTTAATTTGCGCCCATCAACTTGGTGATGAAATAACTGAGTGTGGTGGGGGAGGGAGAGGGTTTCCACCAATCAGCTTACTCCACCCCTTCCTAAATGTTTAAATATGTCCACCTTAATAGGGATGCGAAACAATGAAGCCTCGACTACTATTTCTGCTTGCCCCAGTGTCCCTCTACCCCCACAGAAGCAGTTCAGAGAAGGTTCGTTCACCAGATCTTTGGGAATGAAGGTCATGAGGAAAGATTGGACAGTCTGGGCCTGGATCCACTGGGGTTTAAGACAATGAGAGGCCATCTTATTGAAACATAAAAGACCTCGAGGGGACTTGCAGGGTGGATGCTGAAAGGTTGTGAGAGACCAGAACTAGGGGACATGATTTAAAAATAAGGGGGTCTCCCAATTAAGACAGAGGTGAGGAGAAATTCTTTCCCTCAGAGATTGTTAGTTTGTGGAATTCTTTTCACCAAGAGAACAATGGAGGCTGGGAAATTGAATGCTTTTAAGACCATGTTAGATAGATTTTTGATTGACAAGGGAGCCAAAGGTTATAGGGGGAGTAGACAGAAAAGGAGAGTTGAGGCCACAATTAGATCAACCATGATCTTATGAAATAGCAGAGCAAGCTCGGGGGGCCAAAAGGCCTTCTACTGCTCCTAATTTGTATGTGCTAGGAACATGTACACATGTGCCTGTGTTTGCATCAGATGAAGACAGGACCAAGCTTCGCAATGATGTGTTTCACAGTCAATTAGCTTACAGTCACTGTCCAGGCTAGGGCAATAGGAATGGCCAGTATTAAGGGCCAGATCAGAAACTCCAAGGTATTTTATGAAGTTAGCCTAGTTAGCCAAACTTTTACATTTGATTTTGCATTAGGATGAGCAGGAGATGTTTCACTCCAGGTATGATTCAAGTGACCCACTAGAAAGCTTTTAGCAAATCAAACTTTATTTAAGAACACAGAATATAACAAAATGAATTATCATAGCTTTTACCAATTAAAATATTTAAACATGACAAAGTATAATTCTTAACAGCGAGCTATCTCTATTGTTCCAAATTAGTTGTTCCCCCATAAACATGAATCTCTTCTTTCGAACCAGTTCACACAGAAAGCCAAATATGCTTACATGGGAACTAGATTTCTGACCTTTTAACACCTCTGGAGAGTGATCCAGACAGACACTGGTCTTCTAATTCTCATGCAGCAGCTTTCAGAGAAAGCTCTACCCCCAGTCGAATCTGAGAAAGAGATTTATTTATTGGCAGATTCCAATTTCCACTCCAAGCAGAGCAAGAGATACAGAGAAAGCAACCTCTCTCTAAACATCCCAAAAAAGCAACCTTAAGTTCTCTGTGTAAGCCTAGCTCCACCCGGTCAAATGACCTTATCTGTCAATCAACCTAATCAAGCCCTACTCTGCAATATCCCAAAGGAATAATGACAGAACCCTGCATTAGTTTAGATTAAAACAAACATTGTAGCAATTTAGATCAATTATGCTGCTGCAGTAACAATATTGACAGACAGAATGGCTCTGATAATAAAAACAAACTGCTACAACAGGCCTTGCACAGAAAAACATGGCAAATACATTTTTTAAAGGCACAGTATCGCCACACCAGCTTGGTGAGGTATACAATAGCTGTTGGCCTGCAAGACTATAGAAGTCATGATGTGGAGATGCCGGCGTTGGACTGGGGTGAACACAGTAAGAGTTTTCACAACACCAGGTTAAAATCCAACAGGTTTATTTGGTAGCAAATACCATTAGCTTTCGGAGCGCTGCTCCTTCATCAGATGGAGTGGAAATGTGCTATAGAGTGTTCTATAGACTACAGAAGCCCCAGACTTCAGCCTTGGCTTGGGGCTCGCACTCTCAGCTTTTGGTTAGAAGGTTTCGGGTTCAGGCTCCACCATTTGAGGACAAGGTCTATTGCCAGTGTGCCACTGAGATTCTGCCCAGTTGGAGATGCCATCTTTCAGAAGAGAAATTTAACCAAGGCCCACTCAGGTAGCTGTAAATGATCCTCGGGCATGATTGCGAGAGAAACAGGGATGAATTCTCCCAGAGTCCTGGCCAACATTCATCCCTCAGAAGGAAGCACCGAAAACAGATGATCTCATGGATCATTTTGTGGGGTCTTGCTGCGAGCAAACTGTTAAATCCCTGAATTACTACACTTCAAAAAGTACTCTCATTGGGTGTCAGATGCTTTGGGATGTCCTGGGGTGCTGAAAAATTTTTTGGAGAACATTAATTCTGAAATTCCATGTGGGTGGTCACTGCTCACCCTGGCACTCTTGGGATTTCCCAATCTGCTCCCAGAACAATGGCAGGAAGCCAAGAGAAATGGTAAGGAGTGCAGAACTGCTCCCAGTTTATTGTTTGTAGTTGTAACCAATGATTTTGCATATTGCCTAAGGATAACTATGAAAGAGTCTGACGTGTCAAGTGTGGCAATGCCAGAGAGAAACATGTGACCTTGGGTCTATGGTTCCCAAAAACTCTCCACCCCCTGAGGGTTTCCTCAACTCGTGCCTGGATCTGCCGGAGATGAATTGAGAGAGAGACTGGTGGCTATGACTCAACAACTCCAGCACTACAATAATGGCAGATGGTGAATTGAATTGTTTCCACATTCCCGCATTTAAACAGACTGATGGCCAAAACTCAACTTGTAAATATTCAACTAAAATGACCAAAACATTTGACAAGCGTCTGTGGAGAGAGAATAGAGCCAACATTTTGAGTCAGGATGCTGTCCGACCTGCTGAGGTTTTCCAGCATTTTCCGTTTTTATTTCAGATTCCAGAATCCGCAGTATTTTCGCTTCGACCAAAACATTTGTTTGTCAAAAAAAAAATTTGAGAAGGAGACAATTTTCCTATTTGATTCAAATCAGTCTGAGGCAAATTCAGGGGAGGGGCAGCTTATAATATCACCGCCACCATGCTTGTGGCTCGACATGGTGGTGGTAGTGGGTCTGAAATAGGAGGCAAAACAGTTATTCCACCGGCTCCGATTTTCCAGCAATCCGTGATCCTGTGTCTGACCGGAAACAGTTATTAAAAGCCCAAATTCCATTCTCATCCCTGCTTCATTACCATCAAGGGAGGCAATGGCCTAGTGGTATTATCACTAGTCTATTTAAGCCAGAAACGCCACTAATGTTCTGGAGGACCCAGGTTCGGATCCCGCCTCAGCAGATGGTGGAATTTGAATTCAATAAAAAAAATCTGGAGTTCATAATCTACTGATGGCCATGAAACCATTGTTGGAAAAACCCATCTGGTTCACTAATGTCCTTTAGGGAAGGAAATCTGCCTGGCCTGGTCTACATGTGACTCCAGAACCACAGCAATGTGGTTGACTCTCAACTGCCCTCGGGCAACTAGGGATGAACAATAAATGCTGGCCAGCCAGCGATACCCATGTCCCACAAATGAATAGAAAAAAGTCCCTATTTCTGCTCAAAAAATAAGCACAACACAAGATGGGAAGCAGCCATTTTGAGCAAACAACAACAGAATCCTTGGCAGCAGTTATCATCATAGAATCAGTAGAAGGCGGCCATTCAGCCCATCGAGCATGCACCGACCACAATCCCACCCAGGGCCTATCCCCATAACCCCATCATGCACTGACTCTGCTAAACCCCCTAACACTAAAGGGCAATTCATCAAGGCCAATCAACCTACTCGCACATCTTTGGACTGGGAGGAAACTGGAGCACCCAGAGGAAACCCACGCAGACATGGGGAAAATGTGCAGACTCCGCACAGACAGTGATCCAACCCAGGAATCGAGCCCGGGTCTCTGGCACTGTGGGGCAGCAATGCTAATCACTATGTCACCGTGCCATCCTCGGAAGGAGCATACGAGCTTTGGTACGCATTTCTGCTTTGCAGTCACTTGTGGCTTTTGAGGTTTAAAAGACTTCCACAATCAATGTCTTTAATGTTACAAAGGTTGCCAAAACTGCTGCTTGACACTTCAGATTGCTGCTGCTTCCATTCACTCCCTCTGCCTTAAGGCAAACCCATTAAAATCAACCACTTGAAACTGGATTGACACCTCCTATGACAGGCGGGGGAGCACATTCCACAATGGTCACTCTTCAAATTCAACATACCATTTGCCTCCTCATTGCTTAATGCGCTTGCACGCTACCTTCCTGTGTTTCACACACAATACCCAAATGGCTCTGAAAACTAACATTACAAGGTGCCTCACCATTTAGAAACCTATTCTGCTTCCAAGGAGAGGATCCCCACTCTCATATTTCCAACATATCACATGTTGGACTCCTTGCGGTGGCACAGTGGTTAGCACTGCTGCCTCACAGCAACAGGGACCCGGGTTCGATTCCCGGCTTGGGTCACTGTTTGTGTAGAGTTTGCACGTTCTCCCCGTGTCTGAGAGGCAGCAGCACGAACCATTGTGCCACTGTGCCACTCACGATCAAAGGCTCAAAGATAAGGCTACAACATGCTGAGAGAAAGATTTACATTTACTGTATATGGTTGTGTAAAAGTCATTCTCATGTAAATGTCGACCCCATGATTTGGACCTAAAAGATATAATTATTTGCATAGACCCCGTCTTGCGTAAAAGTCAACCGAAGCCCAAAAAAATTCAGAAAAAGTTAAAAAGTTTATTTATTAGTGTCACAAGTAGGCTTACATTAACACTGCAATGAAGTTACTGTGAAAATCCCCCAATCGCCACACTCCGGCGCCTGTTCGGGTACACTGAGGGAGAATTTAGCATGGCCAATTCACCTAACCAGTGAGTCTTTGGACTGTGGGAGGAAACTGGAGCACCCGGAGGAAACCCACGCAGACACGGGGAGAATGTGCAGACTCCACACAGACAGTGACCCAAGCAGGAATCGAACCTGGGTCCCCAGCACTGGAAGGCAGCAGTGCTAACCACTGTGTCGCCGGGCATCCCAAATATAATTCTGCAAAGATTTTGAGATTTGATTGTGTATGTGTTCAGAATTATTAAACATGAGAATTGGTAAATAAACATTTAAAACATGCTTATGTTTTCCTCTATGATTATATAGAGCTTCGGGAAGTTGTTAAAAGTTGGCACATCGATATCCAAGCGCTTCATTTCAGAGCTGCGGGAAATCAGGAAGCGAAGTTTAAAGAAGAACACAAGAGATAGGAACAGGAGTGAAGCAGCCTGTCATAGCTGCTTCATCATTCAGTATGATCACGGCTGATCCTGAGTTAGCATTGGCTTTCGCAGTGGTTAGCACTGCTGCCTCACAGCTCCAGGGTCCCGGGTTCGATTCCCGGCTCGGGTCACTGTCTGTGTGGAGTTTGCACATTCTCCTCGTGTCTGCGTGGGTTTCCTCCGGGTGCTCTGGTTTCCTCCCACAGTCCAAAGATGTGCGGGTTAGGTTGATTGGCCAGGTTAAAAATTGCCCCTTAGAATCCTAAATTGCGTAGGTTAGAGGGATTAGCAGGTAAATATGTGGGGGTAGGGCCTGGGTGGGATTGTTGTCGGTGCAGACTCGATGGGCCGAATGGCCTCCTTCTGCACTGTAGGGTTTCTATGGTTTCTTGTCTCCTTAAAAGACTGCCTCTTTTGGGAAAGCCTGTGGATTCTAAAGCAGAGCCTTACTCCCTGGTAAAAACAAATTACTGCAGATGCTGGAATCTGAAACCAAAAGAGAAAATGCTGGAAAATCTCAGCAGGTCTGGCAGCATCTGTGAGGAGAGAAAAGAGCTGACGTTTTGACTTGATTTATTGTCACATGTATTAACATACAGTGAAAAGTATTGTTCCTTGCGCGCTATACAGACAAAGCATACCTTTCATCGAGAAGGAAAGGAGAGATTGCAGAAAGTTGTGTTACAGTCATAGCTAGGGTGTAGAGAAAGATCAACTTAATGCAAGGTAAGTCCATTCGAAAGTCTGACAGCAGCAGGGAAGCTGTTCTTGACTCGGTTGGTACGTGACCTCAGAGATTTGTATCTTTTTCCCGAAGGATGAAGGTGGAAGGGAGAATGTTTGGGGTGCGTGGGGTCCTTAATTATGCTGGCTGCTTTGCCGAGGCAGCGGGAAGTGTAGACAGAGTCAATGGATGGAAGGCTGGTTTGCTACATTCACGATCTTTTGTAGTTTCTTGCGGTCTTGGGCAGAGCAGGAGTCATACCAAGCTGTGATGCAACCAGAAACAATGCTTTCTATGGTGCATCTGTAAAAGTTGGTGAGAGTCCTAGCTGACATGCCATATTTCCTTCGCCTTCTGAGAAAGTAGAGGCATTGGTGGGCTTTCTTAACTATAGTGTCGGCATGGGCGGACCAGGACAGGTTGTTGGTCATATTTTGAGTCCAGATGACCCTTTGTCAAAGCTAAAGGCTTTGAAAGTGGGAGATATTTATACTGCAGGGCAAGGGAATGATAGAAATCATAGAAACCCTACAGTGCAGAAGGAGGCCATTCGGCCCATCGAGTCTGCACCGACCACAATCCCACCCCACATATTTACCCGCTAATCCCTCTAACCTACGCATCCCAGGACTCTAAGGGGCAATTTTTAACCTGGCCAATCAACCTAACCCACACATCTTTGGACTGTGGGAGGAAACCGGAGCACCCGGAGGAAACCCACGCAGACACGAGGAGAATGTGCAAACTCCACACAGACAGTGACCCGAGCCGGGAATCGAACCCGGGACCCTGGAGCTGTGAAGCAGCAGTGCTAACCATTGTGCTACCGTGCCGCCGCACAATGAGTCATTGTCACAAAAACAAGAGGAAAGGCTGCTAATGGCAGCCCATAGAGAGAATAAAAGGTGTGAATGGCCAAACAGTAGAGAAGGTGAATTCAGAGGGTAAGCTGTAACAGATGAAGATGTAGGGGGGAGGGGGGAGAAGAGTAAAATTGAGAAAAGGGGGGAAAAGGGAAGAAAAGGGGGAGAAAAGGTAAGGAAAGGGGGGATAAAATTGGGGGAAATAAAGAAAGACGTTAAAGAAATAAAAGATAGGGAACAGTTATAATAAAAGGTAGAGAATAAAATAATATAATAAAAGATAGAAAACAGTAAGCTTGCCCAGACAGCATCAACTATAATTGGCCACTCCCCCCCCCCCCCCCCCCCCAATCCCCTGCGTGGGTGTTCTCAGAAAGAAATGGCAATCACAGGTCTCAGTGTCAAGTTAAATAACCGATCAAAATTCCTGGGCTGAGGATCTGTGACAGGGTGAGGATAGAACCAGTTCTTGGAAAGGAGCATCCAGCAGGGCAGCTGCAATAGAGTGACCCAGGAAACGATATTGCGAGTGCCGGCTGCCAGGGAGGCGATGATTGCTATTCGAGGTGTCAGCCGTGGGCTCAGTGGGTAGCGCACTTGTCTCCGAGTCAGAGAGGTCGTGCCACCCAGGTTCCACGTCGGAGACGTCGAGCACAAGAGTGAGTCTGACATTCCAGATGCAGTGCCGAGGGAATGCTGCATTGCCGGAGATGCCACCTTGCAGATAAGATGTTATACCAAGGGCCAGGCCTCCCTCTCAGGTTGATGTATAAAGTGGTTGGGGAGCTGTCCCCGGCGACCTAGTCAATATTTATCCTTCCAGCAATTTCACTGAAACACAGAGGGCGGGAATTCCCCCCCCCCCCCGGCATGTTGTCTGGTGACGGAAGCAACTCTCCATTGGTCGCCGGCAGGATTTTCCAGTCCTGCCAAAGTCTAAGCGTTATGAATGGCTCCCTGCCCCGCTGCAGGGGATCCCGCTGTGAGGACTCACCCTCAGTGAGACTAGAAGATCCTGCCTAAGGGAAGGTTCGGAAAATCCCGCCCAGATGATCTGACCATCATTGCTTTGCCTCCTGCTACGTGCAAATTGGCTGCTGCATTCCCCACAACAATGACGGTACTTCAAACGTTCATCATTGGCTGCGGGATGCACTAAAAATTCAAACGATACAATATAAATTAATTATTTTGAGGGCATTATGTAACAAGGAAACTGATGCTTTTAAAAATCAGAGATTTTTAAAGGTACCTATCCATTTCTTCTTTGAAAAAAATGGTGCACTTGGAACAAATAGCACTCTCATGAAACATTGCTGCCTTTACAAGGAATTAATCACACCTTATTAAATAAAAGTTAACCAACTTTAACAGCAAGCACTGAGTGAGGGCGATTAAAATATTCAGAACTGCATCAGCAGAAACTGCACTCACACTTTGTCTCACCTCAAACAAACTGTAGAAATTTGCAACACAGAAGGAAGCCATTTGGCCCACCATCCCTGTGCTATCACTTTGCAAACAACAGCTGCACAGGGCTGGAGTATTATCAAATAGTTAAAGATATGCAGAAGGAACATCAATCTGTTACTTAGTCTGTTTAAAACAGGAATGGCCAAATTGAACAACAGCAACTTGCATTCGTATAGCACCTTCAACGTAGCAGAACATTGATTCCATTGACTCATTGAGTTTTTAAACCTCAAAAAGTATGGATTTGGGGCCGGGTGGCATGTTCAGATGTTAGAAACCTCAAAACTGAACCTAGCCCTTCTTTAAATCCAAAGAGATGCAAGTTGACCTTGCTAAATTGCCCTTTAGTTTTCCAAGTTGTGTAGCGAAGGTGGATTAGGGAGATCGGGTGGGGGTGTGGGCCTGGGTAAGATGCTAAGTTGGTGCAGACTCAATGGGCTGAATGGCCTCCTTCTGCACTGTAGGGTTTCTATGATTCTATGAAATCTGCCCACTTCTGGGTTAGCACAGTGAGAAGTCTCCAAACACCAGGTATCTCCACTTCTGAGTTTAACAGGGGGAATAATAGGGGAATGGGAACCAAGTCATACCCAGCGGGCTGGTTGCTCATTTGGATATTGCGATGAGATGTGTACCTCAGGTTTTACCTCCATTTTAAATTTGACATTGGCCAGCCAGAATCCCCAGGCCACTGGTTCTCCTCACTGCCGCTTCCTGACCAGCTACCTTTTCCATGCTTTTAGTTCTCAGCAGCTTTTATTTAAACCGGAAACACCTGATTTATTACCAAGCGCCAGTTACATAAATACCTCGGGACATTTTACCACACTTAAAAAGGTGCTATCTAAATGCAAGTTGGTGGTACTGAATGTGGCGATTGTTAAAAATAGGTCACGTCACAAAGCATTTCCTTAGCATACCTTGACCGATTTGTTAATATTACTGCCCTGCAGCTATTGCTTTTAAACATGGAAGGCATTAATTTTTTTTAACAATGGAAAAACACAACTCATTCAGAAATCGCCACTAACGTTCTTCATTAACAGACTCTCTGCCAAAGCAAGATGCACAATTTGTGCTAGGTACAAATCCAATGACTGATTGCACCAATTTTCCGCTCAATGTACATGCCACACCAACAAAACACTTCTCACTTATACAAGGTGTCTCTTTATGGGGAATGGGAGAAGTATTTTCCAGATTTGTTTTCCCATATTTGGGCTGTGTCCTTATTCAGTCTTTTGCCTTTCCCAGAAAAGTGTCCAGCACTGGGCGGATACAGAGCTGTGGATCATGCTGCACAGGGGAAGGCGATGGCCTAGTGATATTATCGCTAGACTATTAATCCAGAAACTCAGCTGCAGGGCGGCATGGTCGCACAATGATTAGCACTGCTGCCTCACAAGGACACAGGTTCAATTCCCGCCTCGGGTCACTGTCTGTGTGGAATTTGCACATTCTCCCCGTGTCGGCATGGGTTTCCTCCGGGTGCTCTGGTTTCCTCCTACACTCCAAAGATGCTCGGGTTAGGTTGATTGAGCATGCTAAATTGACCTTAGTGTCAAGGGGATTAGCAGGGTAAATGTGTGGAGCTATGGGAATAAGGCCTAGGTGGGATTGCGGTCGGTACATACTCAATGGGCCGAATGGCCTCCTTCTGCATTGTAGGGATTCTATGTTCTGGAGACCCGGATTCGAATCAGATGGCGGAATTTGAATTCAATAAAAAAAAATCTGGAATTAAGAATCTACTGATGACCATGAAACCATTATTGATTGTCCGAAAAACCCATCTGGTTTGCGAATATCCTTTAGGGAAGGAAATCTGCCATCCTCACCCAGTCTGGCCTACATGAACCAAAGCAATGTGGTTGACTCTCAACTGCCCTTAGGCAACTAGGGTTGGGCAATAAATGCTGGCCAGCCAGCGATGTCCATGTCCTACGAATGAATATATGTGACAAAATAGGCGGACCAGTGGATTTTTACATTTCTGTGATTTTGTATTTTGGTCTGACAGTTGCATGAGATTCAAAGCAATGAACCCTGTTAATGTTTTTTTCCATAACAATATATTTTTATTAAATCTTATTAATAATTAGTATTAGGAAAAACAAGAACAATGTATGGGCCATGGAGACATATCACTTGCCCTGGTATGTAGTTGGTCTGGCTTAATTTTGTGTTCTAGTATTTATGGGCAGCGATTGGTTAGCACTGTGCCTCACACCACCAGCGACCTGGGTTTGGTTCCAGTTTGGGTGACTGCTGTGGAGTTTTCTGGGTGCTCCGGTTTCCTCCCACAGTCCAAAGATGTGTAGATTAGGTGGATTAGCCATGGTAAATGCGTGAGGTTACAGCGAAAGGGCAGGAGATTGGGCCTAGGTAGAATGCTCTTTCAGAGAGTCAGCGCAGACTCGATGGGCTGAATGGCCTTCTTTTGCACTAGCGATTCTATGATGATTCTATGATAGTACATTGTGTTCAAAAACCTTCCTGCATTGCATTGCAGAATAGCCCCACTGCATTGCTGGTATCACTGCATATCATATTTGTCATAACTATTCTAGTCACCTACCCCAGTAAAATACTGACAATCTCACGTTAATTATACCTTTCCAGAACAGCAGACAGGCCAAGTGTCACAGATTTCTGCCGAGTTGCCTAAACATCATTAAAGGCATCCTTTTTGTAAAAAAAAAGCCCTGAGTTCGGACTTGAGTGGTGATGGTTTCTCACATAGCATCCCTGCAGTGCAGAAGGAGGCCATTCGGCCCATCGAGTCTGTACCAACAACAGATCTTACCCCCACAACACCATCCATCTACCCGAGCTAGTCCCCCTGACACTAAGGGGCAATTTAGCATGGCCGATCAACCTAACCCACACATCCTTGGAAACCGGAGCACCCGGAAGAAACCCACACAGGGAGAATGTGCAAACTCGACACAGACAGTGACCCAAGGCTGGGAATCGAACCCAGGTCCCCGGCACTGTGAGGCAGCAGTGTTACCCACTGTGCCAACATGGTGGCTCCTATCACAAGAGTGCTGGGGGAAGGGAGGTGGAGCAAAAGGTTCCACTTTGCCAGGGAATGCTAATTGGGGGCAATAATCACCCTGGGACATTCGAATGCAAGTCATAGCTACTGCTTACCAGAGTCATATCAACAGAGATCCACATGCAAGCTCACAGTCCCAGTCAAGAAGTCAGTACCATACAGCATGGAAAAACATCACCAGAATAATTAATTCCTCGGTTAGATTTTTATCGAGGAATTTCACATCATAAGTTATCGACTATCTCTCTGAAGTCATGCTTTTAGCAGCTTAATAGTGTTTTTGGGGTGGAGAGAGAGGGAGGGTGCTGGATTCTGCTCCATCTCCCTGGATGATTTATCAATTCAATTAAATTTCTGCAGTTATGCACCTCTTGAAGAAAGTCACAGAGAGACCAGGCAGAGATCCTATACAGAAAGGGGGAGTCCTTCCACTATATTAAATCTGACTGCAATCTTCCAACACAACAGCAACCCCACAGGAGGACAGCAACAACAGCAACTAAAACATTGATGTCCGCACTGGACAGTTAAATAAGATGATTGCACAACAGAAAGACCACTGTAAAACACAAGAGATCGCTTCCACATCAATTATTCTAACAAGAAAACAGAAATTATTATAACTGGCATTATATCCTCCACCACCCCCACCCCACCCCCCCCAATGAATAAATGGTTCTAACCAATTCAGTCTTTTTGTATTCAATTCAATAAAAAATAAATAATCTAGGCAAGCTATGAAAACTCGATGTTTCATGCTGATTGACTCGATAGGTTGACCTTTAAAAGTCTAGGATAAAGATTGGTTCCAGCCAACTACACACAAGATAGATAGAGAGAGAGAAAACGATAGATAGATAGATCATTCTCTTCTTAGCAAACCTCAAGACCGCTTTAAACCCAACGCAGAGCAGCCTAGATCTTTATGGATGATATACGAAGTCAAGTTTGATCTGTGTGTTACACAGAAGGAGTGTTTAAACCAATCTATCGGACACAATCTTATGCGCGTTTGCCCCCCAAAAAAGGTTCTCCTCCCTGGTTTGAAGATTTAACACAGGAAGGGGGTGGCACAGGCTCTGGGTTCCCCCCCCCCCCCAGAGGGGACAGGGGGCAAAACAAACAGCCCCTGGCACCTTACTGGCTGCCCCCAGAATAAAAACCAGCAGGATAAATTCGCCAGGTTAAGACAGGAACATAGCTCATTATGGAATGTGCAGAGAGGGATATAGCTATATATATATATAATGAAATGTATTTGATGGCTGATATTTATTGCAAATGTGCCTATTTATTAAATGCAGGTGGATATTTAATATGTGAACCATTATGAGTTGTTATAAATGATATGTCGTCCGCTGTTAACACACCGCAGTTCCTCTCTGCCCCTGGAATCCCCCCCTCACTCCTTCCATGAAACATTTTCACTTACCTTCCACTGGCTCATTCTCTCGCCGAGACACTATAAACAAACATGGTTTTACTGAGGATTGTGATAGGAAGCGAGAGGCTTTCTGCTGCTCGGATTCTGCCGATTTCCCCTCTCTCCCGTAAAATGTGACGGAATAAGTCAATGTCCCAGGTTCAATAAACTTTGCTCTTGTACACTTGGGTCTGCCAATTTCTCCCCTGCTCGCTTTTCCTGCTCCTCTCTTTGAGCAGGTTTTGTAACGCACCTTCTTTACAACAACCTCAAAATCCTCTTCCTCTCGCGATCTGTTAAAAGGATAATAAAAGGAGTGGGGAAGGGAGAAGGTTTGTTACCTGGTTCTGCTTTCTGAACGCTGCTGTGTACAGCGGGGAGGCGTTGACTCCACGTCAAGAAGGCGGTGCTTAATCTATCTGAGGTTAGTGAAACTCGCGCACTCAGAGTGGGGAATAGTCTATCCACTCATTGCTGTCAGCCCAGTGCATCAATTCATAAATAATAGAATCTTAACAGGTCAGGACAAGGCCATTCGGCCCATCATGGCTGTGCCAGCTTTTTGAAAGACCGCTTTCCCCCAAGTCCCCACTTGTTCCATGTCTCAGTTTCTCTGTTTAATTCGTGGCATAGTGGTTAGCACTGCTGCCTCACAGCGCCAGGAACCCGGGTTCAATTCCAACCTTGGTTCACTGTCTGTGTGGAGTCTGCCCAATTTCACCGTGTCTGCGTGCATTTCGTCCAGGTGCTCCAGTTTCCTCCCACAGTCCAAAGATGTGCAGGTTAGGTGGATTGGCCATGCTAATTTGCCCCTTAGTGTCCAAAGATGTGCAGGTTAGGTGGATTGGCCATGCTAAATTGCCCCTTGGTGTCCCAAGATGTGCAGGTTAGGTGGATTGGCCATGCTAATTTGCCCCTTAGTGTCCAAAGATGTGTAGGTCAGGTGGATTGGCCATGCTAAATTGCCCCCCCTCGGTGTCCAAAGATGTGTAGGTCAGATGGATTAGCCATGGGAAATGTGTGGGGTTACGAGGATAAGGTGGTGCTTAGGGCCTGGGTAAGATGCTCTGTCAGAGAGTTGGTGCAGTATTGATGGGCCGAATGATCTCTGTAGGGATTCTATGAAGGCTTACTATTCAATCTCCTACTACCGTGCTTTGAGTCAAGGCACTCCAAGTCAGAATAACTCATTCCATAAAAAGATTTTTCCTCGTCCCCTGTGGTTCTTTTGCCAATTATCTTGACTCCTGTGGCCTCTGGATGCTGACACCCCGACATCCCCCCCACCCAACACACACACACCTCAACAGCCTGTAGGAAGTTTCACGTTTACTTTATTAAAAACTCATCATAATTTTGAACACCTCAGTTCAATCTCTCCATAACCTTCTCTGCTCCAAGAAGAACAATCCCTGCCTCTCCTGGCTCTCTGCGGAATTGATACAACCATAGATAAACATATACAGAAAGATCTGTGAATTCATTGTGAGAAATATCTAGTTCATGGTTCATAGCAATGTTCTAGAGGGTTTGTTTAGCTCTGAGAAGGTTGAAGTTATCTGTAGAAAATGGGATAAATGCAACTAAAGCAGCTTGGAAATTGGCACCCTTAAAGGTTGGGGCCATTTTGGACTTAAGGGGTTAACAGTTAGAAAGGTGAGATCATTAAAAAAAAGAGGGGTTTACTTGGCTGGAGAAGTGGAGACCAGATGTCTACACTGCTGGCCAAGAAATACAGCCCAAAGAGTTGTTTTGTTTTGGGAGCTAAAGCTACAATTAATTTAAAAGCATTCAGTGAATCCTAGAATGTTACATCATCATGGAGATGGCTGGAGCTAAAGAAAGTTCCATTTATTTCTGCGTTTGCTGGGGGAGTGTCTTCTGCAGCAGAGCAAAAGATCACACTGAAATGACACTACTGTTTGCAGGCTCCCAGCAGGAAAAGCATTGCTGTTAGCTGGCTCTGTGTATTTGGGGCTCAGGAGAAGTCAGGAGCTTTGATAGCTCTGTACAGTTACAGCTCAGAGGTCCACGGGGTCTAATTATAGCTTGGCGTTGCCAGGGAGATTGAGCTTGGTGAAATCCAGAGGTAGTGGTGGCTAGCCAGTGAAGCTAGCCAGCTAATAAAAGCACAGAAAAATTGCACCAGGAAGTAGAGGCTGGCGTGCAGACATGGAAAGCCGGGGAACAGAGTCCCGATGGATGAGATTGGAACTCTGGGAAGTGTGCAGTCATTGAGGCAGTCCAGGATGGAGCAGCTTTGAGGGAATTCAGAAAGTGAAAAGGTTGGAGTTCCTCTTGAGAGAGGCAATTTCATGAGATTAGTTGACTCACAGTGTTTACTAACTTCTGGGTGGGCTGCTGAGAAATCCATGGACTCTGACTTGGTCGCATTTATTATTTATTCTATGGTGTGGTGTGTTTGACCACAGTTTGCCTGTTAATTCACATGTACCTCATATTAACCAATGTTAGAGTGTATCAGCCATTTTAGCGTACATGATAAATATTGTAAATTGCTTTAGACAGATTTTTAATTGGTAATGGGTTGAAGGGTTATGGGGAGAAGGCAGGGAAATGGGTATGAAGAGCATATCAGCCATGATTAAATGGCGGAGCAGACCGGATGGGCTGAATGGCCTAATTCTGCTCCTATATCTTATGAATATATGAACTTATGAACTTATCTTTCTGACCTTGCATTTTAAAGTTTATTTTTGTTTGTTCAAAACCCGTGGGATCTTGTGGCTTTACTCTCTTAGCAAGTCTCTTGAATATCTTTCTACTTTAAACAAAATGTTATTGGTCCCTAACCGGATCTTACCCATATTTGGGGGTCAGGTCCAGTTTTGAATTAGCGCTCAACTTAATATTCATGTCTATTACATTCAGTGCGGCATTTTCCAGCCGCGCTCACCCCAAAACCAGAAAACCTTGCCCGGGGTCAACGGACCTTTACGAGGTCCACCCCCCCAACTGCTTCAATTCCCATGTCGGGCAGGATAGGAAAATCCCCCCCAGTATATTTTTCAGCATTGCTGTTGTCCACTGTCATTTCTCAGGCAATTTTACCCTTCTTTCAATAAAATAAGAACATAAGAACGGAAGAACTAGGAGCAAGACTGGGCCATCTGGCCCCTCGAGCCTGCTCTGCCATTCAATAAGATCATGGCTGATCTTTTCATTGACTCAGCTCCACTTACCCGCCTGCTCACCATAGCCCTTAATTCCTTTACTGTTCAAAAATTTATCTATCCTTGCCTTAAAAACATTCAATGAGTTAGTCTCAACTGCTTCACTGGGCAGAGAATTCCACAGATTCACAACCCTTTGTGTGAAGAAGTTCCTCCTCAACTCAGTCCTAAATCTGCTCCCCCTTATTTTGAGGCCATGCCCCCTAATTCTAGTTTCACCCGCCAGTGGAAACAATTTCCCAGCTTCTATCTTATCTATTCCCTTCATAATCTTATATGTTTCTATAAGATCTCCCCTCATTCTTCTGAATTCCAATGAGTATAGCCCCAGTCTACTCAGTCTCTCCTCATAATCCAACCCTCTCAACTCTGGAATCGACCTAGTGAATCTCCTCTGCACCCCTTCAGGTGCCAGTATATCCTTTTTCAAGTAAGGAGAGCAAAACTGTACACAGTACTCCAGGTGTGGCCTCACCAGCACCTTATACAGATGGAGTTTAAATGGCTTTGCCACTTGCGAGTTATCAGGCCAGTTCAATAATGTGCTGCAAATCATTTTGCTCAGTTCCACTTTGTGTTCCTACTCTCTCTGCTCTCCTCCACTGCCCTTGTCACCTGCAGCACAGATGCTGTGAGAAGGACCGACAGATCTATCCTCCCTCACCCTCAGAAGTGTTTCCAATTGCGTTTTCGCCATTGCAATCTTCATTTAAGAAGCAACAGTAATATATGGACTTCAATATGAAAAGTAGGTCGCTGCTGGATTTATCTCACTACTTCTTATCATTCCTATGCAGCGATCCTGTAGTAGGAACCCACGATATTGTTGGAAATAAAGGAACTCAGTTAGACACCACCTACTGGTGCAATAGTCTCTACACAACACTGAATGAAGTGAAACTGTCTAATTCATTAATTAAAATATTCCTACATCTTAGGGTCAATAAACTCTTCAGGATAGTGGCATCTTCAGCAATGGTTTAAAATATGGATTGATTTGGACCTGTCAATGTAGCTTCCTGAGTTAGCTCCTGATCTGATTTTGATCCGGCCTGAATCCTTCCTTCTTTTTAAGATGCTCCTGAAAACCTACAAACTTTTAGGGCAGGATTTTCCGGCCACGCTCACCCCAAAACTGGAAAATCCTGCCCGAGGTCTGGCTCTCACCCGCTACAATTCCCATGGCGGGTGGGATGGGAAAATCTGCTCCTTAGTCGCCTGTCCAGATGTCTCCTTCTTTGGCTCAGTGTCAACATTTGATCGCATTCCAACAATGAGCCGTGGGTTATTTCACTTCCCTAAGTGATATATGAATGCATGTGGTTGCTGTTGAATGCGTGAGGATCGCACATACCACACCATAGCCATGAGTGCAAAATCTCTCATGGGGGAAGGTTGTCTCACATCACTTAGGTTGATCACAAGGCAAATATGTCATGATATCAGGCTTAAACGTTATACAGATGGCCCATTGTACATCCAGGGAACTGACTACACTTGCTGTCGAGTCTTTTTTTAATGTTCAATGTTTTATATCAACTCAAATTGATATTCCTTCAGCTCCAAGTTACAGCTGTATGGATGCAAATCTACCTCATGATTTCCTTTTTTATTTATCTAAAACAGAAAAATGCTGGAAAATCTCAACAGGTCTGACAGCATCTGTGGAGAGAGAATAGAGCCAACGTTTTGAGTCAAGATGACTCTTCATCAGAGGTGAGCTCTAATATGAGGTACATATGAATTACTAGGCAAAATGTGGCCACACACACCACACTATAGAATAAATAACAAATGCAACCAAGTCAGAGCCCATGGATTTCTCAGCTGCTCACCCAGAAGTTAGTACTTGTGTTCTGTCTC
Source organism: Mustelus asterias (assembly GCF_964213995.1). Lineage (NCBI taxonomy): Eukaryota > Metazoa > Chordata > Chondrichthyes > Carcharhiniformes > Triakidae > Mustelus > Mustelus asterias. The sequence goes on along the minus strand of NC_135811.1, from coordinate 12,447,371 downwards.
CACAGATGCTGTCAGACCTGCTGAGGTTTTCCAGCATTTTTCTGTTTTTGTTTCCGATTCTAGCATCTGCACTATTTTGGGTTTATCCTGTTTCTTTATCTTCTCTTCGTGCCAAGACAGAAAATTATCCGGACACAAACAGTTTAACTGTTCCAAGTCATGAGCAACATTCCCAAATTTGGTTACTGAGCACTCTACAGACCAAAAGAGTTTAATTCCCAGTCCTTCAAATATCCCAGAATGAAGGGGAGGGCTGTAATGACTTCAATCAGGCCACTGAGGTTGGCCGATTGGAATACGAACTCCCCGATTAAGGAGTCAATTGATAGGCCAATAATTAACTCTTTTCCTTGTATTTAACTGGGAGTGTCAGTTCCTCTGGCACTCCTGAAGGTAGACGGCTGACTGATAGCACTGCTGTACTGCTGTTGGAATTGCAAATAAAGGGATTTTGGTGAAGGGACTTTTGCTTTCTAAAGACTTACTATAAGGGCAACAATCAGCTGAGAGATTTGGGTTCATTTGCTGTCCATTGACTCCTGCCGTGTCTGTGTGAATGTTTGATTGGAGCATGATTCTGATGACCCTGCACTCACCCCAAAACCGGGTTCACATACGAAGCATAGATACACATCAACCAGCATTGGTTGAACTGTATCACAGCACAAATCAATTTCAAAAGGAATTTGAAAGGCTTCACTAACATTTGAGATGATGGTTGCTTAAATCAAAACAAAGATATAACTGTTACAGGGAATCGCTGTAAACCCAAATACAACTGTAAATAGCCTTGTTATAATGATGGACAGCAAGCACATCCCTGAGACATGGATGTAGCTACACATCTAGAGCAGAAAGGTTCCACTTTGAGTCACTATAGATAATACATAGCAGTAATAAGGACTTCAGTCTGACACGACAAATCCAGGTAAGGCAGGAGAGATTAATTGATTATATGCATTATATCCACAAGAATTAACTCAGTTATTTTAGCTCTTTCAAACATTTGTAATCTTCAGAAAGTCCATCAAGGTGGAATAGTACAAGTAGACCTAGTAGTTATATGGGCGGCATGGTGGCACAGTGGTTAGCACAGCTGCCTCACAGCGCCAGGGGCCTGGGTCTGATTCCCAGCTTGGATCACTGTCTGTGCGGAGTCTGCACGTTCTCCCCGTGTCTGCATGGGTTTCATCCGGGTGCCCTGGTTTCCTCCCACACAGTCTGAAAGACGGGCTGGTTAGGTGCATTGACCCGAACAGGCGTCGGAGTGTAGCGACTAGGGGAATTTCACAGTAACTTCATTGCAGTGTTAATGTAAGTCTTACTTGTGACTAATAAATAGGCTCTACTTTAAAAGTTTTGACCTTTTCACACCTGGCATCAAGGTCAATTTTGCCTCTTGATCCCCACTGAACATGGATGTTTCCTGAGAGTGAGAGAAAGTGAGAGCAAAGAGAGGTCCCAGACCCAAATTCCCCCCATCCCCAGACCACATCATATCATCCAGATGTACCTCCCACTGACATACAAAACATCAGCCTAAGAGCAGAATCCTTTCAAGCTCGGGATTTAGGAGACATCTTGGAGAAGAGGAAAGGAAGTTTTTTTTTATTCATTCGTGGGACACGGGCATCGCTGGCTGGCCAGTGTTTATTGCCCATCCCTAGTTGCCCTTGTTCAGAGCGCAGTTGGAAATGCCTAGCTGGTCAGACAGCATCTGTGGAGGAGGAGAAACAGAATGAATGTTTCAGGTTAATGAACACAGATTGAAACAACCTGAGATGTGGGCTGGAATATTCCGGCTGTTCACGCCCCGCCGCCGCTGCAAGCGAGGATGAAGAATTTGGCGCTCAGCTAAATCTCTGTTCACTGCAGCGGGACCAGAGAATCCCACTGACGTGAACGCCCGGAAAATTCTGGCCATTAGCCTTGTTTCTCTCTCCCACAGATGTTGCCTGATGTGTTGAGAACCTTCAGCATTTTTCTGTTTTATTTTAGATTTTCAGCATCAACAGCGTTTTGCTTTTGGACAAGGATACTGACACCTTGCTGGTACAGAACATCAGCCTAAGAGCAGAATCCTTTTGTGCTTAGGATTTAGGAGACATCTTGGAGAAAAGGAAAGGAAGTTATTTTTTATTTATTCATTTGTGGGACATGGATGTCGCTGGCTGGCCAGCATTTATGGCCACCATCCCTTGCCCTTGTTGAGAGTCAACCACATTGCTGTGGCTCTGGAGTCACATGTAGGCCAGACTGGGTGAGGATGGCAGATTTCTTTCCCTAAAGGACATTAGTGAACCAGATGGGTTTTCCCAACAATTGACAATGGTTTCATGGTCATCAGTAAATTCTTAACCCCAGATATTTTTTATTGAATTCAAATTTCACCATCTGCCGTGGTGGGATTCGAACCCAGGTCCCCAGAACATTAGCTGAGTTGCTGGATTAATAGTCTAGCAATAATACTACTGGGCCATCGCCTCTCCCTGTACATTGTATAATTTGCTTGTTGTACTGGAAGCTATACTGGCTGAGTTTTGACTTGTCGCATCTTGATTTACATAAAATTAATACTATTATTGGTAAGAAAGATAATTAAGAATGGTTCTGAATCTTTACAGAACGGCCAACTGGTTCCACAGGATTTGGTTGACTGGCCAAAAATTTTGACAGAGCGATTATTTGGAACGAATGAGTCACCACATAAGTACTTTAAAGTCTAAGTGTTGAGTCACTGGAGACAAATGTCCCATGAGATGTCAGGAATGTGCTGGTATCAAGTCGTGGTTACTTAGTAGAAAAAGAGTTACAATTGATTAAGAGTTGATTAGAGAGGAAGTAAAATCTCCAGATCACACCGTGATCAGACATCAGAAAAGCAATGCCATTCTATCTGAACTAGAAACAGGAAACTCTCAGCAGGTCAGACAGCATCTGAAAGAGGCAGAACCAATCTTCCAGGTCAATAATCGTTCATCAAAACCAGGGGATGTCAGAGATTAAGAGTTTGGAAGAAACTCTAGACCAGGAACCAGGAAAATGGAGGGAGATGGGGAAAGTGGAATTGGGCAGTCTATAATATCAGGGAAGACAGATGACAATGAAATGATGAAGCAAGTGCGAGGCCAATAATTGAAGTGTGAACACATACCGACCTTTACCAATAGAACTGAACATCAGTCTGAACTCTGTTCCTCTCCCTGTTTTGGGCTTTGATTTGATCTGTTTTGATCTGTTTTTGGCACGTGAGAACACCATCCACCAGGTACACAGTACATACTCTTGCAACTTGGCCAGCGTTGTCTACCTGATACACTGCAGGAAAGGATGTCCCGAGGCATGGTACATTGGGGAGACCATGCAGACGCTAGGACAACGGATGAATGAACACTGCTCGACAATCACCAGGCAAGACTGTTCTCTTCCTGTTGGGGAACACTTCAGCGGTCACAGACATTCGGCCTCTGATCTCCGGGTAAGCGTTCTCCGAGGCGGCCTTCACGACACACGACAACGCAGAGTCGCTGAGCAGAAACTGATAGCCAAGTTCCGCACACATGAGCACGGCCTCAACCGGGATCTTGGGTTCATGTCACACTATCTGTAACACCCACAGCTTGCCTGGACTTGCAAACTCTCACTAGCTGTCCTGTCTGGAGACAATACACATCTCTTTAACCTATGCTTAATGCTCTCTCCACTCACATTGTCTGTACCTTTAAGACTTGATTAGCTGTAAAGAACCACATTCCAATCATTATTCTGTAAATTGAGTTTGTGTCTCTGTATGCCCTGTTTGTGAGCAGATCTCCCACTCCACCTGACGAAGGAATAGCGCTCCGAAAGCTAGTGGCATTTGCTACCAAATAAACCTGTTGGACTTTAACCTGGTGTTGTTAGATTTCTTACTGTGTTTACCCCAGTCCAACGCCAGCATCTCCACATCATGGGCTTTGATGTCAGTCTTTTAATTGATCACAACTTCAAGTAACCAGACCAAGTCACAGAGTTCTCTTGAATAGCTGTGTTAATCAAACTATATAGCTCAGCCCCTGTAAAGCCACAGGGCCACAGTCTGTAACTAGCCACAGTGTAGAATTCGGAAATACACAAGCAATTATAGTTTCAAATTTAATCACAAATTATTAGCATATACCTATCACGTTTTAGAAGTTATCTCTATCCACTCAGAGTCATTGATGAAGGTTACATCATTCAGATATTAAAGCCAATCACAATTACCTTATGCTTGCTGAATTATAATATCCAATCGGCATGAAGACTTAATGCATCATTGTACAAAGTTATCATTGTCCCAGCTTGTGCCCGTGTCAGTATATCACTCCCTTTTTCCAGTTACAGGTTTCTGATTTAATGAATTTTCTCAGACAAATGGCCTTGGTGCTTATCCGTGCAGAATTTTATAAGAAGATCTTTTATTTCACAGCAGCTTATGTGATTTTTAAACTAGTGTGATTATTAACCCTTTCACTCCCCACGATGCTGCTTAACCAACTGAATATTTCCATCTCTTTCAGTTCTTATAGCAGTAAAGCTGTACCGGAGTATGAAGCAATTTTAGATGAAAATGAGTCATGTTCTTAGAGCAAAAGAGGGGTTGAAGTGAAAGTATAAATAGAAGAAGAGGAGGAAAACCTCAGATATGATCTGAACTGTATGGTTGTGCATGTTTGAATCTGTGGCCAGAATGTTACTAGTATCGGGGCGGGCGAGGCTCACAGAACGGAATTCTCTGCTGGCCTTGTGGCGGGATTTTACAAGCCTCGTTCGAGCGAGGTCATAAAATCCCATAGTGTATCTCAGCTTTACCTAAAATGCGCTGATTACTATATGTTGGGTAAGGTTGAGATGATCTCCTTGCTCATGGGGTATGCGTCCTGAGAAAGCTGGGTTATGGAGAATGGAGGATAATGTGTACAGCAGTAATTACATAGAATTTACATCACAGACACACGCACCAATCAGCTCCATGTCAGTGTTTATGCTCCAGAGGAGTCACTGCTTACTCTGTTTACTTCATCTCACCCAATCACCATGTCCCTTTCTCCCTCATGTACTCATCCAGCATTCCCTTAAATGTGCACAGTGGTTAGCACTGCTGCCTCACAGCGCCAGGGACCCGGGTTCGATTCCCGGCTTGGGTCACCGTCTGTATGGAGTTTGCATGTTCTCCCCGCGTTTGCGTGGGTTTCCTCCAGGTGCTCCGGCTTCCTCCCACAGTCCGAAAGATGTGCTGGTTAGGTGCATTGGCCATGCTAAATTCTCCCTCAATGTACCCGAACAGGTGCCGGAGTGTGTGGCGACTAGGGGATTTTCACAGTAACTTCATTGCAGTGTTAATGTAAGCCTACTTGTAACAATAATGAATAAACATAAACATCTATGCAAACTGTCTCGACCACTCAATTCATTCTAAAACTGTACCTTCTATCTTTAATTTTATATAAGACCTGAGCGAGATAATTAAATAATTAAATAGAATAACTTGGGGAAATTTGGCAAGCGGTACAGTTGGAGTTTCCCTGCATTATGGACTGAGGAGTGAGATTGAGGCACTGCAGCACCCCCACTGGCGGCACAATGTAATTAGAGCATGGCAAGCTATTTAGAAATGGAAAAAAACCAAGACAAAAACATAACAGCAGGACGGAAGGCTTTGTGGGCAATAAGTAATCTGGTGGAGCAGAAAACAATGAATCTGGTGGCTTCATTAACTCCAACTTTTACAGATGCATCACAGAAAGCATTCTTTCTGCTTGTATCACAGCTTGGTATGGCTCCTGCTCTGCCCAATACTGCAAGAAACTACAAAGGGTTGTGAATGAAGGCCAGTCCATTACACAATCCAGCCTCCCATCCATTGACACTGTCTACACTTCCCACTGCCTCAGCAAAGCAGCCAGCATAATTAAGGACCCCATGCACCCTGGACATTCTCTCTTCCACGTTCTTCCGTCAGGAAAAAGATACAAAAGTCTGAGGTCACGCGCCAACCGACTCAAGAACAGCTTCTTCCCTGCTGCCATCAGATTTTTGAATGGACCTACATCGCATTAAGTTGATCTTTCTCTACACCCTAGCTATGACTGTAACATCTTGAGCCTGGTGAATGTACTGATTATAAATGTACCCCTGTTGGCAGCAACTGGGGTAGCTAAGAGATGGAAAGTATTTTAGAAATATTGTAATAGAATTATCAGGGGTTTTGGTATAGTGGATAAGGAGAAACTGTTTCCACTGGCTGGAGGGTCGATAAGAGAAGGACACTGGATTATTTGGTAAAAGCCAGAGGGAAGATGAAGAGATTTCTTTCCGATGCAGCGAGTTCTGATGATTTCAAAAGCATTGCCTGAAACAACATTGGAAGCAAATTAAATGGTAATTTTCAAAGGGGAATTGGATGAATAATTGAAAAGGAAAGATTTGCAAGGCTGTAGGAAAAAAGCAGGATAGTGGGACTAATTGGACAATCTTTCTAAGATAATCAAAACAGAAAATGCTGGGAAAACTCAGCAGGCCTGGCAGCACACGTGAAGAGAGGAAAACAAACGGGGGGGAGGGACTCCTCCCTCCCCCCCCCTCCCCCTCCCCCCCCCCCCCCCCCGCCAACACCACCCCCCAGCATGCTTTGCAATGACAGAGGAGGCCGATCATTGGCCGATCGAGGAATCTTCTAGTCCCACTGATGTCAATGGCTCTTAATGTGTCCCCCACTCTCTGCTACCAGGGAAACCCATTGCAGGGGAGTCACCATCAGTGGCTCCGGAGCATCCTGCCAGCAGGAAGGATGGGAAAATTACAGCCAGATTTAACATTTCGAGATCATGTTAACTCCGTTCCTCTCTCCACAGATGCTGCCGGACCTGCTGAGCTTTTTCCAGCATTTTCCGTTTTTATTTCAAATTTCCAGCCTCTGCAGTATTTTGCTTTTCTTTTAGTCGCTCTTTCTATGGGCATGATGAGCCAAATTGCTGCGTTCTGTGCTGCAATATTCAATGAAATAGATGTAGCAGAAAAATATGTGCAATACTCAGCGCTTCCAGCATGTTATAGATGGATCGTTGAGTGGATCTCCTATGCCATTGTTTATGGTGAGTCAGAGGCTACAATAGTACTGGGTGATGAATGAAGGAAACCTTTGTGGTTTGGTAGTATTGAAAAGGGGGTGGATCTTGAAATTCAGCAATCAAGTGAATAGGGAAAAGGTTCGGATTTTGTAATAGTAGGAAAGGGAAGATCCTTGAGATCACATCATTGGAGTGAGGAGCCTTGCAGTTGGCAGTGCTGAGGAGGAGATCTTACTTGCTGAACAAGTCAGATCCCAGAGGGAAACTTGGCTGAATGATCATAACCTTTTTTTTGTATTCTGAGAACAAGGAAAAATGCTATTGATTCCAGAAGTGTAGAATTCCAATTCCAATGGGATTTTAAAAAATTAAAGGACTTATTAACAGGAAAAGAAAGCTTAAGCACACAAGTTTAAAGTTTCATAGGTAAAATCGTCTTACAAAACTTCCCCAAAAGAACCCACTTAATCACAACACACATGTAAACACCTTCTTGGCTCCACTCCCTAATAGATTTTTAACTCTAAGCATATTACCCGAGGCAAAACTGCTGTCACTTTAGTAAATGTATGCCACATGACTTCTCAAACCCCTCCACTCTGCTGTGGAAATCCAAGAAAAAAATTCGGAAACAAGACTGCTTTCTGAAACAAAGGTTTCTGGATGGATGCTTCAGATTTCACATGTTCTCTCAGCACAAAGCTGGTCGCAAGACATCTCCCCCACATTTCCAACACACCTTAGCTCATCACTGCGAGAGGTTTCGAGTGCAGGAGCAGGGCTGTGTCGTTGCAATTATACAGGGCCTTGAGTATTGTGTGCAGTTTTGGTCTCCTTTTCTGAGTAAGGATGTTTTTGCTCTCGAGGGAGTGCAGCGAAGGTTTACCAGGCTGATTCCGGGGATGGCGGGACTGATGTATGAGAAGAGATTGACTAGGTTCGGATTGAATTTGCTGCAATTCAGGTGAATGAGGGGGAGATCTCATAGAGACTTATAAAATTCTAACAGGACTAGACAGGGTAGATGCAGGGAGGATGTTCTCGATGGTGGGGGCGTCCAGAACCAGAGGTCACAGTCTGAGGATTCAGGGTAGACCATTTAGGACGGAGGTGAGGAGACATTTCTTCGCCCAAAGAGTGGTGAGCCTGTGGAATTCATTACCACAGGAAGTAGTTGATGCCAAAACATTGAATGTATTCAAGAGGCAGCTGGATATAGTACTTGGGACGAATGGGACCAAAGGTTATAGGGAAAAAGTACGATTAGGTTATTGAGTTGGACAATCAGCCATGATCGTGATGAATGGCAGAGCAGGCTCAAAGAGCCCAATGGCCTCTTCCTGCTCCTATTTTCTATGTGTCTATGTTTCTATCATCATTCCTTAAATGTCCTTTTCCCATTTCATCTCTGATTTCATTGTCCTCAGCACTTCTTTGAGCTCAACTTTCCCAATATATAAAAACAAACTTTCATGTTTCCCTATTGACTCCCCTCTTGGATCAAATAAAACTTAATGACCTTCCCTTGTTTACTTATGAAACCTTAGTAAATTGTAAAAATCCCTTACTCCCCTTTGAAATTTAACATATGAAATGGCAAATCCCTATGTATCTCCTAATGCAAATTTCTAAACCCAGCCTATTTACACATAAATCCACTTCACCCTGTCCTCTTCTTTCAAATGCATGCATTTAGCATCTTTATCTCTTTTATCTCTCAACTCTCCCAGACAAGTTATCTCTATTAACCTTTCCCCAGCTTAATAAAATTATCTACACACAATAACATACAGATACACACAAACACACATACACGCAAACACACACACACACAATCATATAGCCTTCTTTACACAATAATGCAATATTAAAGTCATTCAGCCCCATATCTGTGTAAGCCCCTATTAAAGCTTTGAACGAGTTTTGAACGAAAGACTTTCACATTTATTGCAGAATTTCCTTCCCTGGCAAAACTTTTCCTTTTCTCACAATGGTTCTCTGCATCCAGAAAACAGGACAAACATTCAATTCACAACACTTTGTATCACCGAATGGAAAGTTATCGCAAGGATCTGTGCTTACCACAACTTTACCGGTATTCCTGATTCACTCGGCCATTCTACAATTTTAGGTGGATTGGCCATGCTAAATTGTTCCTTAGTGTCCCAGGATGTGTAGGTTAGGGGGATTATTGGGGTAAGTACATGGGGCTGAGAGATAGAGCCTGGATGGGTTCCTTTGTTGGAGGGACAATGCAGACTTGATAAACCACAAATGGCCTTCTTCTGCACTGTAGCGATTCTATGATTCTTTGTAATGATGACTACCCTCCAAAGCTAAACAAAAAGCAATTGTGTGAAAGGAAACTGCTCAAAAAAAATCTCTGAAAATTTATTGTCCAACATGTTTTCACAACATTTTGGAAAATTGTCTCAGTACATTCTGTTCTGACATTTCAACCAAGAAAAATTGATGTATTTTCTGTAAACAGTCATTGTTTATAATTTCTTAGTCTAACCAAAGGAAACCACAGTTGATACAATCACTCTCTCTCTCCCTCTCTTTCTTCCTAAGCTAGGCTTTCTCACTGAAATCGATAAGCATTTGTTAATAACTGGAATCTCAAATATTTACATTAAAAATATATAAAAAACCTTTTCTCTGAATTATTCAGAAAATCAGATACCAAGAAATCCTGCCACGGCAAGAAATGATTAACTATACGTTGATTGGGCGAGTGAATCACAGTGGCGCACATGGAGAAAGATTATACATGATTTCCTGGGAATTATGGGCACAGCTATAGCTGATAATTCCCCTTTGCTGACGGAAAGATAGCTTCAGGGAAAAGATAAATTCCAAGCTTTCAAGAAAGGCTGTGTCCTCCAAGTAAAAGCCTTAAATAGACAAAGACAATTTTGAAGCTTGCTGTTGTAATTTTCTTAATAAATGTTTTTAGAAACATAGAAACTAGAAGTAGGAGTGCATGGTGGCACAGTGGTTAGCTCTGCTGCCTCACAGCGCCAGGGACCCGGGTTCAATTCCCGGCTTGGGGCACTGTGTGTGCGGAGTCTGCACATTCTCCCCGTGCCTGGGTGGGTTTCCTCCAGCTGCTCCAGTTTCCTCCCACAGTCCATCGATGTGCGAGTTAAGTGGGTTGGCCATGCTAAATTGCCCCTTAGCTAGGGTAAATGCATGGGGTTATTGGGATAGGGCCTGGGTGGGATTGTGGTCGGTGCAGACTTGATGGGCTGAATGGCTTCCTTCTGCACTGTAGGATTCCTTTTGGCCCTTCAAGCCTCCTCCGCCATTCATTTTGATCATGGCTGATCATCAAATTCAATATCATGATCCCCCCTTCCCCTGCATATCCCTTGATCCCTTTAGCCCCAAGAGCTATATCTAATTTCTTCTTGAAATCACGCAGCGTTTTGGCCTCAAACATCCTTAAGAGCCTCACAGCTGTGGTGGGTAAGTTGTCGGAAGGTATTTTGAGAGACAAGATCAACAGGCACTTAGAGACGCAAGGACTGATTAGGGACAGTCAGCATGGCTTTGTGAGTGGAAAATCATGTCTCACAAATTTGATTGAGTTTTTTGAAGGGGTAACCAAGAAGGTAGATGAGGGCAGTGCAGTTGATGTTGTCTACATGGATTTTAGCAAGGCCTTTGACAAGGTACCGCATGGTAGGTTGTTGCATAAGGTTAAATCTCACGGGATCCAGGGTGAGGTATCTAAATGGATACAAAACTGGCTTCTTGACAGAAGCCAGAGGGTGATTGTGGAGGGTTGTTTTTCAAACTGGAGGCCTGTGACCAGCGGTGTGCCTCAGGGATCAGTGCTGGGCCCACTGTTATTTGTCATTTATATTAATGATTTGGATGAGAATATAGAGGCATGGTTAGTAAGTTGCAGATGACACCAAGATTGGTGGACAGTGAAGAAAGTTATCTCCGATTGCAACAGGATCTTGATCAACTGGGCCAGTGGGCTGACGAATGGCAGATGGAGTTTAATTTAGACAAATGCGAAGTGATGTATTTTGGTAGATTGAACCAGCGCAGGACTTATTCAGTTAATGGTAGGTCGTTGGGGAGAATTACAGAACAAAGAAATCATGGGGTACATGTTCATAGCTCCTTGAAAGTGGAGTCACAGGTGGACAGAGTGGTGAAGAAGGCATTCGGCATGCTTGGTTTCATCGGTCAGAACATTGAATACAGGAGTTGGAACGTCTTGTTGAAGTTGTACAAGACATTGGAATACTGTGCAATTCTGGTCACCTTATTATAGAAAGGATATTATTAAACTGGAAAGAGTGCAGAAAAGATTTACTAGGATGCTACCAGGACTTGATGGATTGAGTTATCAGGAGAGGCTGGATGGACTGGGACTTTTTTCTCTGGAGCGTAGGAGGCTGAGGGGGCGATCTTATAGAGGTCTGTAAAATAATGAGGGGCACAGATCAGCTAGATAGTCAATATCTTTTCCCAAAGGTAGGGGAGTCTAAAACTAGAGGGCATAGGTTTAAGGTGAGAGGGGAGAGATACAAAAGTGTCCAGAGGGGCAATTTGTTCACACAGAGGGTGGTGAGTGTCTGGAACAAGCGACCAGAGGTAGTAGTAGAGGAGGGTACAATTTTGTCTTTTAAAAAGCATTTAGATAGTTACATGGGTACAATGGGTATAGAGGGATATTGGCCAAATGCGGGCAATTGGGATTAGCTTAGGGGTTTTAAACAAAGGGCGGCATGGACAAGTTGGGCCGAAGGGCCTGTTTCCATGCTGTCAACCTCTATGACTCTATGACTCTATTTTGGTATGTTCAAAGTCTTATTGTAAGCTTGTAATCAGAAGGCTTTTGCAAATCAATGATAACTGATATTCTTTTTTAAGTCTGTGTTCCTTTCGGGGAGGTTCTGCTTTGTTCCCTTTGGGAGATTTTAACTGTTTCACCCTTCCTTTGTTTTTCAGTTTTGATTTGTAAATTTGCTCTAATTTGTGGAGTCTTGATTAGGTGCTGCTTTATATGAATACAGTAAGAAATCTCACAACAACATGTAAGATCGCACTATGTGAATGCAGAATTTAAGTGAATTCAGAAGGGTGACAATAAAACGTGGCAGAAAAGAATCAATGGTTGATGTTGGACACTGGATGCATGATGTAACCCCAGAGGGTTCACAGTGCCATTCCATTTGTAGAGTGTAGATGCCATGTCATGTGTGCTGTGTCTGAAGGCAGGTCAATGGCTCATTTATTACTAAAGAGGTAGTGCTGGGTAGGCTAATGGGACTAAAGGTAGACAAGTCCCCTGGTCCAGATGGAATGCATCCCAGGGTACTAAAAGAAACGGCAGAAGTAATAGCAAATGCATTAGTTGTAATTTATCAAAATTCACTGGACTCTGATTGGAAAACAGCTAATGTAACGCCACTGTTTAAAAAAGGAGGTAGACAAAAGGCAGGTAACTACAGGCCGGTTAGCTTAACATCCGTAGTTGGGAAAATGCTGGAATCTATCATTAAGGAAGAAATAGCAGGACACCTGGAAAAGAATGGTTCAATCAAGCAGACGCAGCATGGATTCATGAAGGGAAAGTCATGTTTGACTAATTTACTGGAATTCTTTGAGGATATAACGAGTGCGGTTGACAGAGGGGAACCGGTGGATGTGGTGTATTTAGATTTCCAGAAGGCATTCGATAAGGTGCCTCACAAAGGTTGCTGCATAAGATAAAGGTACACGGAGTTGGGGGTAAAGTGTTAGCGTAGATTGAGGATTGGCTATCTAACAGAAAGCAGAGAGTCGGAATAAATGGGTGCTTTTCCGGTTGGCAATCAGTGACTAGTGGCGTGCCGCAGGGATCAGTGCTGGGCCTCAAACCATACCCATAGACGATCTGGAGGAGGGGACCGAGTGTAGTGTAACAAAGTTTGCTGATGACACAAAGATGAGTGGGAAAGCAAATTGCGTGGAGGACACAGAGAGTCTGCAGAGAGATTTGGATAGGCTAAGTGAGTGGACAAGGATCTGGCAGATGGAGTATAACAAGTGTGAGGTTATCCACTTTGGAAGGAATAATAGTAAACTGGACTATTATTTAAACGGTGAAAAATTACAACATGCTACTGTGCAGAGGGACCTTGGGGTCCTTGTGCCTGAATCACAAAAACTCAGTTTGCAGGTGCAGCAGGTAATCAAGAAGGCAAATGGAATGTTGGCCTTTATCGCGAGAGGGATGGAGTATAAAAGCAGGGAGGACATGCTGCAACTGTACAGGGTACTGGTGAGGTCGCACCTAGAGTACTGTGTACAATTTTGGTCCCCTTATTTAAGAAAGGATATATTAGTTTTGGAGGGGGTACAGAGAAGGTTCACCAGGTTGATTCTGGAGATGAGGTGGTTGGCTTATGAGGAGAGATTGAGCAGACTGGGCCCGTACTCATTGGAGTTTAGAAGGTTGAGGGGAGATCTTATAGAGACATATAAGATAATGAAGGGGCTAGACAGGGTAGAAGCAGCGAGGTTATTTCGACTTACAATGGAAACAAGAACTAGGGGGCATAGCCTCAAAATACGGGGGAGTCAATTTAGAAGAGAGTTGAGGAGGAACTTCTTCTCCCAGAGGGTAGTGAATCTTTGGAATTCTCTGCCCAATGAAGCAGTAGAGGCTACCTCATTAAATGTGTTTAAGTCACAGATAGATTTTTAACCATTAAGGGAATTAAGGGTTATGGGGAGTGGGCGGGTAAGTGGAACTGAACCCACTATCAGATCAGCCATGATCTTATTGAATGGCGGGGCAGGCTCGAGGGGCTAGATGGCCTACTCCTGCTCCTGTTTCTTATGTTTTTATGTTCATTCTCTGCTGATGAACCATCCTGAGCCGTTTGCTTGGAGGTTTTTGATCTGTGGTTTGCCTCTCAGGGGCAGGATGAGGAGGTGGATCTCAAGTCTGCCTCAGCCAGAATGGGAATCAAACCCATTGCATGTTGGTATTATTCTGAACCAATCAAACCAACTGATCTAACCGGCCTCCCAGAATGTAGGTAGGGCTTGTTAAACACTGATGGGTTGAACCTCAATGCATTTAAATATCCTCCCTAGAAATGAGGATTAAAGCCCAGAGAGTTGCATGACGGCCAAGATCGAATAAGGGGAGGTGATGTCCTAGTAGTATTGAAGTTCAAGTTTATTTATTAGTCACAAGCAGGCTTACATTAACACTGCAATGAAGTTACTGTGCAAATCCCCTAGTCGCCACGCTCCAGAGCCTGTTCGGGTACACTGAGGGAGAATTTAGCTTGACCAATGCACCTCACCCAGCAGGTCTTTTGGACTGTGGGAGGAAACCGGAGCACCCGGAGGGAGAATGTGCAGACACAGACAGTGATCCAAGCTGGGAATCGAACCTGGATTCCTGGCACTGTAGGGCAGCAGTTCTCACCATTGTGTCATCGTGCCGCCCTGTTCACCGGACTATTAATCCAGAAACTCAGCTAGTGTTCAGGGGACCTGGGTTCGAATCCCGCCACAGCAGATGGTAGACTTTGAATTCACTAAAATAAATCTGGAATTAAGAATCTACTGATGATTGTGAAATCATTGTCGATTGTTATAAAAACCCATCTGGTTCATCAATGTCCTTTCGGGAAGGAAATCTGCCATCCTTACCTGGTCAGGCCTATATGTGAGTCCAGAGCCACAGCAATGTGGTTGACTCTCAACTGCCCTCGGGCAAATAGGGATGGGCAATAAATGCTGGCCAACCAGCGATGCCCACGTCCCACAAATGAATAAAAAGAACAATGGTGCTTTCCAATCAGACGGTGTGATCCACTTGAACGCTAATCATGTGACTGACAATACCACTTGATCCCCATGGACCATTCTACCCACTGGAAAAGTACGGACATGAAATTCTTTGTGCAGGTATAATTTGGAGATTTCCCCTCCAAATTGAAAGCTGTTTTGCAATGCCAATCTATGCTTAACCCGACCACCAATCTCATTAGCATAAGTAAAAATCAGCACAAACAAAAGTGACTAAGAAAGACACTTCGCATATTTCTTCCTTCAGTATAAAAATTGAAGTTCCAGGCTACCAAGCCATCATGAATGCACATTAGACGCAGCATGCAACCGTGAAAGCTTTTAAATTTTTAATGCAACTGATGCCATAAAAATGAATTCAAAAGGGACAGGAGAGAGCTTCAGATCTCAATGAAGATACACTGAGAGTCACTTAAAAATAAATTGCAATGGAACGGTTGACTCCTGCTTTACTTAAATTTCTGAGTACAAATTTATAGCTCATCTGAAGCAGTGTAATTGCAGGAAATTTGTGTATAAAAATCTTTAGCCCGTGGATGGAGCTATTTTAATGAGTCAAGATTCATTGAGGAGCATGAGTAAGTGTGTCATATCAAACACCGAACCAGTGACGCAGTGATATTATTCCTTCTCGGGTGCTAGTGTAAGGGACTGAGGAAAATTTGTGGGGAAGACAGTTACCAGTGTTCTTTGTCCCTGGTGGGCTTCAGTGTCCTGTTTGCCGGGCGGGTGCTGTGAACAGGATGCTGTTGGTTGAGTGATGTGGGCTGGGCCAATGGGATTGCTCTGGGGGCGGGAGGAAAAAAAAAGGCGCCAGGAAGTGAAGCAGCTGGAGAGAGAGAGGGAGAGCTGAAGGTGCAGAGCTGAAGGTGCAGAGCTGAAGGTGCAGAGCTTTTTCCAGGCAGGGAGAATTCGGTTTGGAGTGAGAGGCAGCCAGGCGTTCCCCTGCCTGTTCTTTTCATTACTGCCGAGGAGGACAGCCTTCAGCGCACTCGACCTACGTTGCTGCACAGATAGCTCGCGGCACCTCTGCCTCCTGCGGCATCATCTTCCACACGTGTGTCTCTCCTGGACTGTGTGTGGGTGTTGTGAGTAACTGGTGGGGACTATACAGTCCAACTGGATCAGTATCTACGAATGTGTTACAGAGGATGAGTTTCCCCATATGTGCACCAACGGTTATAGATCAGAGCTCA
Source organism: Mustelus asterias (assembly GCF_964213995.1). Classification (NCBI taxonomy): domain Eukaryota; kingdom Metazoa; phylum Chordata; class Chondrichthyes; order Carcharhiniformes; family Triakidae; genus Mustelus; species Mustelus asterias. Next base: position 12,431,248 of record NC_135811.1, on the reverse strand, counting down.
CTGTTTTATGTCTGTTAATGATATGTATTATTAAATTTATTTTTGATATTCCGATTACAGTACTGACATTTATGGGTAAACAGGGAATTAGCCAAATCAACATCAACCGCTAGGAATTCGGGATCCTGTTGATTGAATATTTAAATAGTAGCCCCATATAGTGGTCAGCAGGGGGTTACACTAGGATGTAACACAGACCTAAATTATGTGTATCTTTCTGCTGTTTTGCAGATACAAAACAATTATAGATTTGTCTGAGCTCTGGGCACACACCCCCAAGTTCAATCCTTTAGTCATTAAATTTAATAATCATTATTCCTCTTTTATGGGGTTCAGCTTATTGAGGTGATTAGAAACGTGGGCTGCGATTTTCCCATCGCGACCCCTAACTTTTCTGTCAGGTCGGGCTGGGAGATGTGCGTTTCGGCCGTTGTGTGGGTTCCCCAACAGCTTTTACAACCCGCACGCATCTCCCAGCCGGAGAAAACCGGCGCTGCCAGGAACCCGCAGAAAACCGGCGGGCCGCTGATTAGCATGAGTTCACATACCTTTCCATGCCATTAGCGGCATACACACGGCAATCTCCGTCCACGTCTGCGTCTCCCACCTCTTTGGCGTGATGTAATTTTGGCGCGAAACAGAATAGGCATTTAAAAGTCTCAACTTGGCATGGCAGCCTCGAACTGGCCTGAGGTGGTAAGTGCTGCTCGTGAAGCGTGGGGGATGTTGCAGGCAGGCCCTGGAGATGCCCTGGTGGCCTTCCCCCTGCTGCCTTCAGGTGTTGGCCCATGGACCAGTGGATATCTGGGGCAAGGGGGCGGGAGGGGGAGTCGGGGTGGCTTCTATTCCCTCACAGCTCTCAGGGTGAGTTTCTGTCAGGGAGTCCAGCTCTCCCCCCGAGCAGTGCTGTCACGCACTGTGGGAAGTAGCCTCAAGGGCTCCCCCCCCCCCCCCACCCCCACCCCAACCCCCACCCCCCTCATCCTGAGCAGCGCTGAAGCTCCATGTGAGAGGCAGTGTCGAGTCCTCCCCCGCCACCCCGAGCAGCGCTGTAGCGCAGTGTGAGAGGCAGTGTCGAGGGCTCCTGCTGCCCCCTCCACACCCCCCCCCCCCCCACCCCCCCTCCCACACCCCGGGGGGCAGTGCTGAAACACACTGTGAGACAAGGGTTACCTGCTAAGGTCATGACTGATGACATCTGTGTGGAGGCCCCAGACCGAGGCGGAGACCCACTACAACAAGGCCCATGCAGCCACAACAAGGCCCATGTTCCGTTGTTGAGCGGTGCATCGGCCTGCTGAAGATGCGGTTCCGCTGCTTGGACCGCTGTCGGGGGGCGCCCTGCAGTATGACTCTGTGCGTGCTTCACGCATCATCATCATTTGCTGCGCACTGCACAACATTGCCCAGCAGCGGGGAGACTAGCTGGAGCAGGAGGAGGAGGAGGAGGAACGAGGGGGCGAGGTGGGGCGGAGAAAAGAGGGCGGGCGGTGATGGCAAGTGTCTGGCAAGAAAGGGCAGCGAGAGACGCCTTGATTGCAGCTGCTTCACCCAGCTGGTGCTGTGCAGTGAGGGGGCTGCAACCACCACACATTCCCCCACACCCCAGGAGCAAGTGCAGCCGCTATTCCCCCCCCCCCCCAAACCGACCTGGGCACTCCCGTCACCCTTCCCCTGCTCCTGTCATCCCACCACCCTGTCCCCCAGAAACATCCGAGCCTGTTAATGTGCCTGGGTCGGCAATGGTTGTGAGTCTTGGTTGGAGGCTGGAGGATGATGGCGACTCGCTGTTGTGCTCACTGGGATCCTGCCCCTGGTGCCACTCAAGTCTGGCTCCTACCTGTACTCCGAATGCACGCTGCCATCCTGACCCAGGTAGCTGTAAGCGTTGGGGACACACGTTTTTTGGCCAAGGGGGCGGGGGGGGGTGCAATTGCACCAAGGGTCTGGTGGATGTTGGGGAAGGTAGGGCAGGTACTCTGAAACATGTAGCTGATTCTGCAAGGTTCTATGCTTGCTGCACTCTGCACAACATTGCCCAGCAGCGGGGAGACCAGCTGGAGCAGGAGGAGGAGGAGGTGGTGGGGGCGGAGAAAAGAGGGTGGGCGGTAACACCTCTATGTTTGGGAGTCGGGAACACTGAGCTGTGGTGGTGGGTGGGGGGAAGAGAATCAGAGACACATTAGTCACAGCTTGATGTGCAATTAACAGTTCATTGTGTTCTTAACATAAATGATTACCAAACCCTGACTACTGGTGACCTTCACCCGTACCCTCTAGTGAACAACGACTTTCTAACTTTGTGCTGTTTACTGCTTCTTCTAGGTCATACCCCAGGATGCACATCAGAGGTGGAGGTGTCCAGCTGTGATGTACGTTGCCTGTGATGCCCTTGGCGGACAACCCCTTGGTGGCCGGGACCTGGAGGGCCCCAGCTGACTTGCAGATGGCACTGTTTCGGTGCCACCCTGTTCATCTCGCTGGCCCTGAGATTCCCCGGTGTAAGGAAGGGGGGAATCAGTAGGTCTCTGGACGTCCAGGATCTCCTGGGTGGAAGACCCTGGCATGGGCTCAAGCTCTTCCTCCTCCCTTGGGGTGCCCAGAGGCCTGGGGACACTCCGTGGAATGCCAGGGTAGCTGGACTGAACTCCAGAAGCTCCGGCGTCACCTGGCTCTGCGAGTCCTGGAGGCCTAGATGCATCTGCCCCATGATGTGTCATCCCTCAGCCCTGGCCCTCTGAGACTCAGCCAAGCTTCGGAGCCCCTCCACTACTGCATTCTGTGAGCGAGCCAGGCTCTGGAGCCCCTCAGCAGTAGCCCTCTGAGCCTGGGCTAAGTTGTCGAGGCTCACAGCCATGGCCTGCTGTGTCTCCAGAATGCCAGCGAGGCCAGCCATGGCCAGTGTGTCTCCCACATGCCCCCGGCACCCATGGCCATCGAACGCTATGCCTCCTGGATGCCGGAAACACACTCGCCCTTGGCCCATTGTGTCTCCAGGATGGCCTGGACCCTGTCACCCATGAGGACAGACCCCTGAGCCAGACTTTCCACTGTGGTCGCCACCCTTGCAGTGTTGGCCTGGGTCTCACGCTGTGTCGGCACCACCTCCTGCAACAACACTCTGTTGGACTCTCCTAAACAGCCTTGCAGTCGCAGCATGGTTGCTGACAGCCCTTCCACAACTCCCCGGGTTTCCTGATGCATCTCCATCAGCCTTGGGAGGGACAGACCCAGAGGCCCAGCAGCTGGCTTGGGGACAGCTGAATCCTGGCCTCCGGCAGACCTCCATGTGCCCGAGCCCTCGGATGTGCCCGCCTCCACCCGATGTGCATTAATGTCTGTGATGTGCTCACCAGATCGTGACCCAGAAGCCTCAACACTAAAGGTACCCACCATGGTGATAGTCTCTGTGTTGGTGGGTTGTGTGGTACATGCTGGTGCCGCTTCAGTGATGCTGCCCTCGGAGGATTCCTCAGTGTCTCCCTCCGAGGTGTCATCCAGGGGGTCGCGGGCAGTTTGCTCCAGAGCAGTGGGGACAGCGGCAACACCCGAAGGGCCGGGTTCCACTGGGTCCAGAGCTGTAAAATAGAACACACATTAAGGGGAGGGAGGTAAAACATTCCATGCAGCATCGCACTTACTTCGAGGAGGACCTAGGTTGAGGGTGCGCTTCTCCTCACTTGCATGCTGTACGCCGACCTGGCTGTCGGTGACCATTCGGGAAGGCCCATCACCCCCTGCCAGCTCCATGGCACGCTCCTTGATGCTGGTCAGCTGCCGCAGATCAGGCACAGCACCACCAGTCTGTGTCCTCTCCCATGCGTTGTGGATTTTCTTTTCCTGTGGGAACATAAGGTGGATAGCAAGCATTAACATATTGCAGTGCTTGGTGCGCAATGCATGCCTGTGTCTCGGACGTTGTGCTGGCAGTTTCGGGGAAAGCGGCACCACTGAAGGATGCTCATTGAGGGGTGAGGGGAAGGGGTTAGAATCTGTTCCTTGGGGAAGGGTAACTTGTTGCATGTCCTTCAGGTGTCAAAGCAGGGTTTGAGATCCGTGCCAAGCATGTGCAGGGTTCCGAGTGGGATGCTCACTCACCCTTGCTGCTCACAGAAGGTCGTACATTTTTTTGCGGCACTGCCAACCAGCTTACGGTGTCAGGCTCCTGGCATTCACCGCTTCTGCCACCTCCTCCCACAATGCTGTGGCAGATGCACCCCTTGGGTTAGGGTCCTGGCCGGGGAAGAGGCAATCATAGTTCTCCTCCACGGCATCTTGCAGCTGCTCCTGGTCTGCCTCTGAAAATCTGGGAGCTGGTTTCCATGCAGCCATCTTTGTGGCGTGACTGGCTGTGTGTCCATTCCTTCAGCTTATAAACAGCTCGGGCTTATTAGGGGAGTGCGGGTGCAGTGAGTGTGGCCAGTCAGGGGAGTGCGGGCGCAGTGAGTGCGGTCAGTCAGGGGAGTGCAGGCGCAGTGAGTGCGGTCAGTCAGGGGAGTGCGGGCGCAGTGAGTGCGGTCAGTCAGGGGAGTGCGGGCGCAGTGAGTGTGGCCAGTCAGGGGAGTGCGGGGGCAGTGAGTGCGGTCAGTCAGGGGAGTGCGGGCGCAGTGAGTGCGGTCAGTCAGGGGAGTGCGGGGGCAGTGAGTGCGGTCAGTCAGGGGAGTGCGGGCGCAGTGAGTGCGGTCAGTCAGGGGAGTGCGGGCGCAGTGAGTGTGGCCAGTCAGGGGAGTGCGGGTGCAGTGAGTGTGGCCAGTCAGGGGAGTGCGGGTGCAGTGAGTGTGGCCAGTCAGGGGAGTGCGGGCGCAGTGAGTGTGGCCAGTCAGGGGAGTGCGGGTGCAGTGAATGTGGTCAGTCACGGGAGTGCGGGTGCAGTGAGTGTGGCCAGTCAGGGGAGTGCGGGTGCAGTGAGTGTGGCCAGTCAGGGGAGTGCGGGCGCAGTGAGTGTGGCCAGTCAGGGGAGTGCGGGTGCAGTGAGTGTGGCCAGTCAGGGGAGTGCGGGTGCAGTGAGTGCGGCCAGTCAGGGGAGTGCCAGCGCAGTGAATGTGGCCAGTCAGAAGAGTGCGGGTGCAGTGAGTGTGGCCGGTCAGGGGAGTGCGGGTGCAGTGAGTGTGGCCAGTCAGGGGAGTGCGGGTGCAGTGAGTGTGGCCAGTCAGGGGAGTGCGGGTGCAGTGAGTGTGGCCAGTCAGGGGAGTGCGGGTGCAGTGAGTGCGGCCAGTCAGGGGAGTGCGGGTGCAGTGAGTGTGGCCAGTCAGGGGAGTGCGGGTGCAGTGAGTGTGGCCGGTCAGGGGAGTGCGGGTGCAGTGAGTGCGGTCAGTCAGGGGAGTGCGGGTGCAGTGAGTGCGGCCAGTCAGGGTAGTCCGGGTGCAGTGAGTGCGGCCAGTCAGGGGAGTGCGGGGGCAGTGAGTGCGGCCAGTCAGGGGAGTGCGGGGGCAGTGAGTGCGGCCAGTCAGGGGAGTGCGGGGGGCAGTGAGTGCGGCCAGTCAGGGGAGTGCGGGTGCAGTGAGTGTGGCCAGTCAGGGGAGTGCGGGTGCAGTGAGTGGGGCCAGTCAGGGGAGTGCGGGGGCAGTGAGTGTGGCCAGTCAGGTGAGTGCGGGTGCAGTGAGTGTGGCCAGTTAGGGGAGTGCGGGGGCAGTGAGTGCGGCCAGTCAGGGGAGTGCGGGTGCAGTGAGTGCGGCCAGTCAGGGGAGTGCGGGTGCAATGAATGCGGTCAGTCAGGGGAGTGTGGGTGCAGTGAGTGCGGCCAGTCAGGGGAGTGCGGGTGCAATGAATGCGGCCAGTCAGGGGAGTGCGGGGGCAGTGAGTGCGGCCAGTCAGGGGAGTGCGGGTGCAGTGAGTGTGGCCAGTTAGGGGAGTGCGGGTGCAGTGAGTGTGGCCAGTTAGGGGAGTGCGGGTGCAGTGAGTGGGGCCAGTCAGGGGAGTGCGGGTGCAGTGAGTGTGGCCAGTCAGGGGAGTGCGGGTGCAGTGAGTGGGGCCAGTCAGGGGAGTGCGGGTGCAGTGAGTGTGGCCAGTCAGGTGAGTGCGGGTGCAGTGAGTGTGGCCAGTCAGGGCAGTCCGGGTGCAGTGAGTGTGGCCAGTCAGGTGAGTGCGGGTGCAGTGAGTGTGGCCAGTCAGGTGAGTGCGGGTGCAGTGAGTGTGGCCAGTCAGGTGAGTGCGGGTGCAGTGAGTGTGGCCAGTCAGGGGAGTGCGGGTGCAGTGAGTGTGGCCAGTCAGGGGAGTGCGGGGGCAGTGAGTGCGGCCAGTCAGGGGAGTGCCAGCGCAGTGAATGTGGCCAGTTAGGGGAGTGCGGGGGCAGTGAGTGTGGCCAGTCAGGGGAGTGCGGGTGCAGTGAGTGTGGCCGGTCAGGGGAGTGCGGGTGCAGTGAGTGTGGTCAGTCAGGGGAGTGCGGGTGCAGTGAGTGCGGTCAGTCAGGAGAGTGCGGGTGCAGTGAGTGTGGTCAGTCAGGGTAGTCCGGGTGCAGTGAGTGTGGCCAGTCAGGTGAGTGCGGGTGCAGTGAGTGCGGCCAGTCAGGGGAGTGCGGGTGCAGTGAGTGTGGCCAGTCAGGTGAGTGCGGGTGCAGTGAGTGCGGCCAGTCAGGGGAGTGCGGGGGCAGTGAGTGCGGCCAGTCAGGTGAGTGCGGGTGCAGTGAGTGTGGCCAGTTAGGGGAGTGCGGGTGCAGTGAGTGCGGCCAGTCAGGGGAGTGCGGGTGCAGTGAGTGCGGCCAGTCAGGGGAGTGCGGGTGCAGTGAGTGCGGCCAGTCAGGGGAGTGCGGGTGCAATGAATGCGGCCAGTCAGGTGAGTGCGGGTGCAGTGAGTGCGGCCAGTCAGGGGAGTGCGGGTGCAGTGAGTGCGGCCAGTCAGGGGAGTGCGGGTGCAGTGAGTGCGGCCAGTCAGGTGAGTGCGGGTGCAGTGAGTGCGGCCAGTCAGGGGAGTGCGGGGGCAGTGAGTGCGGCCAGTCAGGGGAGTGCGGGGGCAGTGAGTGCGGCCAGTCAGGGGAGTGCGGGTGCAGTGAGTGCGGCCAGTCAGGTGAGTGCGGGTGCAGTGAGTGCGGCCAGTCAGGGGAGTGCGGGGGCAGTGAGTGCGGCCAGTCAGGGGAGTGCGGGTGCAGTGAGTGTGGCCAGTCAGGGGAGTGTGGGTGCAGTGAGTGCGGCCAGTCAGGGGAGTGCGGGTGCAGTGAGTGTGGCCAGTCAGGGGAGTGCGGGTGCAGTGAGTGTGGCCAGTCAGGGGAGTGCGGGTGCAGTGAGTGTGGCCAGTCAGGGGAGTGTGGGTGCAGTGAGTCCAGCCAGTCAGGGGAGTGCGGGTGCAGTGAGTGTGGCCAGTCAGGGGAGTGCGGGTGCAGTGAGTGCGGCCAGTCAGGGGAGTGCGGGTGCAGTGAGTGCGGCCAGTCAGGGGAGTGCGGGTGCAGTGAGTGCGGCCAGTCAGGGGAGTGCGGGTGCAGTGAGTGCGGCCAGTCAGGGGAGTGCGGGTGCAGTGAGTGCGGCCAGTCAGGGGAGTGCGGGGACAGTGAGTGTGGCCAGTCAGGGGAGTGCGGGTGCAGTGAGTGTGGCCAGTCAGGGGAGTGCGGGTGCAGTGAGTGCGGCCAGTCAGGGGAGTGCGGGTGCAGTGAGTGCGGCCAGTCAGGGGAGTGCGGGTGCAGTGAGTGCGGCCAGTCAGGGGAGTGCGGGGACAGTGAGTGTGGCCAGTCAGGGGAGTGCGGGGGCAGTGAGTGCGGCCAGTCAGGGGAGTGCGGGGACAGTGAGTGCGGCCAGTCAGGGGAGTGCGGGTGCAGTGAGTGCGGCCAGTCAGGGGAGTGCGGGTGCAGTGAGTGTGGCCAGTCAGGGGAGTGCGGGGACAGTGAGTGTGGCCAGTTAGGGGAGTGCGGGTGCAGTGAGTGCGGCCAGTCAGGGGAGTGCGGGGACAGTGAGTGTGGCCAGTTAGGGGAGTGCGGGTGCAGTGAGTGCGGCCGGTCAGGGGAGTGCGGGTGCAGTGAGTGCGGCCAGTCAGGGGAGTGCGGGGACAGTGAGTGCGGCCGGTCAGGGGAGTGCGGGGGCAGTGAGTGCGGCCAGTCAGGGGAGTGCGGGTGCAGTGAATGTGGTCAGTCACGGGAGTGCGGGTGCAGTGAGTGTGGCCAGTCAGGGGAGTGCGGGTGCAGTGAGTGTGGCCAGTCAGGGGAGTGCGGGCGCAGTGAGTGTGGCCAGTCAGGGGAGTGCGGGTGCAGTGAGTGTGGCCAGTCAGGGGAGTGCGGGTGCAGTGAGTGCGGCCAGTCAGGGGAGTGCCAGCGCAGTGAATGTGGCCAGTCAGGAGAGTGCGGGTGCAGTGAGTGTGGCCGGTCAGGGGAGTGCGGGTGCAGTGAGTGTGGCCAGTCAGGGGAGTGCGGGTGCAGTGAGTGTGGCCAGTCAGGGGAGTGCGGGTGCAGTGAGTGTGGCCAGTCAGGGGAGTGCGGGTGCAGTGAGTGCGGCCAGTCAGGGGAGTGCGGGTGCAGTGAGTGTGGCCAGTCAGGGGAGTGCGGGTGCAGTGAGTGTGGCCGGTCAGGGGAGTGCGGGTGCAGTGAGTGCGGTCAGTCAGGGGAGTGCGGGTGCAGTGAGTGCGGCCAGTCAGGGTAGTCCGGGTGCAGTGAGTGCGGCCAGTCAGGGGAGTGCGGGTGCAGTGAGTGTGGCCAGTCAGGGGAGTGCGGGGGGCAGTGAGTGCGGCCAGTCAGGGGAGTGCGGGTGCAGTGAGTGTGGCCAGTCAGGGGAGTGCGGGTGCAGTGAGTGTGGCCAGTTAGGGGAGTGCGGGTGCAGTGAGTGTGGCCAGTCAGGGGAGTGCGGGTGCAGTGAGTGTGGCCAGTCAGGGGAGTGCGGGTGCAGTGAGTGTGGCCAGTCAGGTGAGTGCGGGTGCAGTGAGTGTGGCCAGTTAGGGGAGTGCGGGGGCAGTGAGTGCGGCCGGTCAGGGGAGTGTGGGGGCAGTGAGTGCGGTCAGTCAGGGGAGTGCGGGTGCAGTGAATGCGGCCAGTCAGGGGAGTGCGGGGGCAGTGAGTGCGGTCAGTCAGGGGAGTGCGGGTGCAGTGAGTGCGGCCAGGCAGGGGAGTGCGGGTGCAATGAATGCGGCCAGTCAGGGGAGTGCGGGGGCAGTGAGTGCGGTCAGTCAGGGGAGTGCGGGTGCAGTGAGTGTGGCCAGTCAGGGGAGTGCGGGTGCAGTGAGTGTGGCCAGTCAGGGGAGTGCGGGTGCAGTGAGTGTGGCCAGTCAGGTGAGTGCGGGTGCAGTGAGTGTGGCCAGTCAGGGGAGTGCGGGTGCAGTGAGTGTGGCCAGTCAGGGGAGTGCGGGGGCAGTGAGTGCGGCCAGTCAGGGGAGTGCCAGCGCAGTGAGTGTGGCCAGTCAGGGGAGTGCGGGTGCAGTGAGTGCGGCCAGTCAGGGGAGTGCGGGGGCAGTGAGTGTGGCCAGTCAGGGGAGTGCGGGTGCAGTGAGTGTGGCCGGTCAGGGGAGTGCGGGTGCAGTGAGTGTGGTCAGTCAGGGGAGTGCGGGTGCAGTGAGTGCGGCCAGTCAGGGTAGTCCGGGTGCAGTGAGTGTGGCCAGTCAGGTGAGTGCGGGTGCAGTGAGTGTGGCCAGTCAGGTGAGTGCGGGTGCAGTGAGTGTGGCCAGTCAGGTGAGTGCGGGTGCAGTGAGTGTGGCCAGTTAGGGGAGTGCGGGTGCAGTGAGTGTGGCCAGTCAGGGGAGTGCGGGTGCAGTGAGTGCGGCCAGTCAGGGGAGTGCGGGGACAGTGAGTGCGGCCAGTTAGGGGAGTGCGGGTGCAGTGAGTGTGGCCAGTCAGGGGAGTGCGGGTGCAGTGAGTGCGGCCAGTCAGGGGAGTGCGGGTGCAGTGAGTGTGGCCAGTCAGGGGAGTGTGGGTGCAGTGAGTGCGGCCAGTCAGGGGAGTGCGGGTGCAGTGAGTGTGGCCAGTCAGGGGAGTGCGGGTGCAGTGAGTGTGGCCAGTCAGGGGAGTGCGGGTGCAGTGAGTGTGGCCAGTCAGGGGAGTGTGGGTGCAGTGAGTCCAGCCAGTCAGGGGAGTGCGGGTGCAGTGAGTGTGGCCAGTCAGGGGAGTGCGGGTGCAGTGAGTGCGGCCAGTCAGGGGAGTGCGGGTGCAGTGAGTGCGGCCAGTCAGGGGAGTGCGGGAGCAGTGAGTGCGGCCAGTCAGGGGAGTGCGGGTGCAGTGAGTGCGGCCAGTCAGGGGAGTGCGGGTGCAGTGAGTGCGGCCAGTCAGGGGAGTGCGGGGACAGTGAGTGTGGCCAGTCAGGGGAGTGCGGGTGCAGTGAGTGTGGCCAGTCAGGGGAGTGCGGGTGCAGTGAGTGCGGCCAGTCAGGGGAGTGCGGGTGCAGTGAGTGCGGCCAGTCAGGGGAGTGCGGGTGCAGTGAGTGCGGCCAGTCAGGGGAGTGCGGGGACAGTGAGTGTGGCCAGTCAGGGGAGTGCGGGTGCAGTGAGTGCGGCCAGTCAGGGGAGTGCGGGGACAGTGAGTGCGGCCAGTCAGGGGAGTGCGGGGGCAGTGAGTGCGGCCAGTCAGGGGAGTGCGGGGACAGTGAGTGCGGCCAGTCAGGGGAGTGCGGGTGCAGTGAGTGCGGCCAGTCAGGGGAGTGCGGGTGCAGTGAGTGTGGCCAGTCAGGGGAGTGCGGGGACAGTGAGTGTGGCCAGTTAGGGGAGTGCGGGTGCAGTGAGTGCGGCCAGTCAGGGGAGTGCGGGGACAGTGAGTGTGGCCAGTTAGGGGAGTGCGGGTGCAGTGAGTGCGGCCGGTCAGGGGAGTGCGGGTGCAGTGAGTGCGGCCAGTCAGGGGAGTGCGGGGACAGTGAGTGTGGCCAGTCAGGGGAGTGCGGGTGCAGTGAGTGCGGCCAGTCAGGGGAGTGCGGGTGCAGTGAGTGTGGCCAGTCAGGGGAGTGCGGGTGCAGTGAGTGCGGCCAGTCAGGGGAGTGCGGGTGCAGTGAGTGTGGCCAGTCAGGGGAGTGCGGGGACAGTGAGTGCGGCCAGTCAGGGGAGTGCGGGGACAGTGAGTGTGGCCAGTCAGGGGAGTGCGGGTGCAATGAGTGTGGCCAGTCAGGGGAGTGCGGGGGGCAGTGAGTGCGGCCAGTTAGGGGAGTGCGGGTGCAGTGAGTGTGGCCAGTTAGGGGAGTGCGGGTGCAGTGAGTGTGGCCAGTTAGGGGAGTGCGGGTGCAGTGAGTGTGGCCAGTCAGGGGAGTGCGGGGGGCAGTGAGTGCGGCCAGTTAGGGGAGTGCGGGTGCAGTGAGTGTGGCCAGTTAGGGGAGTGCGGGTGCAGTGAGTGGGGCCAGTCAGGGGAGTGCGGGTGCAGTGAGTGCGGCCAGTCAGGGGAGTGCGGGGACAGTGAGTGTGGCCAGTTAGGGGCCCGTTGGCAACAAATACTTGTGAGAGATTTTGAAGGCTGCATTCAGTTGAGTGTCATTCATCCCTCGGGATGCTGATTGGCTGCATTCAATAGGCTGCTGTGTCCGGCAGGAGTGCAATACTCAAAGCTCCCATTCAAGAGAGGGAATGATCACAAGCTGGGGTTGTGCATGTCAGCACAATGCTAGTTCTCTGCAGGGCAGCAGTGAGGACAGTATGTTCAAGGGATGGAGGGATCACGTACCCACATTATCCGTATCCATGGGGGCATGAGGTGAGAGGGCAGCCATGTCTGTGTGTGGGGGAAGACGTGGGGGGGGGGGGCGGGGGGGCATTGGGCCAGCAATGAGGCCAGCGATGTGTGTGGGGGTTGGATGGCAGTGATCTGGATGCTGGGAGGTCTTTTGTGCAATCTCCCAGCGATGTGCGCATGCATGGGTTCCCGCTCATCCCGCCGATTTCAGGCTCTTTGGCGCGAATAGCGCCCACCCCCCCCCCCGCCCCCAAGCGTTTAATGATATTCATGATTGTGACCTCTGCATTGCACAGAGTGGGGAGATTCAGGTCTGAAGTTGCACTGAAACTGTCGTGATCTAGACCAGTTTTCCCACCAATTCAACACTTTTGGAGAATCGGGCCCTGGTTTCCAGATATTCTGCAGCTCTGTGCAAAATTCAATTCCCGCCACCAACTCAAGACTGTTCTCTTCTTCCCCTTTTATGGCCCCTCTGTGTCTTGCTTTACACAATCTCTCACCAGGTAGATGGAGCAAGAGAGCTATGGATAAACATAAGACACCCCCAAGACTCCCTCGGTCACATTGCTCCATGAATGTCCAAGCGAGGAAGTCTGTGAAGCAAGGAAAAGGACAATGCCAGTCTGTATCTTTCATCATTAAAGTTTAAAATGTATTTATTAGTCACAAGTCGGCTTACATTAACACTGCAATGAAGTTACTGTGAAAATCCCCTGGTCGCCACACTCCAGCGCATGTTCGGGTGCACTGAGGGAGAATTTAGCAGAGTCAATGCACCTAACCAGCACGTCTTTCAGACGTTGGGAGGAAACCGAAGCACCCGGAGGAAACGCACGGAGACACGGGGAGAACGTGCAAACTCCGCACAGACGGGAATCAAATCCGGGTCTCTGGCTCTGAGAGGCAGCAGTGCTAACCACTGTGCCACCGCAATAGCAGTTTGGGGTCCATAAGGAAATGAAAGAGTATCTCTATCCATTAACCGATGTGATCTTCAAAAGACGGGCCAAGTTCACTACAGGTCTACTTTAGGAGCATGAGTAAAGCCAAGACAGAAGAACATTACCTAGTATCCACAGAGCAGAAACAGCCCAATCGGTTTATGCCTTTATTTATGCTCCACATGAACCTCATTCCATCTCTCACTTAACAAAGTTATCATATCCTCCTATTCCTTTCTCCCTCAGCTATTTATCTATTTTCTCCTTGAATGCATCTATGCTGCTCACCTCAACTACCTCCTTCAGCAGTGAGTTTCACATTCTATCCAACAGTGAGGGATGAAAATTAAAAGCAAGGAAGAATTGGCCTTGACACAAGTGGAGGAGCTGAGGAGTTACAGAGAGTCACCAATCTCCATCGTCCCATTGTCTTCCGAAGGGTCGTGGAGATTTTCATCCATTAATCTCTGTGATCTTCAAAAAACTGACCAAGTTCAAATAGCTCCACTTTAGAAACAGGTTGTCGTTCTTCAGGCATTCTTTGACAGAGCTTGGAAAGAGCTATTAAGATATAACTAACGCTGGAAACTTTATAACATATTGTGGGCCGAAAATACAATTATAACATTAGATCTTTTTATAAAAGAGTTCCAAGCTTCCTACCACTTTTTCTGTAAATAGATGTTTCCTAATTTCACGCCTGAAATAGGCCCAGTTCTAATCTTTAGGCTATGGCCCCTAGTGCTAGGTTCCCTAACCAAGAGTTTCTTTCTATCTATGCTATCAGTTCCATTGATTATCTTGAAAACTTCGATTAAATCGTCCCTTAACCATTTCATGGATACAGCTCTAACTTTAACTTTATTATCTGTGCCTAATCTCTTATTGATGATGTGGAGATGCCAGTGTTGGACTGGGGTGGGCACAGTAAGAAGTCTTACAACACCAGGTTAAAGTCCAACAGGTTTATTTGGAATCACGAGCTTTCGGAGCCCTGCTCCTTCATCAGGCGAGTGATTCACCTGATCATCACTCACCTGATGAAGGAGCAGTACTCCAAAAGCTCGTGATTCCAAATAAACCTGTTGGACTTTAACCTGGTGTTGTGAGATTTCTTACGGTAACCTTTTATTGGGGGAGGGACGATGGCCTAGTGGTATTATCTAGCCTAGTGGCTAGAATATTAATCCAGAAACTGAGCTAATGTTCTGGGGACCCAAGTTCAAATCCCGCCACGGCAGATGCTGGAATTTGAATTCAATTAAAAATATCTGGAATGAAGAATCTGCTGATGACCATGAAACCATTGTTGATTGTCAGAAAAACCCATCTGGTTCGCTAATGCCCTTTAGGGAAGGAAATCTGCCGTCCTTACCTGGTCTGGCCCACATGTGACTCCAGAGCCACAGCAATATGGTTGACTCTCAACTGCCCTCTAAGGGCAACTAGGGATGGGCAATAAATGCTGGCCCAACCAGCGACACCCATGTCCCACGAATGAATAAAAAAATAAAAGTTATCAACAAGTGAACACAACAAAAAGTTCTATGGTTATCAGTTTTTAAGTTATTTTATATATAGTATATAATTGCTGGTATTGCTTCCATTTTAATAGCTCTTTCTGAATCTATGTAAAGATCGTGTCCGGAGAACAGCTACATGTTGCTGAGGTGGAGTTGTATTGAACTTTGTCTCATGAAAGTCACATAGTTTAGATGGAAATATTCACAAGCCTCAGGAAGACAATGGTATCTTTGAAGATTGGTGACTACCTGCAAATCCTCAGTGGCACGGTGGTACAGTGGTTAGCTCTGCTGCCTCACAGCACCAGGGACCCGGTTCGATTCCCGGCTTGGGTCACTGTCTGTGTGGAGTCTGCACGTTCTCCCTGTGTCTGCGTGGGTTTCCTCTGGGTGCTCTGGTTTCCTCCCACAGTCCAAAGCTCATAGAATCCCTACAGTGCAGAAGAAGGCCATTTGGCCCCTCGAGTCTGCATCGACCACAATCCCACCTAGGCCCTATCCCCACAACCCCATGTATTTATCTTAGCTAGTCCCCCTGACACTAAGGGGCAATTTAGCATGGCCAATCCACCTAACCCGCACATCTTTGAATGTGCAGGTTAGGTGAATCGACAATGCTAAATTCTTCCTCAGTGTACCCGAACAGGTGCCGGAGCGTGGCGACTAGGGGATTTTCACAGTAACTTTATTGCAGTGTCAATGTAAGCCTACTTGTGACACTAATAAATAAACTTTACTTTAAAAGCTCCTTCACTTGTGTCAAGACCCGTTTACGAAAGAAATATTTAAAAGATGTAGAAATCAATTTAATTGTTTAGTGTTGTTGATATTTGAGATAATTAACTGCAAGATTGTGACAATGACACACCAAAGACCTTTGAATATGTAGATTTGTTGGATTTGACTCATTACAATTTTCTGCAAATATGCAAAATTTTTTATCTGCAAAAAATACTGATAGCGTGAAGTGAAATATGATTTTAATTTTATTTAGTCCAATGGGTGTCCTATCTTAGAACCAGTTTAATTAGATGATGTATTAATAGATTTACTTATTAACAAATGGAACTTGTAACAAATGGCTGATTATAGTAGCAATACGTTGAAGGTTAATGGGATCTAAAAGAACTGGGTGCCATAATTGAACACACTTCAGTTTTACTGATTGAACGTCTAGACTCTACCTGGATCAACTTTGCCAGAAATATTTTTGCTTATGTTATTCAAACAAGCCAAATATGTCAAAGACCAGATCTCTCCAAAGGTGCTATCGAAGCCTGCAGCTCAGGAGGCCTTTTGACCTATCGTGGCTGTGCCAGTTCTTTGAAAGAACCATTTAATTAGTCACACTCCTTTGCTCTTTCCAAATATCCCTGCAACTTGCTGCCTGCCAAGCAGTTATTAAATTCCCTTTTGAATTGAATCTGCTTCCACCACCCTTTCAGGCAGTTTGTTCCTGATCATAACAGCTTGCTCTGAGGAAATAATAATTCATCTGACTCTGGATCTTCTGCTGATTAATTTATCTTAAATGTGTGTCCTCTGGTTACCAATGCTTTCGCCAGGAAACAATTTAATTTGATTTGATTTGATTTATTATTGTCACATGTATTGGTATACAGTGAAAAGTATTGTTTCTTGTGCGCTATACAGACAAAGCATAGCGTACATAGAGAAGGAAAGGAGAAAGTGCAGAATGTACTATTACAGTCATAACTAGGGTGTAGAGAAAGATCAACTTAATGTGAGGTAGGTCCGTTCAAAAGTCTGATGGCAGTAGGGAAGAAGCTGTTCTTGTGTCGGTTGGTACGTGACCTCAGACTTTTGTATCTTTTTCCCGACGGAAGAAGGTGGAAGAGAGAATGCCTGGGGTGTGTGGGGTCCTTAATTATGCTGGCTGCTTTGCTGAGGCAGCGGGAAGTGTAGACAGAGTCAATGGATGGGAGGCTGGTTTGCGTGATGGATTGGGCTACATTCACGACTTTTCGTAGTTTCTTGCGGTCTTGGGCAGAGCAGGAGCCAGACCACGCTGTGATACAACCAGAAAGAATGCTTTCTATGGTGCATCTGTAGGAGTTGGTGAGAGTCAAAGCTGACATGACAAATTTCCTTAGTCTTCTGAGAAAGTAGAGGCTCTAATGAGACCCTTAGTAATTCTGAATGCCTCTGCTAAATCTCCCCTTATCCTTGTCAATGTTACGGAAAACAATTACGGTGTCACTGTTTTAAAACTAGGGACTCAAAATTCCTCTGTTCATGAAAATAAGTCTACATTTCTTCCTGACTAACAGCACCTTAGAATAAGTCAAGGGTATGTTTTGAAGCAGGAATATTTTAGGAACATAATCTATTTGCAGATCATTAATTACAGAAATGTATAAATTCCAGCAGGTCTGGCAGCATTTGTAAGGAGAAAAAAGAGTTGACGTTTCCAGTCCGGACGACCCTTTGTCAAAGCTGTCAGAGAGAAGAGCAGTAGTTCTTCAGGGTTACATTCCTGGAAGAGAAGCGGCAGTGAGTTAAATGCTGGATAAAAGCAAATTACTGTGGATGCTGGAATCTGAAACCAAAAGGGAAAATGCTGGAAAATCTCAGCAGGTCTGGCAGCATCTGTAAGGAGAGAAAAGAGCTGACGTTTCGAGTCCAGATGACCCTTTGTCAAAGCCCGTAATATAAATTCCATGATTCCAACAAAACTGAATCACTTGAAGAAATCGGGATAAAAGCAAAATACTGCAGATGCTGAAAACTGAAATAAAAACAGAAAATGCTAGGAAAACATCTGTGGAGGGAGACAGTTAAAGTTTCGATATGAACTCAAAACGTTAACTCTATCTCTCTCTCACAGAGTTTTAAAGTTTTAAAGATTATTTATTAGTCACAAGTAGGCTTACATTATCACTGCAATGACGTTATTGTGAAAATCCCCTCGTCGCCACACTCTGGCACCTGTTTGGGTACATTGAGGGAGAATTTAGCATGGCCAATGTACCTAACCAGCACGTCTTTCAGACTTGTGGGAGGAAACCGGAGCACTTGGAGGAAACCCACGCAGATACAGGGAGAACATGCAGACTCCACACAGACAGTGACCCATGCCGGGAATCGAACCCGGATTCCTGGCGCTGTGAGGCAGCAGTGCTAACCGCTGTGCCAGATGCTACCAGACCTGCTGAGTTTTTCCAGCGTTTTCTGCTTTTATTAAAGATATTGGGATTGGGGAGGAAAATGGGGTTAACTGCGGTTGAAGAGCTAACACAATGATGACCAATGTATATATGATGGGCTGAATTCCCTCCTTAAGTGTCAGTTTTGCACACTTTGTTTTTCTTTGTGAGAATAGGAATTCCAGTTCTCAGCTCTCCAAACAGCCGCAGTATCTCACATGTGTTCAGTACAGTACCACAATAACACTACATCCTTATTAAAATATAAATGTTGCTTTATTATTGCACTCAGCTTTTTGAATAGCTTAACCAAGTTGTCTAGACATCAAAATTCCTGCACTACACAGGCAAGTGTATTACACAGAGGGCGGTGGTGCCTGGAACTCGCTGCCGGGGGAGGTAGTGGAAGCGGATACGATAGTGAATTTTAAGGGGCGCCTTGACAAATACATGAATAGGATGGGAATAGAGGGATATGGTCCCCGGAAGGGTAGGGGGTTTTAGTTCAGTCACGCAGCATGGTTAGTGCAGGCTTGGAGGGCTGAAGGGTCTGTTCCTGTGCTGTAATTTTCTTTGTTCTTTGTTCTAGAGGGTCCTGGGTTGGATTCCTGGGCTGTGCTCAATTAAGCCAAATGAATTGGGAACTGATAGAGATGGAGAAAAAGGCATAAATTGGGCAGATTAATCAGAGGAAGAAGATACAAGATATATGAATTATTAATCAAGTTTCCATAATGTTGATCGGTTGGCCTTACTTGGTTTATCGTTGCGTTGTCAACTGTGATGAGGTTAGTCTTGCACTTCAAAAGAAGATAACGACATATTGGTGGATTGGGCAGGCAAGTGGCAGATGAAGTTCAATGCAGAGAAATATGAGGTGGTTCATTTTGGCAGGAAAAATGTGGAGAGACAATACAAAATAAAGGGAGAAACTCTAAAGGAAGTGCAGAAACACAGGGACCTCCATTATTATGTACATAAGTAATTGAGGGCGGGAAGGACATGTTGAGAGAGCAGCTAATAAAGCATATGGTATCCCAGGCTTCACGACTAGAGGAATTGAGTACAAGAGTAATGTTAGGATCCCAGATCAGAACCTCAAGGTATATTATGAAGCCAGGCTAGATCCCAACAATTTTTTGTATTTTGACACAAATGTGAGGAAAGGATGCTTCACTCCAGGAATAGCGGACAAATTAGAGATCTTTTATCAATGCAAGCTTTATTCTTAAAACGGTCTAAATATAACTCTAACAAAATGAACCAGTTTAACTCTTAACAATTGAACAATCTCTAAACATGAAAAGAAACAATTTCTAACTTATCACCATTTCAATTCCAAATAAGCAACATTCTCCCTATAGACTTTAAACCCACTTTAAATATAGTGAGCAAACGCAATCATACTAGCTATAAATTAGTGTAGACAATCTCGGAGCTGTCAGAGAGATTTTGTTTGCAGACTTCTGTCTTTAAACAACTCCAACCAGCAACTGATCTCTAAAGGAAACAGAAAGCTGTTTCTCTGCTACACACCTAGCTTCTCCCCTTAATCATATCATATGTCTCTATACCAAAAAAAACAGCTGCCATTCCTTAAGTCAAAAAACAGGGGAAATCTGCATTTATAAACAACAGGCCATTAGCCTTCTAAGTAAACACTACATGGCTAATTATCCTGCTTTCCCAGCATCTGAGCTGCATTTCTTCCAGACATACCAACTGCCTGTAGAAAAAAACTGAGTCTTAAAATAGTTCCCTTAAGTATACAATATACCAATAGCACAGTATCATCACAGTGTGGAGGTCATGTTAAACTTGTATAAGACACTAGTTAGGCCCCATCTGGAGTACTCCATTCAGTTCTGGGCACCGTGCTAGAGAAATGATGTGAAGGCATTGGAGAGAGTACAGCAGGGATTCACAAGAATTATTCCAGGAATAAATAAACGTAGCTATGAGGATAGATTGGAGAAGTTAGGTGTTTTCCTTGGAGAAATTAAAACAGAGAGGAGACTTGATGGAGGTATTGCAAGATCATGAGTAGTATGGACAGGGTAAATAGTGAGAAACTGTTCCTGCTCATGACAGCATCAAGATCTAGAGGGCACGGATACAAAATAATGGGAAGAAGGAGTATGTGATGTGAGGGATATTTTTCATCCAGAGGCTGGCTGGAGTCTAGAATGAACTACCAGACAGAGTGGTGGAGGCAGGTTTGATTGAGGTAATCAAATGGGAATTGGTTTCCTATCTGAAAAAACAGAATGTTCATGGTTATGGGGTTAAGGCAGGGGAGTGGGACTAGGTAGAATGCTCTTTCAGAAAGCCAGTTGTTAAGGACCAGATCAGAAACTCCAAGGTATATTTTTGCAGTTAGCCTAGACCCTAACTTTTACATTTGATTTTGGCATTAGGGTGAGCATAAAGTGTTTCACTCCAGGTATGATTCAAGTGACCCACTAGGAAGTTTTTATCAAAACAAACTTTATATAAGAACACAGTTGGAATGTAACAAAAATAATTAGCATAATTTTTACCAATTAAAGAACTTAAACAGGACAAAATATAATTCTTAACAGCTAGCTATCTCTATTGTTCCAATTTAGCAGTAAGCCCACGTAGATATAAATCTCTTCTTTAGAACCAGTTAGCACAGAAAACCAAATATTTGATTTGATTTGATTTATTATTGTCACGTGTATTGGTATACAGTGAAAAGTATTGTTTCTTGCACACTGTACAGACAAAGCATACTGTAGAGAAGGAAAGGAGGGAGTGGAGAATGTTGCGTTACAGTCAAAATTAAAAGATGGTTAGAAAGTTTGAAAGAGTTAGAATGAAGTTTAGAAGCAGAAAACGAGAGTGAAAGATAGAATTAGAAGGTATGCTGGGCACAGCTTGCAAGAAACCGCCTCACTCCAGCGCCATCTTGAGAGAAAAAAACTGCTTATGTGGCTATTAGATTCCTGACCTTTTAACACCACTGGAGAGTGATCCAGACACGCACTTGTCTTCTAATTCTCGTGTAGCAACCTCCAGAGAAAACTCCACCCCAAACAGCTTATTTCTTGGCAGGTTCCAGCCTTCACTTCAAACAGAGCAAGGGATACGAATGTAACCTTTCTCTAAAGATCCCAAAAAGTAGACTACCTTGACTTCTCTGTGAAGACCTAGCTGTATCCAGCCATATGACCTTACCTGTCAATCAACCTAATCTAGCCCTACTCTGCAATGTCCCAGGGGAACACACAAAATAACATCACCCTGCATTAGTTCAGGTTAAAACAAACATTGGAGCAATTAAGATCAATTATGCTGCTGCAGTAACAATACAGTGCTGTTGTATACAGACGGAGTGGTTCTGATGCTAAAAACAAGCTGCTATAACAGTACCTGCACAAAAACAAATACATTTCATAAAGACACAGTATCATCACATGGTGCAGACTCGATGGAAAAACATGAACTGTTTCTGCATGGTAAAGATTCTATGTAAAAGGTTATTAACCAATCAGATTTCCAACTGGCGTCATTCAAAAACCTTTGCTAGAAATAAGCATGAAACTCACTTGAAGGCCAGGATGAAAAGGTAGATTAACACACTGGTCCACAGAATCCCAATAAACTGTACTCACAATAACTGGACTAAACTATTCAAAAGGGGGCAAGGCAGAGGCTGATATTTGTTATGATATATAAACTGACAGTTTGCCTTTAAATTCATGTTTGCGTTTTAATGGTTGCGGTAACTGTGTTAGGGGATGTTCTTGGTGTCCAGGGCCCCGAGAATTCTGAAACGAATTCTACAAGATTAAGTTTAGTTTGACAGCGCCATTTCTTTCATTGACTGGCAACTGACAAGTGACTACTTTACTGATGCCAGGTGTGGTGACTCTGCGCTATTAATATATTTTATGTTTCATGCTTTAAGATTCAACGCATTGTTACAGGGAGTCAGTTTGTCTGGAGGGAATACAGCAGACGCTGGAAAACAGGCTGATTACTCATTTTACCCGCATTAGTTTTATTTTGCAGAAGGCTTAATGGGTTTTTGTATAACTGAGAAAGAATCCCTGTGGTGTTTTTTTTTTATTAAAGTAATGGAAGGTGCGTTAGTGTATACAGGCTCTTATAGCCTTGCAATACTAGAGTTTAAAGTTTTTAAAGTTTATTTATTAGTTTTACAAGTAGACTTACATTAACACTGCAATGAAGCTACTGTGAAAATCCCTTAGACACCACACTCTGGTACCAGTTCGGGTACACTGAGGGAGAATTTAGAACGGCCAATGCACCTAACCAGCATGTCTTTCAGACTGTGGGAGGAAACAGAAGCACCCAGAGGAAACCCACGCAGACACAGGGAGAACGTGCAAACTCCACACAGACAGCAACCCAACTGTAGCCGAGAAAAAAGGCTTTCTGAGTTCAGTTGGTGACTGGAGATGTTCAGAAGAAAATGCTCTCTCTCTTTCTCTCTCTGAAAGCTCCACGGCTGTTAGCCAAATCAAAGCAAGTATATCTATTTTGCTAACCATATTTAAAGTGGGGTTTAAGTCTATAAGAGAAATATTGTTTAACTGGAACTAAAATAGTGAATAGTTAGAGTTGTTTCTTTCCATGTTTAAAGATTGTTCAATGGTTAAGAGTTAAACTGTTTCATCCTGTTAGTGACATACTTCAACTGGGTTATGAATAAAACTTGCTTTGATTTAAAAAAAAGATCTTTAATTTGTCAGTGGCATTACTCCTGGGGTGAGGCATACTTTCCCCAATTTATGCCAAAATAGAGAAGTTTTTGGGGTCTAGACTAGCTTTGTAATATACCTCAGGGTACTGGTCCAGGTTCCTAACAAAGGGAAGGGGTAGTCATTGCCAGTAGAATGGTATGACAACAAGATTCAGCCACCATAAAAGAAAGGTACAAATTGGGCAGGAAAATCAATAGGAAAAATACAAAATATGAGAATAACTATTCCGGTTTCCATAACTTTGCTCATGGTTAATTAGAGGAAATGCTCTTTCTGCCGTGTTTGGACAAATAGAAACATAGAAACCCTACAGTGCAGAAGGAGGCCATTCGGCCCATCGAGTCTGCACCGACCACAATCCCACCCAGGCCCTACCCCCACATATTTTTAGCCGCTAATCCCTCTAACCTACACATCACAGGACTCTAAGGGGCAATTTTTTTTTTTTTTTTTTTTTAACCTGGCCAATCAACCTAACCTGCACATCTTTGGACTGTGGGAGGAAACCGGAGCACCCGGAGGAAACCCACGCAGACACGAGGAGAATGTGCAAACTCCACACAGACAGTGACCCGAGCCGGGAATCGAACCCGGGACCCTGGAGCTGTGAAGCAGCAATGCTAACCACTGTGCTACCGTGGTAGTCAGATTCCCATCAGAGCATCAATGAGAACTTCCTGGCACCTGTAATGAAAATGGACAAAACTGTTCTGTCAAGAGAGAAAGAGTGGGCGGCACGGTAGCACAGTGGTTAGCACTGCTGCTTCACAGCTCCAGGGACCTGGGTTCGATTCCCGGCTTGGGTCACTGTCTGTGTGGAGTTTGCACATTCTCCTCGTGTTTGCGTGGGTTTCCTCCGGGTGCTCCAGTTTCCTCCCAGAGTCCAAAGATGTGCGGGTGAGGTTGATTGGCCATGTTAAAAATTGCCGTTAGTGTCCTGAGCTGCGTAGGTTAGAGGGATTAGTGGGTAAATATGTAGGGAAATGGGGGTAGGGCCTGGGTGGGGGTGTGGTCGGTGCAGACTCAATGGGCCAAATGGCCTCTTTCTGTACTGTTGGGTTTCTATGAGAGAAGATTGTTCAGAACTAAAGTCCCAGTCAGGATATTCTTCCTTAATTCAGCTCCTGGGAACTTGCAGTTCTGTATAATTTACAACAGTGCTGGTCTTGACATCTTCTGCCATTTTGAGGAGATTTGGGGCTACACAGGAATCTCTGCTCAAGAGAGAAAAAAACTGGTTACAGCCAACATTCATCAACTCAAAGTTGTGTTTGCTGCCATTCCTTAGTAGTTCCAGAATCATGGCAATAACCTAATGGTGGATTCCTCCGTGCCCTACAGAGTTGTGTGTCTGTTGCTCATAGTCAGAGGTCTCTCAGCCAGGGTCCATAACACCAGCTCCCCTATCTAAATTAAAATCTGTGAGATGGTTGTTAATCAAAATGTTTGTATTCCAGAATCTTTAACCTCACCCAGGGAGTGAGTCAGTTGGGTCACTGTCTGTGTGGAGTCCGCACGTTCTCCCCTTGTCTGCGTGGGTTTCCTCTGGGTGCTCCTGTTTTCTCACACAGTCTGAAAGACGTGCTGGTTAGGTGCATTGGCCATACTAAATTCTCCCTCAGTGTACCCGAACTGGCACCAGAGTGTGGTGTCTAAGGGATTTTCACAGTAGCTTCATTGCAGTGTTAATGTAAGTCTACTTGTGGCACTAATAAATAAACTTTAAAAACTTTAAACTCTAGTATTGCATATGTGTCATCTTGATATTCAGTCTCAGCTTTGGGTCTTCTGTGCGTTTGGATATTTTGGCCTTGCGCAGTTTGCCGAGGTATCCAATTCAGTTGCCTTGAAAGCATTGGGCTGAAATTGCAGGACTTGATCTCGCCTGTGGGGACACTTTGTTCCATAGTGCTGGCATCGTCACTCTACTGGTCAGTTAGGGTATTGCTTCCTTTGGCCTGGAGTGTTCCTGTTTCTGTGCTGTTTAACAGACTGCATTGTGAGGTTTCCTTTGTACCATGACTTACTTTCTCCTCCTGAAGATTGCTGCATACTGAGTTCAGACTGCCTAACAATCGGGATAGCATTCTCGGGGTTAGATTTTCCTTCCCTCACAGCATGTCCGAGAGTGCATCATTCACTACTCCTAGAAGCATTTTATCCCTGTTAGTTTCAGATTTTAGGTCTCCGTACTCAGAGCCTTAAGCTGCGGACATTAACGAATAAGTCGACAGATTTTCCTGTCTGTTGGACAAGTGTTTTAATTTAGCCATCAAGGCTTTCAGCATGGAAACAGGCCCTTCAGCCCAACTTGTCCATGTTGCCCTGCCCTTCTGATGATTTTGTGGCTTCTGAGGTTAAAATAAACAACAAATGATTTTAGTACTTCTTCAAATTCAGCAGATGATTCGTTGATTCCTTGTCTAGCAATAATGTTGTCCGTTATTGGGCCTACTGAATAAACAGCGTGTTAACTTGTCCAGTTTCTGTTTTTTTATCCAGACCTGAAGCAATCATGTATCTAAGGTATCTTATTTAATCAAAAATCCACAATTATATGGATGGTCTGGGCCTTGGATACGTCCAAACTTTTATGGAAAAGTTGATTTCTGATCCATGTTACAGAATTTCAAAGTGGATTCAGCTTTAAGAAGTTGCTGAAATCTAAGATCATAAAAGCATCAAATCCTGGAATTTATAAATGATTCTTTAGTTGTGATTCTTCCAAATTAATTAATTAATTATCCATGTTCCGACTGAGCACGGATGCCATATGTTCAGGCGCCGACTTGGGAATCAGGGCTATGATGGAGTTTTTAAACAGCAATTTCTGACCACTGAACTATTTAAGCTTCTCAGGACTTACTGCATCTTGGAATTTAAAAGTTTTAGCTCACCACTGCTAGGTTTTCTGATTCTGTATTCTGGGAATTGAATCTGGACTTCCAAGATATCCTATGGAGTCTTCTGCTACAGTGAGGAATTTTAAATTTCTGCCTCCAGCTTCCAAACCTTTCTTTGAATCTTTTCCTTGACAAGTTTCCTCTGTGTGTCTGCTTCTCCTTTATCTTCTGCTTTTCTTCAGGTCAGAATGATTCTTCAAATTTTTCTTTAGTGTTGCAGGATTTTAGTTTACACCGCTGCCACCATGTTGTAGAATGTTTCATACTATTTGACAGATCTTAATGAAGTCTTTGCAGCCTTAAGTAGGTTAACTGTGTGTAGTTATTAAATATAATATGTATATAGTAAAGGGCTCAAACTAGGGGCTCCATCCTTTCTTGGACACACACAGCTTTGTCCAACAGCAGGCTGATCCCAAGATGCAGGTTATGTGTTCCCTTACACCACACTGTGGGTGGTATTATGCTCGGTCGCATGTTAAACCTGTATGTGCCAGACCCTTATACTACAGCTGTGAAGAAAACAATTGAAAACCAGTCAAGTGATTCCCACTGTTCAGTGACCCTTCTGAAAAGCAATCATATATGGAAATGGCATATTAGATGGCTGTCTGCCCTCATGGGACTGCGCATCAACAGAAGTAAGTGCTGATGCGCGTTATCACACACGAGGCTTGAGATGCTCAGGAAATAAAGGCTTTTATTTGCTGTACAACGAAGCTACTAATTATATACACGATCCCAGACTGAGGGGTCCCAGACAGAGCAGAGACCTTTATACTTCTCCCAGGAGGCGGAGCCCGACTGGGATGTACCACAATAACTATAATACAGGTGTAACAACCCAACCCTAACCCCAACAGCAACAAGTAGAACAACCCATCCCTAACCCCAACAGCAACATATATACATACTTGTAGCACTGGCCAGACCCTGGCTCAGTACTATCTAGTGGGAACCAACGATGGTTCACCACAAGTGCCTCAAGTTATAAACAATAGAACAACAGGAAAATCTGGCTGAAACCAACAATAAAGTTGTTTTAAATGATTTCATGCAATGTGAGCACCACTGACAAGGCCAGACTTTATTGCCCATCTCCACTGACTATCGAAAAGGTGGTGGTGAGCTATCTTCTTGAACCGCTGTGGCCCATGTTGTGTAGAGAAAAGGCACAGTACTGTTAGGGAGGGAGTTCCAAGGTTTTGACCCAATGGAGTAATAGAGGGACACAGCATAGAAAAAGGCCCTTCAGCCCATCGTGTCACGACAGCGAAGGAATGGCAATATAGTTTGAAATCAAGAATGCTGCGTGACATGGGGTGGCGCTGCTCCCATGTGTTGCTGCCCTTGTGGATTTTGGAAGGTGCTGCCAAAGGAGGCTTGGAGAGTTACTGCAGTGCATCTTGTCGATGGTACGTATTACTGCTACTAGGTGTCGGTGGTGGAGGGAGTAAATGTTTAAGTTTGTAGATGGGGTGCCAGTCAAATGTGCTGCTTTGCCCTGGATGGTGTCGAGCTTCTTGAGTGTTGTTGGAGCTGCACTCATCCAGGCAAGTGAAGAGTATTCCATCACACCGTTTTTCTGTTATATCCAATCAAAGTCCAATTCAAAGTCTCAACCAGCGAGACATTACAGGTCCAAGCTGACAAGACAGGCTACCTGTCTTAGGCTTGATCTAAACTGATAAGAGCAGGCATTGCACCCCCCCCTCCCTCCACCCCCGCCCCCCCCCCCACCCCACTCCCCCCCCCCCCACCCCACTCCCCCCTTGCTTGATCTCATTTGCACCTTAGCCAAAAGGCCGAGATGCCGTTTTAAAAAATTGCTTCAAATGAAGCCTCAGTGTAACCCCATTGACTTCTATCAAGTGCAGGATAGCAAAACTACACTTGAGCTTAGCCAAAAGGCCGAGAAGCGATCACACTCCTCACTTGTACCCTGTGGATGGTGGACAGGCACCAGGGAATCAGGAAGTGAATTACTCTCTAACCCCCTCTTGTAGCCACAGTATGGCTGCACCAGCTACATTGCTCATCAATGGTAACGCCCAGGATCTCCATATTAGGGGATTCAGTGCTGGCAATGCTGTTGAATGTTAGGGGGAGATGGTCAGATTCACTCTTGTTGGAGATGGTCATTGTCTGGCACTTATGTGACATAAACGTTATTTGCAATTAATCAGCCAAGCTTGAACGCAGTCCCAGGTCTCACTGCATATGGACAAGAACTGCTTAAGTATCTAAAGGGTTGTGAATGGTGCTGTAGTCAGCAATCATCCCTCATTCTATGGTGGCACAGTGGCACTGCTGCTTCACAGCACCGGGGACCCCAGTTCAGTTCTGGCCTCGGGTCACTGTCTGTGTGGAGTTCACACATTCTCCCCGTGTCGGCGTGGGTTTCCTCCGGGTGCTCCAGTTTCCTCCCACAGTCCAAAGATGTGTGGGTTACAGGTGGATTGGCCATGTTAAATTGACCCTATGGGCCCGATTTTACCATTTGGAGTCTAAGGGCCGGATCCGGGGGCGTAATACAGATCCGAGCCCGGAATCCTCTTTGCGGCGCGACCATACGCTTTTTGCCGGCTCCGGTCCGATCCGCGCTGTGGGCGGGGCTTAGCGCTGCCGGAACGATCGGAGCTCTGAACTGCGCATGCACAGTTCGAAAAAAAATCTGAAGCAGCGCGCCCGGGCGGGAAAGCAAAAAAAAGCAGAGAGAGCGGCTCTCTGACACATGGAAGAGTTGGCAATAATTATACCTGCTCTTGTTAGAGAAAATATTGTTCTAACAATCTGACAACGCTATTAAACTCAAAGCTTTTGTCAAAAGATTACACTTGCATCTATTTCAACTGTCTACTTTTGTCTCAGTAATGAATGTGAGCTGCTTGGG
This sequence comes from Mustelus asterias, assembly GCF_964213995.1. Lineage (NCBI taxonomy): Eukaryota > Metazoa > Chordata > Chondrichthyes > Carcharhiniformes > Triakidae > Mustelus > Mustelus asterias. The sequence goes on along the minus strand of NC_135811.1, from coordinate 12,403,513 downwards.
TTACTTTGGGCTGATTGTGTCGACTTGCAGGGCTCAAGTCAAAAATAAAATTAGCATTTCTGAGAATCTTCGACCACACAGAACAAAGTACAGCCATATCATTTTGAGTGTCTGTTCATTCCTGTTGTCACAGAGACATCTCCCCATCAACATATTGTAAAATACATATATACCAAACCCAGTACTTGTAGCATATGTCCTGAAGCAACAGTTCTTTAGAAAAAATTTCTAGTCCCAGGAACATCTAGGATAAACTTAAGCAGTGTCAGAAGTTTAATATTTTAGATCAAATGAATGTAATGGTAGTTTATGCAGAAAAATTAGTTTATTAACTTTCTAAAGTGTAACAATATTTTGAAAAGAGATGCTTTTTACTGTTAAAGGATAGGAATTAAAACATTCAAATGTTTCAATTCCTGTCCTTTAACATTAAAGATAATGAATGGTTTACGTGCCGGGAATGGTTTACATCCTCCCCCCCCCCAACCAGAGATCCTTCTTCCCCCCTCCTCCCCCCCCAACCAGAGATCCATCCTCCCCCCCTCCTCCCCCCCAACCAGAGATCCATCCTCCCCCCCTCCTCCCCCCCAACCAGAGATCCATCCTCCCCCCCTCCTCCCCCCCAACCAGAGATCCATCCTCCCCCCCTCCTCCCCCTCGCCTCCCCCCCAACCAGAGATCCATCCTCCCCCCCTCCTCCCCCCCAACCAGAGATCCACCCTCCCCCCCTCCTCCCCCCCAACCAGAGATCCATCCTCCCCCCCTCCTTCCCCCAACCAGAGATCCATCCTCCCCCCCTCCTTCCCCCAACCAGAGATCCATCCTCCCCCCCTCCTTCCCCCAACCAGAGATCCATCCTCCCCCCCTCCTTCCCCCAACCAGAGATCCATCCTCCCCCCCTCCTTCCCCCAACCAGAGATCCATCCTCCCCCCCTCCTTCCCACAACCAGAGATCCATCCTCCCCCCCTCCTTCCCCCAACCAGAGATCCATCCTCCCCCCCTCCTTCCCACAACCAGAGATCCATCCTCCTCCCCTCCTTCCCCCAACCAGAGATCCATCCTCCCCCCCTCCTTCCCCCAACCAGAGATCCATCCTCCCCCCCTCCTTCCCCCAACCAGAGATCCATCCTCCCCCCCTCCTTCCCCCAACCAGAGATCCATCCTCCCCCCCTCCTTCCCCCAACCAGAGATCCATCCTCCCCCCCTCCTTCCCCCAACCAGAGATCCATCCTCCTCCCCTCTCCACCACACACTCGCAGAGCCGCCACTGACCCGGGACGGCAGAATGGCTGCGACTACAAGACACCCGTAAGTATCGGAGAGCTTTCGGACGCCATGCACCTACCTCCTCGCCAACCCTCACTGAGGAAGCACCGACTTCCGACTTTTATTTAGCAGGTCGCTAAAAGCGCGGATCCGGATCGGGCCGTGCGGTGGTAAAGTGGGATTTGGCGGTAGAGTTGGGCGGGAAGTTCATTAAATCGATTTAAATGCATGCTAATGCATTTAAATCGTCGGGCCGCCCGATTCGGGCACGGACCGGATCCGCGGCCGAATCGGTGTTGGTAAAGCCACAATCTGCTCGGATTCGGGTGCAGATCGCGTTAAAGGCCAGACGCCCGAATTTACCATGATTTCACACCCGAAAATGGGCACGAATCTTTGGTAAAATCGGGCCCTGTGTGTCAATGGGATTAGCAGGGTAAATTTGTAGGGCTGCAGGGGTAGGACTGGCTGGGATTGTTGTCGGTGCAGGCTCGATGGGCTGAATGGCCTTTGTGTGCACTGTACGAATTCTATGATTCTGACACTATGATGGAGGGAAGGTCATTGATGAAGCAGCTGAAGATGGTTGGGCCAAGGACACGATTCTGAGAAAATCCTGCAACACTGCCTTGGGGCTCAGATGATTGGCCTCCAACAACCCAGAAGCAGCTTCCTTTGTGCCAAGTGGGACTCCACCAAGTGGAGAATGTTCCACCAATTCCCAATGACTTCAACTGTGTTAGGGCTCCGAGATGATGCCATGTTTGTTTGAATGCTGCCTTGATGTCAAGGGAAGTCCTTCACCCTCCTCCACCCTCCCCCACCCTCCTTCACCCTCTTTCACCCTCCTTCACCCACCTTTACCCTCTTTCACCCTCCTTCACCCTCTTTCACCCTCTTTCACCCTCTTTTACCCTCTTTTACCCTCCTTCACCCTCTTTCACCTTCCTCCACCCTCCCCCAACCTCCCTCACCCTCCTTCACCCTCCTTCAATCTCCTTCACCCACCTTCACCCTCGTTCACCCTCTTTCACCCTCCTTCACCCTCCTTCACCCTCCTTCACCCTGTTTCACCCTCCTTCACCCTCCTTCACCCTCCTTCACCCTCCTTCACCCTCTTTCACCCTCTTTCACCCTCCTTCACCCTCTTTCACCCACCTTCACCCTCCTTCAATCTCCTTCACCCACCTTCACTCTCCTTCACCCTCTTTCACCCTCTTTCACCCTCCTTCTCCATCTTTCACCCTCCTTCACCCTCCTTCACCCTTTTTCACCCTCCTTCACCCTCCTTCACACTCTTTCACACCACTTCACGCTCCTTCACCCTCCTTCATCCTCTTTCACCCTCCTTCACCCTCCTTCACCCTCCTTCACCCTCTTTCACCCTCTTTCACCCTCCTTCACCCTCCTTCACCCTCCTTCACCCTCCTTCACCCTCCCCCACCCGCCGTCACCCTCTTTCACCCTCCTTCACCCTCCTTCACCCTCCTTCACCCTCCCCCACCCGCCGTCACCCTCTTTCACCCTCCTTCACCCTCTTACACCCTCCTTCACCCTCTTTCATCCTCGTTCACCCTCCTTCACCCTCCTTCACCCTCTTTCACCCTCTTTCACCCTCCTTCTCCACCTTTCACCCTCTTTCACCCTCCTTCAACCTCCTTCACCCTCCTTCACCCTCCTTCAGCCTTTTTCACCCTCCTTCACCCTCCTTCACACTCTTTCACACCACTTCACGCTCCTTCACCCTCCTTCATCCTCTTTCACCCTCCTTCACCCTCCTTCACCCTCCTTCACCCTCCTTCACCCTCTTTCACCCTCTTTCCCCCTCTTTCACCCTCCCTCACCCTCCTTCACCCTCCTTCACCCTCCCCCACCCTCCTTCACCCTCTTTCATCCTCGTTCACCCTCCTTCACCCTCCTTCACCCTCTTTCACCCTGTTTCACCCTCTTCACCCTCGTTCACCCTCCTTCACCCTCCTTCACACTCTTTCACCCTCTTTCACCCTCTTCCTCCCTCCTTCACCCTCGTTCACCCTCCTTCACCCTCCCCATCCCTCCTTCACCCTCCTTCACCCTCCTTCACCCTCCTTCACCCTCTTTTACCCTCCTTCACCCTCTTTCACCCTCCATTACCCACTTTCACCCTCCTTCACCCTCCTTCACCCTCCTTCACCCTCCTTCTCCACCTTTCACCCTCTTTCACGCTCCTTCACCCTCCTTCAGCCTCTTTCACCCTCCTTCACCCTCCTTCACACTTCTTCACCCTCTTTAACCCTCCTTCTCCCTCCCTCACCCTCTTTCACCCTCCCTCAACCTCCTTCACCCTCCCCCACCCTCCTTCACCCTCCTTCACCCTCCTTCACCCTCCTTCACCCTCCCCCACCCGCCGTCACCCACTTTCACCCTCCCTCACTCTCCTTCACCCTCTTTCACCCTCCTTCACCCTCCTTCACCGTCCTTCACCCTCCTTCACACTCTTTCACCCTCTTTCACCCTCTTTCACCCTCTTTCACCCTCCTTCACCCTCCTTCACCCTCCCCCACCCTCCTTCACTCTCCTTCACCCTCCTTCACCCTCTTTCCCCCTCCTTCACCCTCCTTCACCCACCTTCACCCTCTTTCACCCTCCTTCACACTCTTTCACCCTCTTTCACCCTCTTTCAGCCTCCTTCAACCTCCTTCACCCTCCTTCACCCTCCTTCACACTCTTTCACACCACTTCACGCTCCTTCACCCTCCTTCACCCTCCCCCACCCGCCGTCACCCTCTTTCACCCTCCTTCACCCTCCCCCACCCGCCGTCACCCTCTTTCACCCTCCTTCACCCACTTACACCCTCTTTCAGCCTCCTTCACCCTCCTTCACCCTCCATCACCCACTTTCACCCTCCTTCACCGTCCTTCACCCTCCTTCACCCTCTTTCACCCTCTTTCACCCTCCTTCTCCACCTTTCACGCTCCTTCACCCTCCTTCACCGTCATTCACCCTTATTCAACCTCCTTCACCCTCCTTCACCCTCTTTCACCCTCTTTCACCCTCCTTCACCCTCCTTCACCCTCCTTCACCCTCCCCCACCCGCCGTCACCCTCTTTCACCCTCCTTCACCCACTTACACCCTCTTTCAGCCTCCTTCACCCTCTTACACCCTCCTTCACCCTCTTTCATCCTCCTTCACCCTCCTTCACCCTCCTTCACCCTCTTTCACCCTTCTTCTCCACCTTTCACCCTCTTTCACGCTCCTTCACCCTCCTTCACCCTCTTTCACCCTCGTTCTCCGTATTTCACTCTCTTTTACCCTCCTTCACCCTCCTTCACCCTCATTCACCCTCCCCCTCCCTCCTTCACCCTCCTTCACACTCCTACACCCTCTTTCACCCTCCTTCACCCTCTTTCACCCTCCTTCACCCTCTTTCACCCTCTTTCACCCTCCTTCATCCTCCCTCACTCGCCTTCACCCTCTTTCACCCTGGAAGCACATACGTAAATACACGCACACACATACACAACAAGGCTTTCCAAACATTGAACAACAGAACTTTAATCAGGGATTAAACCGGACGGGGTTTAACATTAGTAATTTAGTTGGGATTAATTTTATCCCCTTGGGGACTATATTAACGTTATGTCTAAATCCTGATTTTTTTGTTGTATAATGAAGAGGATTTATTTATTGTGCCCTTTTCACAGCGATTAGCATTGTCATTTTAAACAGCACCATTCTTTCAGCTGCGGGATTATATCCTTCAAGCCATTATTGCAACTTGTGAGGTACAAAGAAGCTTCAGTTCATCAAGAGCTTTTACAGATCCACTTATTCAGCACCTTATTTTATTAATATGTCCATCCTTGTTGTGTCTCTGTAGCACATGACTAAGACGGTCTGATTCATAAAGGCCCAGAACAACAAAACAACAAAAACATCAGTGACTCATTGCTTTTCCTCATAGGGGTATTTGTATGTGAGTGTATTATGAGTGTATAGAGGAGGCTGTATTGAGAAGTCTGCTCTGAGGTTGTTGTAAAGAAAATGCATCTTATTTCTTGTTGCTTAATGCTTCACAGATTTGAGATTTTTTCACTCCATTTATTCATGACATGCCACCGCTGCTGTGGCAAAAGAATTCTAGGTGCACAAGCCTTTTGAGCCGATTGTTCTGGGACGGCAACCCTATACCTTTGCCCTATTTCAACATTAATCGCAACTTGAAGAGGCAGGCACAGGACTTTGGTTTAACATCTCACCCAGAATGTGACACCTCTGACAATGGTACATTTCTTGCATGCTTCTGTGGGACTTGACCCCACAACCTTCTAACCTTGCCTTCAAAGTGTCATCGTCTAAGTCGGCCTGACACAGGTTGTTAACCTTAATGTCATGATACATTAGGATTTGGTGGACGGGGCAGGGGGGGGGGGGGGTGGGGTGCGATTTTCAACTCTCCAGTTTAGTGTAAATCTAATGTTGAGAATCAACTGTCCATGATAGAAACTGCCTGACCACCAATTTCCAATCCAGCTGATCCGCAACATTCAGACTATTGTCGATAATATATCCCAATATTTTGAGAAAGAAATCCAAGTACTGACTTCAAGTCATAGAGTCATAGCAAGGAAACAGGCCCTTCGGCCCAACTTGTCGATGCCGCCCCTTTTTTTAAAAAACCCCTAAGCTAATCCCAATTGCCCGCATTTGGCCCGTATCCCTATATAGCCATCTTACCCATGTAAATGTCTAAATGCTTTTTAAAAGACAAAATTGTACCCGCCTGTACTACTACCACTGGCAGCTTGTTCCAAACACTCACCATAAATTACAACTAATTACAACTAATGCATTTGCTATTACTTCTGCCGTTTCTTTTAGTACCCTGGGATGCATTCCATCTGGACCAGGGGACTTGTCTACCTTTAGTCCCATTAGCCTACCCAGCACTACCTCTTTAGTAATAAATGAGCCATTGACCTGCCTTCAGACACAGCACACATGACACGGCATCTACACTCTACAAATGGAATGGCACTGTGAACCCTCTGTTGTTACATCATACATCCAGTGTCCAACATCAACCATTGATTCTTTTCTGCCACGTTTTATTGTCACCCTTCTGAATTCACTTAAATTCAGCGTTCACATAGTGCGATCTTACATGTTGTTGTGAGATTTCTTACTGTATTCATATAAAGCAGCACCTAATCAAGACTCCACAAATTAGAGCAAATTTACAAATCAAAACTGAAAAGCAAAGGAAGGGTGAAACAGTTAAAATCTCCTAAAGGGAACAAAGCAGAACCTCCCCGAAAGGAACACAGACTTTAAAAAGAATATCAGCTATCATTGATTTGCAAAAGCCTTCTGATTACAAGCTTACAATAAGACTTTGAACACACCAAAATAGAGTCATAGAGTCATAGAGGTTTACAGCATGGAAACAGGCCCTTCGTCCCAACTTGTCCATGCCGCCCTTTTTTTTTAAACCCCTAAGCTAATCCCAATTGCCCGCATTTGGCCCATATCCCTCTATACCCATCATACCCATGTAACTATCTAAATGCTTTTTAAAAGACAAAATTGTACCCGCCTCTACTACTATCTCTGGTCGCTTGTTCCAGACACTCATCACCCTCTGTGTGAAAAAATTGCCCCTCTGGACACTTTTGTATCTCTCCCCTCTCACCTTAAACCTATGCCCTCTAGTTTTAGACTCCCCTACTTTTGGGAAAAGATATTGATTATCTAGCTGATCTGTGCCTCTCATTATTTTATAGACCTCTATAAGATCAGCCCTCAGCACTCCAGAGAAAAAAGTCCCAGTCTATCCAGCCTCTCCTTATAACTCAAACCATCAAGTCCCAGTAGCATCCTAGTAAATCTTTTCTGCACTCTTTCTAGTTTAATAATATCCTTTCTATAATAGGGTGACCAGAACTGTACACAGTATTCCAAGTGTGGCCTTATCAATGTCTTGTACAACTTCAACAAGACGTTCCAACTCCTGTATTCAATGTTCTGACCAAAGTCTAATAAAGCTCTCCATGACCTCACCTAAACTCCTAAGGAACCCTCAATTGTCACAAGCTTCTGTTCCACAAGGAGTTAGCGTTAAATTGTTTATTGCTGTGTTCAATGCCTTTATAGTCTTTCCCCATCATATCACCCGCCCGCCCACGCACTGTTGGGGCTTCACTGCGCCCACACACAGCCCTGATCCCCTATCAGAAGGGTTCTCCTTGGCCTCTGCTCCCACTAGTGCCATCCCTGACCAATTCATTGCCACCTCCCTCCTTGCTTTCAAGAAGATTCCTCAAAGCCACTTCCTCTTGATTCATGGTTCATCTTGGGTCACATTCCCGAGATCCCATTAGTACTAAAACTAGGGTTTTCCTTGGAATATTTGCCTTTGGCCTTTCAATCTCCATTAGTGAAGTCATACAGCTCAGGAGGACATTCTGCCCATCGCGCATCTGCCAGCTTCCTGACAGAGCTACCAATTGGCCCCTTGAACCCCCAAAAGTGTTTCCTGTTTTATGCATTTATCAAATCTCCTTTGAAATGTACTCATGAGTCTGCTTCCACCGCTATAACACATTCCAGACCATAAAACAGTGAATAAAAATATTTCTCAACTCACCTCTGGCTCATTTGCTAATTAACTTAAAACTAACTTAAAACTGTTTCCCAACCCTCCTCCCAAAGGTAACTAACTCCATGCAACCCTCCACCTTACCCCTAACCTGATCTATTCTATCCAATCACGCAGTTTTGTACATCACTCCCCTTAGCCTGCTCTGCTCTGCAGAGAATAATCCATGCTTCCCAAGACTACGCAGGTGACATTCACAACCAGTTAATTATGGAGCATCTTCCTGAGGGAAGTGTTTAATGCTATTATTTGGGCGATTGTTTCACTGAGAGGTTTTTGCTCGACATAACTTCAGCTCGAAAGAGGAGCAGTATTTTTTCTGGCCTGTAATCTTTTTCAAGACCTGGCAATTTTGTGCTTGAGTCCTTTAATTCTGTACTCACAGCCCAGGTTAATTGGCCCACTTACATCAAAGGCAACAATGTCTCTCTTTATTTCAAAATAGGAATCATGTCTCCTCTGATTCTGCTGTCTCGTTGAAATCAAGTTCACCTCTGGAAGCCTGCTCCAAGCTGTGGAATTATCCTCGCAATACGTCACTGGCCGTTTGCAGATAGATCACCCAAAACTGCACAGATAAATATAAGTGTGGCTTCACCAATTATTAGATTTGATTTGATTTATTGTCACGTGTATTAGTATACAGTGAAAAGTATTGTTTCTTGCGTGCGATACAGACAAAGCATACCATACATAGAGAAGGAGATTTGGGGCGGCACGGTAGCACAGTGGTTAGCACTGCTGCTTCACAGCTCTAGGGACCTGGGTTCGATTCCCGGCTCGGGTCACTGTCTGTGTGGAGTTTGCACATTCTCCTCATGTCTGCGTGGGTTTCCTCCGGGTGCTCCGGTTTCCTCCCACAGTCCAAAGATGTGCGGGTCAGGTTGATTGGCCATGCTAAAATTGCCCCTTAGTGTCCTGAGATGTGTAGGTTCGAGGTATTAGTGGGTAAAATATGTAGAGATATGGGGGTCGGGCCTGGGTGGGATTGTGGTCGGTGCAGACTCGATGGGCCGAATGGCCTCTTCCTGCACTGTAGGGTTTCTATGATTCTATGATTCTATGAGAGGAGAGAGTGCAGAATGTAGTGTTACAGTCCTAGCTAGGGTGTAGAGAAAGATCAACTTAATGCGAGGTAGGTCCATTCAAAAGTATGATAGCAGCAGGGAAGAAGCTGTTCTTGCGTCGGTTGGTACGTGTCCTCAGACTTTGGCACCTTTTTCCCAACGGAAGAAGGTGGAAGAGAGAATGTCCGGGGTGCGTGGGGTCCTTAATTATGCTGGTTGCTTTGCCAAGGCAACGGGAAGTGTAGACAGAGTCAATGGATGGGAGGCTGGTTTGAGTGATGGACTGGGCTTCATTCACAATCCTTTGTAGTTCCTTGCAGTCTTGGGCAGAGCAGGAGCCATACCAAGCTGTGATACAACCAGAAAGAATGCTTGCTTTGGTGCATCTGTAGAAGTCGGTGAGAGTTGTAGCAGACATAACAAATTTCCTTAGCCTCCTGAGCAAGTAAAGGTATTGGTGGGCTTTCTTAACTATTGTGTCGGCATGGAGGGACCACGACAGGTTGTTGGTGATCTGGACACCTGGTAACTTAAAGCTTTCGACCATTTCTACTTCATCCCCATTGATGTAGACAGGGGCATGTCCTCCACTGTGCTTCCTGAAGTCGATGACTATCTCCTTTGTTTTGTTGACTTTGAGGGAAAGATTATTGTCACCGCATCAGTTCACCAGATTGTCTATCTCTTTCCTGTACTCCGCCTCATCATTGTTTGAGATCCGACCCAGTTTATCCAGTTTTTAAAATAATTTATTTTGACATTAATTAAAGGCAGTTGAGATGCATGCTTTAACCTTTGATTAATTGTGTTAATTCAGAATGGAAGTTCCTATTGAATGGTTAGTAATCAGTCTTAAATTCTGTCTTGGGCTCATCAAAGGGATAAAGTGAGAGTTCACTTGTCAAAGGACCACAGCAAACAGCCACACGTGACGTCTACAGTAGGAAGCCTTTAATAATCAGCGAGGTGCTATTGAATTGGATCCATGTAACTTTTCCACTCTGGATCTAGAGATTAAATCCAGGCCTGACAGATTGGATGAAATTTTCACTCAGGTAAAATAAATCTAATTATTCCCGGTCTATTTCCAGTCGCCACAAATCAACAGCATAAAAAATGCCCATAATTTGACATTGAAAAGCAGGTAAATAGCATATGGCACACTTGCCTTTATCAATCGGGGTATAGGTTACAAAAGCAGAGAGGTCATGATGGAGTTGTATAGAAATTTGATGAGGCTACAGCTGGAGTACCGTGCGCAGTTCTGGTCGCCAGATTATAGGGGGGACGTGAACGCACTGGAGGGGGTTCAGAGGAGATTTACGAGGATGTTGCCTGGGATGGAACATTTAAGTTATGAAGAGAGGTTGGATAGGCTTGGGTTGTTTTCTCTGGAGCAGAGAAGGCTGAGGGGGTGACCTGATTGAGGGTCCAAGGTTATGAGGGGCATAGACAGGGTGGATAGGGAGCAGCTGTTCCCCTTAGTTGAAGGGTCAGTCACGTGTGGACACAAGTTAAAAATGAGGGGTGGGAGGTTTAGGGAGGATTTGAGGAAAAGCTTTTTTACCCAGAGGGGGGTAACGGTCTGGAATGCGCTGCCTGGGAGGGTGGTGGAGGCGGGATGCCTCACATCCTTTAAAAAGTATCTGGATGAGCACTTGGCGCGCCATAACTTTCAAGGCTATGGGCCAAGTGCTGGCAAGTGGGATTAGGTGGGCGGATCTGGGCTTTTCGTGCGTCGGTGCAGACTCGATGAGCTGAAGGGCCTCTTCTGCACTGCAGTATTCTGTGATTTTGTGAATTGACAATCTAAGCTCAGTGACTATGTAGATTGTGGATGGGCAACATCACATGGGAGCTAGCAGAGGTTGGATTTAAATATTGTGCCTTAGGGTGATTTGCTATTCCTGATATGGTGGATTCTATAGTATTTTTAACACAGAAATGGGTCATTGAGCCCAACCGGTCTATGTTATAGAGTCCCTACCATGCAGAAGGAGGCCATTCAGCCCATCAAGCCTGCACCAACAACAATCCCACCCAGGCCCTATCCCTGTAACCCCACATATTTACACTGCTAATCCCCCTGACACTAAGGGGCAATTTAGCATGGCCAATCCACCTAACCCACACATCTTTGGAATGTGTGAGGAAACGTGAGCACCCGGAGAAAACCCGCGCAGACATGGGGAGAACGTGCAGACTCCACGCAGGCAGTCACACGTCAGTATTTGTACTCTACAAGAGCCTCTTCCCACCTTTATCATTAAACCCAGTCAACATAGCCTTCTACTCCTTTCCCTCCCATTTGTTGGTCCAGTTTCTCTTTGAGATCTGTGGTGGGCAACCCGTGCAGCCCATCTGGGTTCTGAGTGCAGCCTACGAGACATTTTGTGGCCATTCCACAAGGTTACCACATTCCACTGGTTTTTGTCCGTGAATTTTCTTCCTACTGATATGACTGAGGTGGTACGCACGTGAAGCAAGGGCAAGTGAAGCTGAGGTGTCTGCTAATTGCTCACAACATGTGAGAGCCATGCATCCAAGGGGCAAATATTTTTTTTAAAACATCTGAAGTTGATGAAGGTTCTATTAGTATGATTAAGCATTTTGTATAATTTGTTATGAAATATTCAGAGTATATTTAATCTTATTGATAGGGTCATGGTTAGTGAATAAGCCCAATTTCAACCTTGTGGCCCACTGAGATGAAGGAGGGCCACTCATGCGGCCCACTCACTAGCCCAGGTTGCCCATGGCTGTTTTAGACTCTCCCATATCTTCTCTACTGAATCCTTCATCATTTTATCACAAAAGGTTAGTATGCAGGTATAGCAAGCGATTCGGAAGGCAAATAAATGGATGTTGTTTATTGCCAGGGGAAGGGAATGTAAAAGTAGGGATGCTTTTCTCCCAGTTTTATAAGATGTTGCTGAGGTCTCATCTGAAGCCCCATGTACAGCTCTGGTCTCCTTATTTAAGAAAGGATATAGTTGCTTTACACGCAGTTTAGAGAAGATTCACTTGACGAAATGCTGAAGGGTCCGGCTCAGATAGGGTTAAGCCTCACTGAGTGAGTGATGGAAAACTCTGTATTTGAAACTTACTCCATTCCAGACCGTGGCATTTCCAGGTAAGTATTCGAGGAATGGGAGAAATCCTGGCCAAAGCTCAAGAGTTTAAAACCCAGCATTGTGCCGAGTGTCATTTCTGCAAGGGACCCAATTGCTACGAAAGCAAAGTAACAAATCAGTCTGCAGTTTTCTATCTGAACCTTGTCCTTGGTTAATCTCAGCATCCAAATGGAACCAGCAGATGTGATGTCTACACAACAGCCGTTGCACTTCAATCAAATGCATTGCGTGGAGGGAGCCAGTAAATGTTTGGGACACATGATAAGGCACCACATTAATGTGTGGTTCCGAAGAACCCAGCACCTTTATCCATTTCTCTACCTTTACCCCTTGACCCATCTCCCCCCACACAATAACATAAGGACGTCACAGTGGTTAGCGCTGCTGCCTCACAGCGCCAGAGACCTGGGTTCATCCCGGCTTGGGTGACTGTCTTTGTGGAGTCTTCACGTTCTCCCCGTGTCTGCGTGGGTTTCCTCCGAGTGCTCCGGTTTCCTCCCACAGTCCGAAAGGCGTGCTGGTTAGGTGCATTGGCTATGCTAAATTCCCCCTCAGTGTACCAGCACAGGCACCGGAGTATGGCGGCTAGGGGATTTTCACAGTAACTTCATTGCAGTGTTAATGTAAGCTTACTTGTGATGCTAATAAATAAACTGTAAACTTTACATTCATATAGTGCCTTTAACATATTAAACACCTCCAAAGATGCTTGCCCCAGAGGGAATGTAACTATACTGGTCCCTGGCAGAGGATTGTCTTATAAGCAGTGACCCAGTCTATATTTTCTGGCAATTAGAGGAATGAGAGCCATTTGAATTGAAACATATGAAATTTTTAAGGAGTTTGGCTGGGTTGATGCTGAGAAAATCTTTTCCTGACCTGGGAAATCTAGAACACGGGAGTCATAGTATCAGAATAAGAGGTTAGCCAGTTAGGACCGAGATGGAGAGAAAGTTCTCCACTTAGAAGAATAGTGAATCATTGGAATTCTCTGCCCCAGACTGTTGTCATTGTTCCGTCACTGAGCATATTCAAGACAGATGCTTATAGCCTTTTGGATGCTAATGAAGTTAAGAGATTATGAGTGGGTGGGTGGAGCTAAGGTCGATGAATCGGTCATGATTCACAGTCCAGAGGGGCAATTTTTTCACGCAGAGGGTGGTGAGTGTCTGGAACAAGCTGCCAGAGGTAGTAGTAGAGGCGGGTACAATTTTGTCTTCTAAAAAGCATTTAGACAGTTACATGGGGACGATGGGTATAGAGGGATATGGGCCAAAATAAAAGGGCGATATGGACAAGTTGGACCAAAGTGCTTGTTTCCATGCTGTAAACCTCTATAACTCTATGATCTGGTTGACTGGCGGAACCCAAAGTACCGAATGGTTTACTCCAGCTCCCATATTTTGTGTTCTCAGACAAAATTTGACACCAAGCCAGAGATTTTAGGACAAGTGACCAAAGACTTTCTCAAAGAAGCTCGTGTGACAGAGTACTGCTTTAACCTAATGCGGAGATGCCGGCGTTGGACTGGGGTAAACACAGTAAGAAGTTTAACAACACCAGGTTAAAGTCCAACAGGTTTATTTGGTAGCAAAAGCCACACAGGCTTTCGGAGCTCCAAGCCCCTTCTTCAGGTGAGTGGGAATTCTGTTCACAAACAGAGCATATAAAGACACAAACTCAATTTACATGAATAATGGTTGGAATGCGAATACTTACAACTAATCAAGTCTTTAAGAAACAAAACAATGTGAGTGGAGAGAGCATCAAGACAGGCTAAAAAGATGTGTATTGTCTCCAGACAAGACAGCCAGTGAAACTCAGACATTGTGCATACGCAAAAGCCTTTACATCCATTCACTGTCACAGTCCATAAAATTTTATAGAATTATAGAATCCCTACAGTGCAGAAGGAGGCCATTCAGCCCATCGAGTCTGCACCAACCACAATCCCACCCAGGCCATATTCCTGTAACCTCACATATTTACCCTGTTAGTCCCCCTGACACTGGGGTCAACTTAGCAACTTAGCAATCAACCTAACACACACATCTTTGGACTTACTACGTGATGTTACAAAAACTTGGATTTGTGCCAGGTTGTAGGTTAAAAAGCAAGTGAACTTTTGCCATAGCTATCACAGAGTATTAACTCATTTACTCAGAGTGGTTAGATTTGGGACTTGCTGTCACATTCAGTGGCTGAGATAAAAGGCATAGATACATTGAAAGGGAGTCTAAGATAAGCATATGAGGGAGAAATTAATTAAAAGATATGCTATTAGGATAAGGTGAGAGAAGGTTCATGTGGCTAATGAACACTGGCATGGGCCTACTGGGCTGAATGGCCTGTTTCTGTGCTGTATTTTCTATAGAGACACACACAGATGCTACCTGTGTGCCCAATAGAGGTGGAATAATCTTCATGGGACTCTCTTGCCCCCTTGTGGCTGATTTGTGTGCAGCACTGGCAGAAGTCTCAGATGCAAGAATGCAAAGTACTAAATGTAATAAGATACAAAGAAATAACCCCCAGCTATTGACTTGAAAAAGCATTGCTGCTCTGCTCATGTCAAAGAAATATAGCCAGAGAATCCGCTCCTTCTTTAAGGTGCTCCTTAAAACCCACCTCTTACCACCCCCTAACGTCTCGATTGAAATTCAGTATCAATTTCTGTATGGTTATGTTTCTAAGTGCCTTGGAACATTTTCCTATATTAAAGATGCCATAAAGATTGCTGCTATTGAAAATGGACTCTTCAGAATAACTATTTAAGAAACTAAAACTTACTCTATTACCGAGATGGTGGGATTGTTCCAATATTCTCGTACAGTTTACAATTAACCAGCAGCCTGAACAGCCCACACAGGCCATATACAAGTTGGCCTCTAAGTTACCACATAACAAAAACATTCAAAGAGGTCGCATACCTTTAGAGAGAATGTTGGATTGTTCCTTTGTTTTATTTTAAAGTTAAGTTCTTAATCCAACCTCAAACAAATGGCATTAATGCAATGTACTGGGTTTAGAATTATCCAAATTCTTCCATGCAGGGGTGGCATGGTGGCACAGTGGTTAGCACTGCTGCCTCACAGCGCCAGGGACCCGGGTTTGATTCCCGGCTTGGGTCACTGTCTGTGCGGAGTTTGCACATTCTCCCTGTGTCTGCATGGGTTTCCTCCGGGTGCTCTGGTTTCCTCCCACAATCCAAAGATGTGCCAGGTTAGGTTGATTGGCTATGCTAAATTACCTCTTAGGATCAGGGAGACTTGCTAGGGTAAATGCATGGGGTTGTGGGGATGGGGAGACCCGACGGGCCGAATCCTTCTCCACTGTAGGATTCTATGATTCTGAACAACTTTTCCCATAACCTCAATAGCATTCTAATCCTCACAGAATCCTCTCAGTTTACACTCAGTTGGATTAGACTGAAAGGTTCCTGATAATTAGTTCAAGCCTTGCCTGTCAAAAGTAAATTTGACAGGTTTACCACCAGATAGAGAAAAGATTAGAGGGTTTTATGTAGAATGGAACACAAACGTTATTCCGTAGCACTCATCATTTAAAAATGCATTTGTTAAGTTCCTTATCTCTCAGAAAACTTCTTTACACCAAAGTTACTTTCAACTGTAGTTATGCAAGCAATTTATGCATAGCACGTTCCTACCAAAAATCGAGGGATAAATTTCCAATTGATCCATGGTGGCTGGCATTGAGTGAACGATAAATGCTGGTCGAGACAACTTGAGAACTCCCATATCTTTATCAAATGGTGCCATAGGATCAGGAACACGGGGCAATTAGAGTCAACTTCAACTAGGTGGTAAAACAAGACATCTGGTGGCAGTTCATCAGGAACAAGCTAGGCAACTTCAGAAAATATTGAGTAATACTAACTGACATCCATCAGAACTACCATGGCACATGAGCGCAGCCTGGCTTAACAATCCCAGCTGTAAAAGGGGATCTCCAGCTGCAATGAGACAGCGGGGCAGCTTGTGCAGTCAATAGCTGCTTGAAAAAAAGATGCACACATTGAACAAGAAATGAGACCAGTTTGAAAATTCATCAATTGTTACTGGACAAGATGGTTACGTTTTGAAATGTCTCATTTAACTGGAGGTGAAACAGAACATGCTAAAAAGGGAAATGGCTGAGATCATATTGAACACTTCTGCCTGGAGAAAGACCGTGGCGTAGAAACTCCAAAGAAAACCTATTGAAATATCAAATGATAGTTTGCATACCTAAAAAGGTTATTTATTTATTAGTCACAAGTAGGTTTACATTAACACTGCAATGAAGTTACTGTGAAAATCCCCTAGTGGCCACACTCCGGCACCTGTTTGGGTACACTGAGGGAGAATTTAGCATGGCCAATGTACCAAACCTGCATGACTTTCAGAGTGTGGGAAGACACTGGAGCACCCGGAGGAAACCCACGCAGACACAGGGAGAACATGCAGACTCCACATAGACAGTCACCCAAACCGGGAATCGAACCCAGGTCCCTGGCGCTGTGAGGCAGCAGTGCTAACCACTGTGCCACCATGCCATCCTTTTAATTAAACACGATCTCAGAAAAGGGACAATTATTTTTTGAGACACAGAGAGACGAGGTGTTGGAGAAACAAGAGGACTGTTCTGTATTAACAACTAAGCAGGATGCTTGTAAGTGGTTATTGTCTGTTCGAAAGGGGACAGAATCAACAGGGCTCCTGAGGAGATTTAGGGCACAGGGAGTTGCTGAAATAGGCCTGGAAGATTTGGGCCGAGTGGGACAATTTTCAAATGACACAAAGTTTCGACCCAGCGTGGCAATAAGCGAGTATGCTTGAGAGTTGGGAGTTACTTTGGAACTTTTCCTGTAAAGCTACACATGTCAGAAGTGCGGTACACAACAAAAAGAGGTTGTAAGACACATCTTGAATGCAATAATTAGTTGAATGTAAAATTAACTCTTCTTAGCTTGGTGTATTAGTTCCTGTTGATTGTTTGATCTATGGTGATTTCAGGTTGTTTGTTACTGTAAAAGTCTTAAAACATTGATATCTTGTCCTTTGGATATTTCCATTGGTCATTTGGAAAATGTGTCTCTTTTTAAAAGTTAGCTGTCTCCAAGATGGTAACAAATTGGGGATTCCTATGGGATCAAAGCCAAAGGCTGCAGAACAGATTCACTGGAATTTCTTCCAGAGTTAAAGAAAAAAGATGACATATTTACTTTGGCTGCATTCAGAGAAAATGTCAGTATGACTATGCCAATTGCTCAGATGTTTTTGGAAAGAGACTTATCTGCTGCTGCCTGTATTCATCAATACTTGATGAAGTATCGGCTCAGCATTGAGAAGTCAAAAGGGTGATTGATCCCAATGACGCTCAGGTTGAGTTAGCTGGAGGAAGAAGGATGCAAAACACCCTGAATTAGAAATCTATTGAGCAAGAGGAAAAAAGGAAACTTAAATTCGAAAAGAGAAAAACTAGAATGAGAAAGTGAAAGGGAAGCAAGAAAATTTGAACTGAGCGTGGAAAAGCATAGATTACACAAACAGGAGTGAAGGTAACACTTCAGGATGACCCACAATTAGCTCTTGGTTTGGATTTGGACTAAAATCATTGAGGTCGTGTCAGAGAAAATCACATGGCTACATAGCTGAATGAATTAGACTATTCCACTGCAAGAGTGGGTTTCTATGGGAGGTCTATGGAGGTGCAGTGTGTCTTTGTGGGAAATCTATGGAGGTGCACTCATTTATTTCAGGCATAATGGAAATTGCTCTGTTCAGTGCCCCTGAGTTAACGGCAGAGGCTTAAAGACAGAAAGTTAGCAAGTTCATAAAATCCCTACGGGGCAGAAGGAGGCCATTTGGCCCATCAAGCTTAGAACCATAGAAAATTACAGCTCAGAAGCAGGCGTTTTGGCCCTTCTTGTCTGTGCCGAACCATTTTATGCCTAGTCCCACTGACCTGCACTTGGACCATATCCCTCCACACCCCTCTCATCCATGAACCCGTCCAAGTTTTTCTTAAATGTTAAAAGTGACCCCGCATTTACCACTTTATCTGGCAGCTCATTCCACACTCCCACCACTCTCTGCGTGAAGAAGCCCCCCCTAATATTCCCTTTAAACTTTTCTCCTTTCACCCTTAACCCATGCCCTCTGGTTTTTTTCTCCCCTAGCCTCAGCGGAAAAAGCCTGCTTGCATTCACTCTATCTATACCCATCAAAATCTTATACACCTCTATCAAATCTCCCCTCAATCTTCTACGCTCCAGGGAATAAAGTCCCAACCTATTCAATCTCTCTCTGTAACTCAGCTTCTCAAGTCCCGGCAACATCCTTGTGAATCTTCTCTGCACTCTTTCAATCTTATTTACATCCTTCCTGTAACTAGGTGACCAAAACTGTACACAATACTCCAAATTCGGCCTCACCAATGTCTTATATAACCTTACCATAACACTCCAACTTTTATACTCGATACTCCGATTTATAAAGGCCAATGTACCAAAGGCACTCTTTACGACCCTATCCACCTGTGACGTCACTTTTAGGGAATTCTGTACCTGTATTCCCAGATCCCTCTGTTCAACTGCACTCTTCAGAGTCCGACCATTTACCCTGTACGTTCTACTTTGATTTGTCCTTCCAATGTGCAATATCTCACACTTGTCTGCGTTAAATTCCATTTGCCATTTTTCAGTCCATTTTTCTAGTTGGTCCAAATCCCTCTGCAAGCTTTGAAAACCTTCCTCACTGTCCACTACACCTCCAATCTTTGTATCATCAGCAAACTTGCTGATCCAATTGACCACATTATCATCCAGATCATTGATATAGATGACAAACAACAATGGACCCAACACCGGCTTGCGCCAACAACAATCCCACCCAAATTAAAACTTTCAATGGGAGAAATTAGACAAAGTCGGAACTCATGGGAGGAGAAAAACTAAAAAATTAGGAAGATTTGTGAATAGACTATAAAGGAGCATAAGGTTTCCTTGGCTGAACATTGAAATAACCTAATCGAAGTCCTTACATCAGCTAAAGAGATGTCAATCTACATCGCTGCCCACTCCCCCATTCCCCTTTCAATCAGGCATTTTTCTTCAAACCTTATCATCAGACCGTCACAAGATCGGGTCACAATTTAGAACACACTTTGGGCTGCAACCTCTCTCTTTATGCAGCCCTCAGACGCTTTTTCCCCAGGGTGGAAGTGTCAATTTCAAGGGGGCACAAGTTCAAGGCGAGAGGGAGAAAGTTTAAGGGAGCTATGCGGGGGGAGTTTTTCACACAGAGTGGTGGGTGCCTGGAACGCGCTGCCAGAAGTGGTGGTGGAAGCAGGCACATTAACAACATTTAAGAAGCATCTGGATGGGTACATGAATAGGGAGGGAATAGAGAGATATAGGCCGAGTAAGGGGAGAAAGTCTTTTTTAGTTTAGTTAGAGCATCATGATCAGCACGGGCTTGGAGGGCCAAATGGCCTGTTCCTGTGCTGTACTTTTCTTTGTTCTTTGTATTGATGCAAATAATTTATTTCCACCTTCATTCGGCAATTCTGCCTTTCAAGTCTGGCATGTGAGAGAACTCAGAACCCTTGCTAACATATATATCGTTAATACTTTTGACTGTCAGAAATAATTTGCCCCTCACACATTTTTTGCTACAAATACAAGAGTTTGCGAATAAAAAAAACTGTTTCCTTTTTTGCCCCCATTGACACCAGAGGTTTCATTTCCAAATTATACTTGATTTGATTTATTATTGTCACATGTATTAGTATACAGTGAAAAGTATTGTTTCTTGCGTGCTATACAGACAAAGCATACCGTTCATAGAGAAGGAAAGGATAGAGTGCAGAATGTAGTATTACAGTCACAGCTAGGGCGTAGAGAAAGATCATCTTAATGTGAGGTAGGTCCATTCAAAAGTCTCTTAAAACACCCTATCGAGTTTGCCTCCACCACCCCCAAAGGAAACCTGCGGGCCAGTCAGAGCTATATGGCGGCACGGTGGCACAATGTTTTGATTTGATTTATTATTGTCACATGTATTAGCATACAGTGAAAAGTATTGTTTCTTGCGCACTATACAGACAAAATATACCGTTCATAGAGAAGGAAAGGAGTGAGTGCAGAATGTAGTGTTACAGTCTAGCTAGGGTGTAGAGAAATGTCAACTTAATGCGAGGTAGGTCCATTCAAAAGGCTGATGGCAGCAGGGAAGAAGCTGTTCTTGAGTCGGTTGGGACGTGACCTCAGACTTTTATATCTTTGTCCTGATGGAAGAAGGTGGAAGATGGTAGAGAATGTCCGGGGTGCGTGAGGGTCCTTAATTATGCTGGCTGCTTTTCTGAGGCAGCGGGAAGTGTAGACAGAGTCAATAGATGGGAGGCTGGTTTGCGTGCTGGACTGGGCTACATTCATGACCCTTTGTAGCTTCTTGTGGTCTTGGGCTGAGCAGGAGCCATACCAAGTTGTGATACAACCAGAAGGAAAGCTTTCTATGGTGCATCTGTAAAAGTGGACCTGTTGCGGCGATTGGCAAACTGTAGTGGATCCAAGCAATTTGGGAGGCCGGAATTGATTCGTGCCAAATTTCCTTAGTCATCAGAGAAAGTAGAGGTGTTGGTGGGTTTTCTTAACTATAGCGTCCGCATGGAGGGACTAGGACAGGCTATTGGTGATCTGGACACCGAAAAACTTGAAGCTCTTGACCAATGCAAAGCTCCGAGAAAAAGTGAGAGGTCATGGGATCCAAGGGGCTGTTGCCCTGCGGATCCAGAACTGGCTTGCCCAAAGGAGGCAGAGAGTGGGTATAGATGGGTCTTTTTCTAAATGGAGGTCGGTCACCAGAGATCTGTTCTGGGACCCTTGCTGTTTGTCATTTTCATAAATGACCTGGATGAGGAAGTGGAGGGATGGGTTGGTAAGTTTGCCGACGACACGAGGGTTGGTGGGGTTGTGGATAGTCTGGAGGGATGTCAGAAGTTACAGAGGGAAGGGCCTGTTTTGTGCTGTAGTTTTTCTATGTTTCTGTGTTTCTTTCTAATTCTACTTCATCCCCATTTATGTAGACGGGGCATGTCCTCCACGACACTTCCTGCAGTCGATGACTATCTCCTTTGTTTTGTTGACATTGAGGGAGAGATTATTGTTGCCGCACCAGTTCACCAGATTCTTATCTCATTCCTGTACTCTGTCTCATTCTTGTTTGAGATCCGACCCACTATGGTGGCATCATCAGCAAACTTGAAAATGGAGTTGGAGGGAAATTTGGCAACATAGTCATAGATGCATAAGGAGTATAGTAAGGGGGCTGAGGACACAGCCTTGTGGAGCACCGGTGTTGAGGATGATCATTGAGGTGTTGTTACCTATCCTTACTGATTGCGGTCTGTGAATTAGGAAGTTCAGGATCCAGTCGCAGAGGGAGGAGCAGAGCCCAAGGCCACGGATTTGGAGATGAGTTTTGTAGGAATAATGGTGTTGAAGGCTGAGCTGTAGTTGATAAATAGGAGTCTGACATAGGTGCCTTTGTTATCTAGGTGTTCCAGGGTTTAATGCAGGACCAGGGAGATGGCATCTGCTGTGGACCTGTTGCGGCGATAGGCAAACTGTAGTGGATCCGGGTAGTCCGGGAGGCCGGAATTGATTCCTGCCATGACTAACCTTTCGAAGCACTTCATAATGATGGATGTCAGAGCAACCAGACGATAGTCATTAAGACATGCTGCCTGGCTTTTCTTTGATGATGTGGAGATGCCGGCGTTGGACTGGGGTAAGCACAGTAAGAAGTCTCACAACACCAGGTTAAAGTCCAACAGGTTTATTTGGTAGCAAATACCATTTGCTACCAAATAAACCTGTTGGACTTTAACCTGGTGTTGTGAGACTTCTTACTTTTCTTTGATACCAGGATGATGGTGGTCTTCTTGAAGTAGATAGGGATCTCAGATTGGTGTAAAAAGAGGTTGAAGATGTCTGCAAATACCCCCGCCAGCTAATCCACGCAGGATCTGAGTGCTCATCCGGGTACCCGGGCCAGTCGCTTTCCGTGGGTTGACCTTTGAGAAGACTGCTCTGACATCTGCAATGGTGACCTCGGGTACAGGTTCGTCCAAGGCTTCCGGGGTGGAGGGCGCGCTCTCACTGACCTCTTGCTCAAAACTGCATAAAATGCATTGAGCTCAAAAGAGAAAATGCTGGAAAATCTCAGCAGATCTGGCAGCATCTGTAAGGAGAGGAAAGAGCTGATGTTGAGAGTCCAGATGACCCTTTGCCAAAGCCTTCCACCCATTGACACTGTCTACATTCCTGCTGCCTTGGAAAAACAGTCAGCTTAATTAAGGACCCCACGCAGCTCAGACATACTCTCTTTTCTCTCCTTACAGATGCTGCCAGACCTGCTGAGATTTTCCAGCATTTTCTCTTTTGGTTTCAGATTCGAGCATTCGCAGTAATTTGCTTTTATGAATTGGACTCATTGGAAAGGGGTGCATTGGTGCCGGCGATTTTACCTGCCTTCATCTTATAGCCTGTTATTTCTTGCCGACCTTGCCATAGTCGGTGGGTGTCAGTGCGGCTAGCCCGGGACTCTAGCTTGGTACTGTCTTTTATCATTTCTGATAGATCTCCATCGCTCGTATCTGACTTTCTTGTATAGTCAGGGTCGCCTGACCTAAACACCTCAGACATGACTTCAGCAAGCAGGGGATACCCCTGTCCATCCATGGTTTCCGGTTGGGAAACACACGGATTTGCTTCTTTGGCACACAATCTCCCACACACTTACTAATGAAGTCAGTTACTGTAGTATTCTCCAATCTTTTCACAAGGTGCCCTTTCGCCTCTATCTTAAAAACTCTATAAAAGCCAGATTTTGATTCACTTATCAGAGAATAACTGGGAGTCCATCCTCGCTCCTGTATATTCCTCATCTATCTGTGCAAGGCATGGATTGCCAAAATTTAAAATTTTACGTCATAGATAATTTAACTTTGAATAAGTGGCGAAGATTTAAATTTGGATCCAACCTGTGATGAATGCCATACTGCCCTTGCCCCTCTAATTCATATGTACTGGTCATGCTGTAAACTGGGTTTTTTTGGACAAAATATTTTACATTCAATTCTACTATGAAAAAGTGAGTAAAGTGCTCTCGCTACAGCACTCTTTATAGTGGAACCAAATGGCATTGCTCTTACAAAACTGCAGATGATGCACTCACTTTTTCAACATTATTGGCTGAAGCGTTACACAATTTAATTGGATGCAGCCTACCCTCTTTTACTAATTGTATACATGATCTTGTGCAGCATCTTCAACCTGAGAAAATTAAAGTACAAGAGGCTCCACTGACTGATTTTATGTAGTTTGCCAACCATTTCTAGATTATTTTGAGGAACTACAGCTCTTTGCTTCCATACAACTAACTGGGTTCTACATATTATGTGAAACTCTGTTCTAAGAACGTTGCTGGTTTTATTATTTACCTTTTTGGAGCTGTGGAGTTTATCATCTTTCCAATTTTTTCCTCCAAGTTTTTTTTTAAAACTTACTTTATTAGTGTCACAAGTAGACTTACATTAACACTGCAATGAAGTTACAGTGAAAATCCCTCAGTCGCCACACTCCGGCACATGTTCGGGTACACGGAGTGAGAATTTAGGCTAATGCACCTAACCAGCACATCTTTCGGACTGTGGGAGGAAACTGGAGCACCCGGAGGAAACCCGCACAAAGGGAGAACATGCAGACTCCGCACAGACAGTGACCCAAGCCGGGAATTGAACCCGGGTCCCTAGTGCTGTGGGGCAGCAATGCTAACCACTGTGCCACCTTTCAACTAACCTTTTTATTTCCTTTTTTGCCTCTTCTCCAAATCCAAGTTGATAAAAGTATTGTACTGCAAGCTATGCTCTGTACTATTATGCATTGCAATTGTTAAAACTTACCAGAATTTGGAAAAATATATTGGGCAATAATATCAGAGAGGTGCCTGCACTCCTTCAAAACAATGTCATGAGATCTTTACACATCCTTACCTGAGAAGGTAGATGGCGACCTCCATTTAATGTCTCGTCTGAAAGACAGCACCTCAGGCAGTGCAGCTTCGAGGGAATGCTGCAGTTAGCCTCAATCACACACAAGTTTCTGGAATAGGACTTGAACCTAACACCTTCAAAGTCAGAGTGCTCTGCCACTGAGTGGATGCTAACACCATGGCAGGACATGACAGGTAATGAGAATGAAATTCCATTCTGATAAAGTGAAGTAAATGATAGGGAGGCAATGGCCCAGTGGTACTTTCACTGGACTATTCATTCAGATACTCAGCGAATGGTCTGGTTTGAATCCTGCTACAGCAGATGGTGGAATTTGACTTCAACAAAAAAAAAAATCTGTAATTAAGAATGGTCGATTGGCACAAAAACCCATCCGGTTCACTAATGTCTTTTTGGGAAGGAAGTCTGCTATCCTTACCTGGTCTGGCCTACATGTGACTCCAGAGTCACAGCAATGTGGTCGACTCTCAACTGCCCTCTGGCTTAGGGATGGGCAATAAATGCTGGTCAGCCAGCGACGCCCACATCCCACAAATGAGTAAATAAAAGAATGACAGGCACGCAAAATTGCGAGTGATGGTGCCAGAAGTTGAATTGAGAGCATATGCCAGCAACATATGCCAGCATGTTTTCCTTATCGGAGGCATGTAGCTTGATAAAGCTTTGTTACATTCAACTGTTTCATGCTACATTGTGCATTTTCAGTTCAGATTTCTTAAGATTTTCTCAGAGACCAGACCGCACAGTAATCTAGTATCAACTCTTTTGCATGCACCAGGGGATCTAACCACCAAGACAGGATCACAGCTATATCACAAGATGTTCCCATGAACTGGAGTAGAGGGCTCTCCCAACCTTATACCTTCACTGACAAGTCAAGCCAAAAAGGAGCACTCACCAGGCCCAAGATGTGCAGAGACTATGTATGTTGACAACAGTTCCATCCGCTTTCCTGGTGTTTATCCAGTCACTTACCTTTTTATTCTTTGACTGTGACTATATGAATAAGGTAATCAATCATTTTATGTATCGGTTCAGAGTGGAGAAACCTCAAGAGTTCTGCGATTGCCTGGAATCGCGAATTACAAAATTTAGTCGAGATCATCTCTCATTTCTAGACGCAGCAACACAATTTCTGCTGCAAGATGGAGATGGGGTTAGATTTTATGCCAAGAAGGCTTAAGATGGTCAATTCAGTATTTGTCCCATTGGAAGTTAACGGCTACCCCCTTAATGTGGCCAGTAAACTGGCAGTGTTGAGGATATTTGTCGCTAGCCGTTACGGTAACGAGGTAATCAAAAGTGACATTTCCAGTGACTGTCTTCGTGTTGACATCGGTTGCAATGTAATATCATTGTAATACCTAGCACTCAAATAACAGCTCTGCCCAGCAATCTCAGGGCCCCGCGTGTTAGTTAGAACCTTTTTAAAGCAATGAGGAGCAAAATGTTTATACTAGGAAGTATAAAATGGTAGACTTAGGATAACCTAATAGCTTTTAAATGATTGCAGTCTGATATGGTCGGCATAGATATGGAGATATACATCAGCATGAACTTGTTGGTCCAAATCGCACTTTTCTGTGCATATTCAATGCAACACGCCCTTGAGATTGTGAAATGAGACAAGATGTTTGGACCCGACAAGATGGAGAGAAATAATATCTTCTCAAGCAGTAAAAAAAACACAAGCATCGTAATAGTACAGAAAATTTATTTTGCCAAAATAACGTGAAAATTGTTTTGTGTATAAAGGACTCGATTTTTAAAAAAATAATAAAAAATGCAAATTTCCTTCATCACACAATTGCCTTAAAGCAGAAAAAAAATTCAAGTCTTTTACACTTTTCTTGAGCCTAAAGTGCAGGGTGGCAGAATCACAAAAGGAAGCGCCCAGAGGACAAATGCTCTTGACCCAAATGCTCAGTCCTGTCCTGAGGTAGATTAAGTAACAGTAGAAAACTTAATCGTGTGTTCTTTGGTTAAAGATTCGAACGTGAAATACCTGGTCACAAAACCACTCATTTGGACCAATGGGCATTTCAACACTTTGGGAGAGCAAGGTTCTTCCTCATCATAACAGTGCACCAAGGACAATGCTAGAAATATTCCTACCCAAATTAATTTAATAATTAAATATTTTACTTCAAAGAAATATTCTAAAATGTGGGACTGCAGATATATGGAATTTGGAATAATAAATTATATACGAAATCAGAGACGCACTTAAATCCAAACATTTACAACATTCAATCTCTATCTCTCGCTGAAAATATTAAGTTTTCTCCATGACAGTTAGAAGTAATAAAAGATCTGGCTGGCAAGACTAGTTCCAATCTATGGAGCTACAACTCTTGATGGGGAAATCAATGAAATGTCTTCAGATCACAATTATTCATCTTCCTGAGGGGCAGACAAGGAGCTGTAAAAGTGAATGTGCTTTCTTTCTTGTTTTTAAACCTCGCTCAAAAAGAAGCCCCCCCCCCCCAACACCAGGTTCCAGTAAAGAGGTCTGACAGACAGAAGGCCTCCAATAAACTAACAGGGACACGTGCCACATGGGCCTTTGGTCGCGCATCTTTTCCTCTTTAATTGTGAGGCAGAAACCAGGTCGAGGTGGGCAAGACTGGGAAACCCAGTCAAATGGAGATGTTATACAGCAATCCACCTCCCACAACCATGGGTAAGTGGGTACACCACCAACCTGCAAATTCAACAATGCCATGCCAGCCAATGTTAGGATTGGCGTCAGTAGCTCACAAGCACCTGAGTCAAAGTTTCAGGAACAGTACTCTTCCCGATGTGAAAATTGACGATTCATTCGGCAGTATATCCCATTTATATAAATTGTGTACCTGACAGTAGCACTTGTGACCGTCACTTCCACTTGTGTTCAAATACGGTTGGTTGGCAGACAAATAGGTCAGTCCATTGGATAATTCAATCTTAAAAAGCTGATTGAAGAAGACAATCACACCGTTTTACTTTAATAACAAAAGCACAAGCTGTGGCATTGGGTTCCAGTTGAAAGTTCTGTAATGCTTAGGAGA
The DNA here is from genome assembly GCF_964213995.1 of Mustelus asterias. Lineage (NCBI taxonomy): Eukaryota > Metazoa > Chordata > Chondrichthyes > Carcharhiniformes > Triakidae > Mustelus > Mustelus asterias. The sequence continues at coordinate 12,376,278 of NC_135811.1, read as the reverse complement.
CATGAACTCTACCACCCTGCACTAGTTGGAGAGAAAACAAGTACAAATGCACAGGTAGTGAATAATCCAGCACTTTCTACGTAACAAAAACAGGCGAATAATACTCGTCATCAGTCAACAATCTTACGAAATTGTCAAGTGACAATTGTCTGTTTGCAGTCCCTAAAAAGGTGAGAAGCAGCAATAAATTTACAACTTAATACATAAATTAAGAGCTAGGTAGGTAACAGAGTTAAAGGCAGAAACATGTCAAGGTTCATGTGGCACATAACTGCGCAAGACTTTTGCTTCCTGGTTTGAGACATTTGAACCACCCAGGTGTATCAATGCCATTTGATGCATTTTATTCTATACACCTGTAGAAATTAGGGTTCGGGTTGGCTGTCTTACTGCATTGCTAGTGCAAATAGAAAAATCCATCGGAAATTGGGAGGTCTAGAGGAAAGGGGAAAAAAATTAAGAGATGAAGAATCTTAACACCACATGAACATTCTAAGTGTGTGAAATATGAAAGTGGAGAACAGATACTTGCAAACTCAATTAGCAGAGTCATGAGTCTGCAAGCTATAGAGGATCGCAGCATCAGTATGCAATAAATGTGCAGCTTGTCATTTGCTGTTTTCTTCCTTAGTGATTTGAGAATTCATTGCATCTTCCACATGAAACAGTCCATTAATTTGATTTTGAAATGGAATAAAGCTGAACAAAAATAAGCTGACATTTTCAAGTAGAATATTTTACAGAGTCAATTATTACAATATCAAGTACAATAAAAATGAGAACATTACAAAAGGAGGCAAACTTTTATGTACACCAATAAAATTGACGTTACAAAACACTGCAAACATGGCTGCAATTATATAAATAAACTCGATCTCTAACATTATTACAAAATATTTTTTGATAAATCTTTTGATAGAGCTTAAAATATCAAAACATTAACTGCGATAACAAATTCTAATAGTAGTTATGCCAAACCATGTGTAGGTTCCTGTCTAAGAACAAAAACCAGAACACAAACTGATTAAGGTTTAAACATTTTTTTATATAACGGGATTGCAGCTTTGTAACTATAAAAAAAATCTATCCTTGTTGCATTAAGCAATGTCCACATCTTTATCATTAACTTCTTGAACAATGTAGTGTTCTGACTCCTCTTCAAACACAGAGGAATGATTAAGCTGATTCCGATCTTCAGACATGGGTTCCCAATAGTCGTGAAGTTTTCCCTAAAATAAAATTACAGAACATCTCAGAGACAAGTACACTTTACCAACGTTAACCTAAACAAAAACCTTTCCAATGTGCTTCAGGAGCAGAGTGAAAAAAACGGGACTCTAAACCAAAGGAGCAATGGCCAAGAGCTTGATCAAAGAGGTGGATCTTTATGGGGTGTCTTAAAGAGGAAGAGAGCGCAGTGTCGGCTTTGGGAAGGCAAGTCCAAATATTGGGAAGTGGGCAGTTTACAGCATGGCTACCAGCAACTAAGTAAAAAGTAGTAGTGAGGTACAAACAGTTAGAGATGGAGGTGCTCGTAGGGTGGGGGAGGTTAGAGATAAGGTGGGATGAGGTCATAGGCCAAAGTAAACACAGAAAAACAGCAACAATAAATTTGCAACATTATGAGGACGGGAGCAAAAGATAGATCACAGCATGGAACCGGTGTGGGATAGAACATGGGTGGATGACCTGACTTTTCAAGGTTGAAGGTCAGGATGGCACAGCATAAGAACATAAATAGGAGCAGAAGTAGGCCATCTAGCCCCTCGAGCCTGCCCCGCCATTCAATAAGATCATGGCTGATCTGAAGTGGATCAGTTCCACTTACCCGCCTGATCCCTATAACCCCTAATTCCCTTACCGATCAGGTGACATTGTATGGCATTGGCATGACATAACATGACATGACATTGTAACAATCATTGTAACAATCAAGTTTGGAAGTGACAAAAAGCGTGAATTATGATTATTAGTGAGGTCAGGGCAGAGACAAGTTACGTCACAGATAAAAATAGTCTTTGTGATGGGGACAGTCGGGGAGTTGGAAGCTCAGCTTAGGCAAATATTGGGCACATGTTTAGAGTGGTTGGGAGCAACAGCGAATCAGAAAGGATAGAAATTTTGTAATGGGAGCCAAGCTCGTTGGCGCTGCTTTTTGCAGTGTTAGGTGGTGCAAATGACAACTCATCTACGACTGACATCTGACAAATAGTCATGACAAACAGGGTTGAGGTGGTGGTGGTTGACAGGCAAGGTGCACATGGAAAAACACCCTACGTCTGATGTTGCTACCAAGGGGGAAACATGAGGAAGAAAAGGGGCTAAGAATGTGGGAGTCCAGAAATGAGTGTGCGCCGATCAAAGGAGGGTGGGGTGAAAATGAAAATTAACCATGATTAGAAATTCCCTGGATATGATGGAACAAAAAAGTGGAGCAGAGCTGGTCCTGAGATGGACAAGGAGGCTGTAAAAGGCTTCATAAGATAATAGATGCACACACGTATACACAGCTTCAGAACCTCATCCCATATCCCCCCCCCAATCATTTCTACACCTCTTCCAACAATCCAGTTTCTCTCAAGTGTATTCTTAGGGTGCCAATAGCTCTTGGGTTTCCAAGTGAACTTGGACTGCGAATGCCATTCGGCATTTCACCAAACCCATGCAGTTTTCCCGCAGATCTTAGCCCCCCAAATTGCAATGCACTCATATTGGCTTACTTTTCTTCTTGCTCGCCTAAGGGTACTGAGGTCAATAATCACAATCCTACCACCCCACCTTTAGAAGAAATCAGCTTTCCAGGCAGCCCAGAAATTGAACATGGAACGTTTTGCTCGATCTGCACTCAAACTGAATCACCAACTTCAGAAAATGTTGAGTCTCTTCATTCTTCAATCAAATGAAATTTGAAAAGGCATTAAACAAGAAGGTGACTGGTACCTTGCAGCTTTTCTAGGATGTTGAAGACTCCAGCTCCAGTATATTTAAAATTCACATGCAAGCAAACACTGAACTATTCTGTAATTTTAATTACAGGCCCTGCTGCTCACAAATCCACAGCCCAAGGATGAAAACTGCTCAGTCTCTCAATCAACTTCATTCTATAATTCCCCTAAAGTTATCACACTGAGTTTACCCTGCATCAGGTTACCTGAAGAGGCCGTGAGCGCTGTAACAACTCTTGCCATTTTGCGTGAGTTCTGGCTTCTAAATCTTTCACCTGCACAAAAAAGTGATTAGTTAGATATCAATATGCTTTTAGCTCCCACCACTATCCAAATGTACATCGATTCAAGTTGCAATTCTACTGAAATGACAAAATGAACTGAAATGTAGACCAGTACCTAACTGAGTGTCTGCTGATTACTTTAAAAACAATTTTGTTGGACATGTACATGCGCTGGCTGAAAAATGTCACCGATGAACACAGCCCTTCCAATGTCACTCAATTACTGGTCACTAAAGACCGAAATAAAAGTAGCTACAGCTCGATTTTCTTTTTCCTGTATTATGTGGTAAGTACCCAGTAACACTCTTGTTTAAAGATCAGCTGTGCTATAGATCATGGTTTAGCAATCAGGGTCAATTCAATATTTGAGCACTCTAATTTGCTGCCTATTGAGTTACATAATGACATTAAGCAGTCTTTCCACTAGGGTGCAGGATGGAAGTTCGAGCACAAAGGCAAAATGTGTGCGCTGTGAAGTCACCCTTTGAGATAAAAACATTTAATTTATACACTGCCTTTAACAGTAAAATATCCCAAGGCGTTCCATAGGAGCATCAACAATCTGACTTCTATATACTTAGGCTACCTTGCAGGGATTCAGTCTCTGTCCTTCAAGATCCAGCCCAAGCCTTGCACTGCAGACTGAACACCCAACATGCAGGTTATATAGGGCAACACGACACAAGAGAATTGACCAAACTGCCTGCTCAATTTTGTTTGAGACCTCACCCTTTTTCCCCCAAAACAGTTTTAATGTTTGAATTACAGCAAGTTTTCTGCTTCAGAGCAGAAGGTCCCTAAAGGAGCATCAAATTGAACAGAGCAGACAGAAATGGTGTCCCTTGCAACATACAAAAGGCACTTGCATTTCAGTGAGATAGAGATTTTTCCCCAGAGCGTAGGAGGCTTAGGGGTGATCTTATAGCGGTCTATAAAATAATGAGGGGCATGGATCAGCTAGTCAAGATCTTTTCCCAAAGGTAGGGGAGGCTAAAACTAGAGGGCATAGGTTTAAGGTGAATGGGGCGAGATACAAAAGGGTCCAGAGGGACAGTTTTTTTGCACAGAGGGTGGCGAGTGTCTGGAACAAGCTGCCAGAGGTAGTAGTAGAGGCGGATACAATTTTGTCTATTAAAAAACATTTAGACAGTTACATGGGTAAAATGGGTACAGAGGGATATGGGCTAAACGCGGGCAATCAGGCCTAGCTTAGCGGTAAAAAAGGGCGGCATGGACAAGTTGGGCCTGTTTCCATGCTGTAAACCTCTATGACACTATCACAATACCAGAAGGATGTTGAGGCTTTGGAGAGGGTATAGAAAAGATTTACCAAGATGTTGCCTGGTTATGCAGGGTATTAGCTATGAGGAGTGGTTGGAGAAACTTGGTTTGTTCTCACTGGAACGACAGAGGTTGATAGAAGTCTACAAGATTATGAGGGGCATGGACAGAGTGGATAGTCAGAAACTTTTTCCCAGGGTGGAAGAGTCAATTACTAGGGGGCACAGGTTTAAGGTGTGAGGAGCAAGGTTTAGAGGAGATGTACGAGGCAAGTTTTTTTTTTTTTTACACAGAGGGTGCCTGGAACTCGCTGCCGGGAGAGGTAGTGGAAGCGGATGCGATAGTGATTTTTAAAGGGGCGTCTGGACAAATGCATGAATAGGATGGGAATGGAGGGATATGGTCCCCGGAAGGGTAGAGGGTTTTAGTTAAGTCGGGCAGCATGGTCGGTGCAGGCTTGGAGGGCCGAAGGGCCTGTTCCGTGCTGTAGGTTTCTTTGTTCTTTGACACAGTTAGAAGAAAAGTCAACAAGTTTTTAACTCAGTACCTTGCTTCGGTAAAGTAGTTTGGGGTCCTCTCTAATGTCACATTTGACATATTTTTCTATTTCAGCACAGAGTTGTATAAGATGATTCTGAAAGGAAACAAAAGCTCACATGAACAAATACTGTGTAAAGTAAAAGTATTAATGAAACATCATGTTGACATAGGCACATGCTCACTCCTTTGGTAATATAAACAATATATCTGCATTTGTATAGCACCTTTCACCAGCTTGGGGCAACCAGAAGTGTTTTACAGCTAATAAGGTACTTGTGAAGAGTAGCCACTGCCTTCATGGAGGAAATGGAGCAGCCAGGAACAATTAGGGATAGGTAATAATTGTTGACACTGCCAGCAGAGCCCACATCCCATGAACAGAGAAAATAATGTGTGTTTGTACACAGCAAAACTCACAAGCAGCAATGCGATAACGACCAAATAACCTGGTTTTAGTGACGTCGATGAATTGCAACAACTGCCCTTTATTCATTCGTGGGTCATGGACGTCACTGGCTGGCCAGCATTTATTGCTCATCCCTGGTTGCCCGAGGGCAGTTGAGAGTCAACCACATTGCTGTGGCGCTGGAGTCACATGTAGGCCAGACCAGGTAAAGACGGCAGATTTCCTTCCCTGAAGGACCATTAGTGAACTAGATGGGTTTTTCCGACAATCGACAATAGTTTCATGGTCATCAGTAGATTCTTAATTCCAGATATATTTTCATTGAATTCAAATTCCACCATCTGCCGTGGCAGGATTTAGAATCATTGAAACATAGAAGGTAGGAGCAGGAGGAGGCCATTTGGCCCTTCATCATTCAGTACGATTATGGCTGATCGTCCAACTCAATAGCCTAAACCTGCTTTTTCCCCATAACCTTTGATCCCATTTGCCCCACGTGCTATATCTAGCCGCCCCTTGAATACATTCAATGTTTTGGCATCAACTACTTCCTGTGGTAATGAATTCCTCAGGCTCATCACTCTTTGGGCGAAGAAATGTCTCCTCACCTCCGTCCTAAATGGTCTACCCCGAATCCTCAGACTGTGACCCCTGGTTCTGGACTCCCCCACCATCGGGAATATCCTCCCTGCATCTACCCTGTCTAGTCCTGTTAGAATTTTATAAGTCTCTATGAGATACCCCCTCATTCATCGGAACTCCAGCGAAAACAATCCTAAGCTAATCAATCTCTCCTCATACATCAGTCCCGCCGTCCCTTGAATCAGGCTGGTAAACCTTCGCTGCACTCCCTCGTGAGCAAGGACATCCTTCCTAAGAAAAGGCATTCGAACCCAGGTCACCAGAACATTAGCTGAGTTTCTGGATTAATAGTCTAGCAATAATACCACTAGGCCATCGCCTCCCTAGTGTGGACAGTGCACGTGGTGCCAATGGCACATGGAACTCTGCCACGGCTGCTTTTTCTGCCTGGATGTTTTCAATTGTTACAAATTAACATACAGTTTTAACAGACACAAACAAGTCTGTCTAAATCCCTTGCTGCTGTTGTGCAATTCTGCAAAAGATTAGCAAGCTAGTCATATCAGTCATGGATGGTGGTTTCTGGCATGCATAATGCCTCTTAATCATGTCCAAATTTTACTTGCTTAAAAAAAAAGTATGAAACTACAATTTCTCATTCTTTGTTCACCTACAAAGAATCCACTAACCCAAAATAAAGAAAAAACTAACACTCAGGTGGCGTGCAACATCTGTAGAATTTGGCTTTATTTGCCAACAACTGTCATCATAAACTGTGAAACCCACACCATTACTTTCAATGTTAGCACGCAATATAATCCCCCTCACCCCCAGTGAAAGAAAAACAAATAGAAACTTACCCGCTGACTGGAAGGAACATGTTCTATGTGCACCACTTCATTTGCTAAGACGAGAAGATTGTAGCACAGGTAATAGGCCTAGTAAATCAAATTAAAGCACCATTTAATAATTGTAAATTAGTATCCATCACCTTTGACAGATTTTTAAAACTGATTTCCCAACTGACCACAATTTGGAAAACCTGACACTTGTCCGAAATCTTTGAGGTAAAGAATTTTGTGCTCAAGATACTTAAGAGTTTAAGAACCAAACAGCTCCCAGTTACACAAGTTGGATGCCGAGTATTTGAGCTTCTATGCAGCTCGATGCATTTTATCCACAAATTCCGTAGAGCATTAATGATTCAGAGTAACATTTTCATTTCCCAAACGGGAACGGTCTAAATTAAGGAAGTCTTATCCAGCTTCAAGCCAACTGGGAATAGAATTCAGAGTAGACAAACTCATTTCACATGGGACCACTGCAACCAGCAGAGACTTCCGATCCCATCAGTTTGAGACATGTTGATTCCCAGAAGTCAGAGTAGACAGCTAATCCACCAAACTACACAGTCCCATTGAACTTTTCCTAGGTTCATGTGATGGTGCCCAACTTGCTGCTGGGGGGGGGGGGGCAAATAATTTGTGTAATGATTTTAAAAAAGAGTGAAATTCAAAACTCCACAAAAAAAAGTTTTACAACAAATGCTCTTTTTTTCAAAATGTAGAGCCAAGACGTGCTGAAATTCCCCTGCTGCGCTGTTGAGCCTTTCTAGATAAATAAGTAGCACTGAAAGGTTTTCCTTATCTAGAGCCATTGCATCATCGTGTGTGAATAATGGTGTGTATTCCCCATAAATTTCAAGAGGATTCTTTAACATGATAATAATCTTTTCAAAGGAAAAGCCTGGCAGGATTTCAAATCTCTGCAGTTCACTCAGTGCACAGCAAAAGTTCATCCACAATTCTGCAGTGCTGTTAAGGACAGCGGGAATTTTTCATGCCAAAAGCGGTAATTTTCAACAAAATGTCAGGTACAACTTCTTCACAGATAAATATATTTTAAAAAGTAACCAAAAGAGAAAATGCTGGAAAATCTCAGCAGGTCTGGCAGCATCTGTAAGGAGAGAAATGAGCTGACGTTTCGAGTGCAGATGACCCTTTGTCAAAGCCTGCAAAGGCTTTAACAAAGGGTCACCACAGGCTTTGACAAAGGGTAATCTGGACTCGAAACGTCAGCTCTTTTCTCTCCTTACAGATGCTGCCAGACCTGCTGAGATTTTCCAGCATTTTCTCTTTTGGTTTCGGATTCCAGCATCCACAGTAATATGCTTTTATCCACACTTTAAAAGTATATAACTTTGCACACAAGTGAAACATATAAACTTAGGAGGGAAATATAAATCCATTGCTTGACCAAGCAGAATAATTAGTGCTCACATTCATATTCAGCGTCTTGACAAGTTTCCAACATGGATTTTTTTTCAAATGGGAGCTCGTGTATAAGAAATTCCTGGTTATAGATGTTTAAAATTTCCCTAAATGAGCATGTTACAGCAAGCTGTCACCGAAGACCTATGCACTGTTCCCCAAGTACAATTTCCTGAAAAAATGGTATCTGATGAAGCATTTCCACAAGAGGGTTAAATTTGTAAATTATCTAACATCAGTCCTGATGAAGGGTCACTCAACTGAAATGTTAACTTTGTTTTTCTCCCTCTTTGTGGATACCGACGGATTTTCTAAGTACTTCCAGAATTTTCTACTTTCAAGAATCCACAGTATTTTGCTCTTTCAAAAGTATATTATGGCAGCACTCAATATGTGGAGATGCCAGCGTTGGACTGGGGTAAACACAGTAAGAAGTCTCACAACACCAGGTTAAAGTCCAACAGGTTTATTTGGTAGCAAAAGCCACACAAGCTTTCGGAGCACTCGCTGCTCATTCGTCAGGTGAGTGGGACTTCAGTTCACAAACAGGGCATATAAAGACACAAACTCAATTTACAAAATAATGGTTGGAATGCAAGTCTTTACAGGTAATCAAGTCTTAAAGGTACAGACAATGTGAGTGGAGAGAGCATAAAGCACAGGTTAAAGAGATGTGTATTGTCTCCAGCCGGGACAGTTAGTGAGATGCCTGGATGCACAGATGCCTGGATGCACAGATGCCTGGATGCACAGATGCCTGGATGCACAGATGCCTGGATGCACAGATGCCTGGGCTTGCGAAATCTCACTAACTGTCCCAGCTGGAGACAATACACATCTCTGCATTCACATTGTCTGTACCTTTAAGACTTGATTACCTGTAAAGACTCGCATTCCAACCTTTATTTTGTAAGTTGAGTTTGTGTCTTTATATGCCCCGTTTGTGAACTGAAATCCCACTCACCTGACGAAGGGGCAGCGCTCCGAAAGCTAGTAGCTTTTGCTACCAAATAAACCTGTTGGACTTTAACCTGGTGTTGTGAAACTTCTTACTGTGAGAGCACTCAATATAACAGAATTTAAATAAGTTTACCAAGTCTCAAGTTCTTACAGCACTGTACTCAAGAGCCTGCAACAGCGTAGTGTATTTGCTGATAAATTAGGGCACTCAATCCATTTGAAGGTACATTACAGATAAATATCAACAATTTTGAAACATTTATTACATCCTCATAATTACCCCATGTTACCACCAAAACCCTCCCAGTCCCAAAGTCCTCAGTGCAGTTCTACTGTAAAACTTAGTGAAATTGTTTAAAAGAGGTTGAAGCAATACCTGCTGATCAAGTTCGGTAAGTGTAGCTTCCTTTTGCTCTCCCTGCTGTTTGGACTTACTCATTTCTTCAATAGTTTTTAACAAAGAGGATGGTTTCATCATGTACAAGAACCGACACAGATTAGAGATCTGGAGATAGGAAAATACACACACACACACGCTGTTTAAAACATCATTTGGAGATTTTATTGCACTCTGTGCATCAGTTCCATTAGGTTTCATTCACAAAGTTATATTTTGTTCTTTCTCAGCAGCCCACCTAAAGAAGTGGAATCCGAAACACACAGATTGAAACTGTATAGAGCAAACTGGTGGCCATCAGGAAATCTTTCACAGAAAGTGACCTACACAGGGAGTGGACATCTCCCCATGGTAGGAAAATTTAGGTGAAGACTCTGGAATCACAGATGCCGTGAATTTAACATAGGAAATCAGAGTCTTTTAAAAATTGAATAGATGAGCTAAGTTTTCCTAACATCTAATCTGAGGGATCAGATGTTTTTGATGAGCTAGTTTAAATTTGCATATGTCCACTAACTTTCCTTCAAAACCTATGCTCATCTGTTCTGCAAGCATGTGCAAAATCACTTTCACCATCCATCATGAAAAGATTAATATTCAGCACACACCTAAGCTTTCTGATTCTCAGAATTCTGAAGTACAGACGGCTATCTGTGCCAAGTTCCTAAAAACTAGCCATCGTCTCTCAGTGCACTTTAAACATTTAAAAGACCATTATGCAATCCTGTAACACTGGTTCTGATGAAGCATTTCATATCCTAACAGCCAATCTGCATAAAGACATCATCTTCAACTCACTTATTGCACTTATTAAATTTATGCCTCTAGTTACTGACCAATTCCCCCTATTAGAATCCTTCAAAACTGTGAATAGCTCTATCAATTTCTTCTCATCTTTTTGCTCCATTAGAATGACAGTCTCTCCGAACCGTAGTCACCACACTCAATCACCTACAACTTTATCACCAATCACCTCCACCCACAGTCCAGGTATCACATAGGTGAATCCTTTCAGAACCTTCTAGACTGCAGAGAAATCCTTCATCTTTCTCAGTTAGATATTCCTCATTTTATGACCCATTTTAACACTCAAAGATATCTTTTTTTTAAATGTGGAAAACTTCATACAATTGTAAATATTATATGCAACTAAATTGGTTAATTTGAAGGTGCACATACTGTACTTCTATCTACATTTCTGTATTGTTGACAAAATGAAATTTGCCTACCTTCAAATCTGGATCCTTTGGTACATAAATGCTTCCTTTGTCTAGAAGTTTTGAAATTATCACTAAGCTAAGGTGTCTTCTTAGTTGCCTAGAAAAATATTAGTCCATTAAATTACAAATTACTACAATTTTAAGAATCCTGAGCCTGTACAATTACATTCACCATTCTTTTTTTCCAATTGTCATTTTTATTGACTGAATAGGGTATAAATGAGCAAACAGTTTTAAACTAAAGCAGTGATAGCATCATAATGCTATGGGAGTTACTGCACTGTTCACAATATGCATCAACGATTCAGATGTGGGGGACCAAATGTGATATTTCCGAGTTCACAGACGACACAAAGTTAGGTGGAATTGTGTCTTGTGAGGAAGATGCAAAGTGGCTTCAAGGGGATTTGGATAGGCTTTGTGATGGGCAAATGGAATATAATGTGGAAAAATATGAGGATATCTACTTTGGTAAGAGGAACAGATGCACAGAATACTTCTTAAAATAAGAGATCAGAAAGTGTAAATAAATGTACAAAGATATCTGGGTGTCCTCGTCAATAAATCTTTGAAAACTTTCATGCAGGTGCAGCAAGCAATTAGGAAGGTTAATGATGTGTTAATCTTTAATTGCAGAAACTTTGGGTGCAGGAGTAGCAAAGTCTTGCTTCAGTTGGATAGAACCTTGTTTAGACTGCACCTGGAATAACGTGTGCAGTATTGGTCGAAGTATATCATTTCCAGAGGGAGCGTAACGAAGGTTCACATGTTCGGGGTGGCTGGACTGCCCCATGAAAAGAAAATGGGAAAACTAGATCTGTACTCTCTATAATTTGGAAGAGTGAAAAGTGATCACATTGAAACCTAATAAATACTTAAAAGAATAGACAGGGTAGACGCAGGCAAGATGTTTCCCCTGGTTAGGGAGTCGAGACACAAGTCCATCCTCTCCACTTGGAGCCGGCAGTTTGCGGTGTCGAGAGAACCAGGGACATTCACTTCAAAATAAGGGAGAAGCCACTTCAGACAGCGATGAGAAGAATTATTTTTACTCAAAGAGTTGTGAATATTCGGCATTCTCTACCCAATGTAGCTAGGAAAGCTCAGTTATTGAGTATAAAGCAGAGATTGGCAGATTTCTAAGTACCAATGACAAAGGGATTGTGGGGATAATGTGGGGGGAAAAGGCATTGAAGTGGATGATTGGCCATGATCATATTGAAGGGTGGGGCAAGCTTAATGAGCTGAATGGTCTACTGCTCTTAAGTTCCTCTGCACTATATGTACTGTAGCAGTTGAAGCAACAGTTCACCACCACTTTATCAAGAGCCACTCGATCAATAAATGCAGGCCTTGCTAGTACTGCCTATTTCTCGAGAATTAACTAAAAAAAGCACAAACACAGGCATGCACATATGCATGGGACTTGTGTGGTTTCAGCACTTGCTGTTGATGGAACTCTACGGGTTTCCTTCCTTTTAATGGTTTGGAAGTGCAAACAAAGCTGCTTTTGTTAAAAAGAACAGTAGCAGAGCAGGAGAGGAGAGAAAAGATGCTGAGTTAGACAAGTAGGAGTTACAGCTTCAGCAATAAAACTGGTACTTCCTCTTTACACCTACTTACTGTGCAAGGTCCATATTTTAAGTGACAAAACCACATTGAGATGATTTTTTACAGTAATGACTATAAATGATACTGCCAGCTCAAAGCCCCAATATAAGTTAAAGGAAGGTTAAAGATGGTCTTCGAGCAGAACTTGCATTTTAACGACTCCAATTTAGACCCAGTAATTTAAGCTAAATAGAAATACACCTTGACCGTGGAAAATGAGCCAGCACATTATACTTCACCTTCAAGATAGAACAGTTGTGATATTTATGAAACATCCACTGTGTTACAAAAAAAAAATCATTGTCAGAAGAATTTGTCAATGACATGGAGCTGCAGAAAGCCAGTTATTTTTTTTAAATGCTCATTTCTGTAGCTCCTTTATCAACCATGTTGGCCTGAGGAGAAAGCAGCTCAGAGATCTGGGAGCACATATCTATCCAACACATCCACTGCTATCCATACATTTTGCTACAATTTGTCAGAAGCCAAGATTGGACAAAAATATTGAGGTCACAAAACTAAGGTGGGGTGGGTAACTGAAACTAAAATGCAGATCAAGCCACAATCTAGTTGAACAGCAGTCAAACAGGATCTAGGGATACAATGGACTATTCCCATTCCCAACTGTTGTGGCAACGATATGCCCCACAAACGTTGGGAGACAACCACCTGTTTTTCTGGGAACCAATCAAATAACACAACAAAAACAGTTCTAGGATCTGACCAGTTCCCTGGTTGCTTTTTCCTAGGGTCTAATGGGTTGAGGGGGTAGCAGGTTCAGAGTCTCATTGAAAAGCATTACCGGTTGTTCATCCGGCAATAAGAACACTTCAGTTGCAAGCAATAAAAGAACTTCAGAAAGTAAATCAAAGAGAAAGGTTTAATAAAGAAACTCCATTATTCCAACACAAGGCCACGCCCTGGGCCACACTATTTTCTCTCAATCCCCATCTGCTTTCTATTTATACCGGGTTAGCTGACCACCACATCATTTTACATATTGTCTACTGGGTCAGCTGACCCTCACAGCATGTTACCGTTGGTTACATTAACAGATTCCAATGCTATCATTGAGTACATTATAACACCAGTTGCTATTGTGCTAAAACAGAACCAACAATGTCCCATGGTTAGGTGCATTGACCATGCTAAATTCTCCCTCAGTGTACCCAACAGGTGCCAGAATGTGGTGACTAGGGGATTTGCACAGTAACTTCACTGCACTGTTAACGTAAGCCTACTTGTGACAGTAATAAATAATCTTAAAACTGTAAATGTGCAGCACGATGTATTACCTTCCTCGTGTTGAGAAATCTGGCAGCTGTTGAACCAGGTACAAAAGATTATGATGATGTTCTGATAAGTCACTCAGAATCATGCAGAGCTCGAACAGCTGTTTAAAAATCAAGATAGCTTGTCAAAACCACACACATACACCCAGCAACACAAACACAAGTCAATTTGTTTTACATCAAATGACAAACATAACCTAAGCAAAGAACAAATTATTCCACATCATCTCTCATAACTTAAATTTTTCCAAGGTAACTAGATAGATTTTTGCAACCAATTAAAATTTTTAAAAGATTTACTTGCAAACCCATGCTAAATAATTTCAAGCTTACACTTTTACACAGAATGCTTTCCAGGCAGTAACTATAAATTATCAACTTTGAAGTTTTAGCTTATCTATATGCCCTCATAACCTGCTTCTCAACACTCCCTGGTCTGCATGTTGTTCAGTGATACATAGGAGTGATATGCTGCAGGCTCAGGGGTTGTGAATATTATGATGACAGATTAATGGCCAATTTTACGAGGGGATTAACTGTTGTGACATAGACACAAGTTTACTGCATTACAATTGATGACTTGGGAGCAGCAATTTTTCTTTATATGCTGAAATTTAATTGAAGTTTACAATTGCCCCAAAGAGAACATGCCAGATTATTTTGGGGGATCTTTATTTTATTTACAACAGAATAGAAGACCATAGAAATTTGAGATTTTTAAAAATATAGTCATGGGATGTGGGAGGCCCTGGCAAGATCCGTACTTTTTGCCCATTTCTAATTGTTCTTGACGAGGTGCTGGTGAGCTGCTTGAACCGCTGCAATCTACGTGGTGTATGTACACTCAGCGCTGTTAGGGAGGGCATTCTATGATTTAGACCCAGCGACGGTGAGGAATGGCGATATATTTCCAAGTCAGGATGGTGAATAACTTGCAGGGGAATCTCCAGGTGGTGTTCCCAGGTATCTGCAACTCTTGTCCTTCTAGATGGTAGTGGTCGTGGGTTTGGAAGGTGCTGTTGAAACAGCTTGATTTCCAGCAGCGCATCTTGTAGATGGTACACAGTGCTGCCACTCTGCTGGAGGGAGTGAATGTTTGTGGACAGGGTGTCAATCAAGCAGACTGCTTTGTCCTGGATGGTGTTGAACTTCTTCAGTTTGTTGGAGCTGCATTCATCCAAACAAGTGGAGAGTATTCCACCGTGCTCCTAACTTGTGCTTTGTAGATAGTGGACAGGCGTTGGGGAGTTCCACGCTACAGGATACATAGCCTCCAACCTGCTCTTGCAGCCACAGTATTTATATGACTAGCCCAATTCAATTTCTGGTCAATGACCAATAACCTTGGTGACCGGACAGAGTGGGTGGGACTTGAGGGTCCCAGTGAACAGGAGAGAATGATGTTGAAAGTGGGGAATTCAGTGATGGTAATGCCATAGATTGTCATAGGTTGTTAAATAAGCAGCATAATATACATAAAATAAGAGTTTAGCACTGCCTTCTGTGGAGTTGCATGAACCCTGCTTCTACTATATCAAAAGTGCCACACTCTAGAACTACATTTTCCAGAACTGGCACAAGTCATGCTTATTCACTGGAAAATATTGTTCAATCACGATGCTACAGAATTTTTTGCTGCCAAGAACACTTTTAGCAAGTTAAATTTTGTCCACCCATTCCATCAGCCAGCTACTCACCCTAGTTTTTCCCCTACCCCTCCCTCCCAATGGTGGATTTCTCAATCAGGTAATGCAATTTTCTATTAACTAAACATAAAGTGTATGCCGAGTGAGTGATATTTCCTTTTTTGTATGTTTGCATGCAAAAATTGCATGTAGTTATAAACTCCATCAATATAATGTCATGAACTTCTTACTAATGAACTTGAATGACCCATAGCTTTCTAAAAATAAGCAACATATTAATCGTTAATTGGTTCTTTAGCAGTAGTGTACACTCCAGCCAATGGTGGGCAGATTAATCTAGTCTTGTGCAAGACATAAAATTTTATTATGTACTGATAAATGCAATTAAGGAAGACATTATGTACTGGAGGGAGCAGATAACGCATACATCATCAGGCTGGTGATCTTAACTAATACCTGAAAACTAATTAAGATGACAGTTTCATCTCTTCAGGTTAAGCTGAAGGCTGCTTTTCTTTCTCTGAGCTGGAAGAAGCCTGCACAAAAAAAGTACTGGAGCATCAATAATCCAGTTCCCAGTATGCCTGAATCCACATCACCAACTTGCTTTCAATTAACACCAACTAGGAAGTGATGTGACACCATTGTTGCTTGATTAAACCAGCACAGCGAAAAAGAAAATCACAGGGGGAGCAGGGGATGTTTCCCTGCGGGAATAGCTAAGAAATACTTCATCCTCTGTCAAAATATATTCTGCACATGACACCATACCCAATCCAGGAGTGCTTGAATATAAAATGCACCCAAGTGGAATAATATTTCTTTATTCAAATCATTTTTATTTTGATAAAATAACTTCACCGTCATGCATACCTGTTAAATCCCACACCTTTCCGTAAACCCACTCTTACCTTTGTGCTCCATTGCTTGATATTGTTAAGAAGATTGTCCAGCAAACACTGAAAATCTTTCAAAGGAGTTAGCTGCAGCTCTCGTTCGAGGCTGATTCTGCCCAACAAGCTTATCAGCAACACTAATTCTTTATCCGAATATACTTCAGGGCAAATTGAAGTACAGAGCAGTAGATACTAATGGAATTGAAAAAAAAACACAAAACAGGCATGTTACTCTGGAGAACAGCAAGCTCAACAAAGCATGAAAGATTTTAAATTGCCAGAAGACCTTTTCTTGATTTGAACTTCCCGATTACACCCTCTGCAAGCAAATTATCCATGATTAAAACACTGAAATACAGATCCCTGACTTGTGATCCGACCCTCCCTCAGATCATGGTTGCACCATAAGCTGGTTTGTGACCCATACAGCTATCAACTTAAAGACATCTCCATGTTTTTTGCTGCAGTCTTTGCATATCCCTACTGCAGTACAAGTCTAGCTTGGTTTTTTTTTGCTTAAAACCTCACAAGATTACATAGCTAATTTACATACCATTTCCCCAGGGTGGAAGAAAACAAGGTGGCAATTATCCATTAAGAAGCATTAAAAAAACAAGTGGGAAAATAACAGACAAGACTAATTTTACTTCAGTGCAAAAGGAAATGGGGCTAATTAATGCCATTGAATTGGAGTAAACTTTGGAGTAGACTAATAAAAATGATATGCTAAAAGTAAAAGTTGATTTATTAAAGTTGATTTATTAAAGTTGATTTATTAGTGTCACAAGTAGGTTTACAGTAACACTGCAATGAAGCTACTGTGAAAACCCCCGAGTTACCACACTCCGGCACTTGTTCGGGCACACTGAATTGAACATGGCCAATGCACCTAACCTGAGTGTCTTTTTTTGGACTGTGGGAGGAAACCAGAGCACCCGGAGGAAACCCACGCAGACACTGGGAGAACGGTGTCCTCTGGGTGCTCCAGTTTCCTCCCACAGTCTAAAGATGTGCAGGTTAGGTTGATTGGCCATGCTAAATTGATCCTAGTGTCAGGGGGATTAGCAGGGTAAATGTGTGGGGTTACAGGAATAGGGCTTGGGTGGTATTGTGGTCGGTACAGACTCGATGGGCCAAGTGGCCTCTTTCTGTACTGTAGGGATTCTATGAACGTGTAGAGTCCCCACAGACAGTGACCCAAGCCGGGAATCGAACCCAGATCCTTGGCGTTGAGGGGCAGCAGTGCTAACCACTGTGCCACCCATAATTAATTATTAATCCGATGGTTTAGTGAGCATGGAGACAGATTTACCTTAACAACATTCTTAATGCCAAATTCTGGCAGAGAGCTGAAGATGGGATCTCTCTGAGAGACTGGTTCATCATCATTTGGATAATTTTCTTTATTATTTTGCAGGCCAGACCTAGAAAGAGAAACAAATTATATAACTTTAAATCTTAATTAGTGTTATAGGTACCACCGGCCAAAGAATTTTTAAACAAAGAAAACTTAACACTGCATAAAGTTTAATTTCTGACATTCTTCTAATACAAGTGACCAAATAGATTGCAGCAAGCATACATAAGGAAAACTCACCACCCGCAGGCAAGATGGGGAGAAAACAGAATCGATTTGGAGAGACAAGGGGAGACTAATAAAGAAAACAAAGATTAACAGCTCAACTCTCAACAGAATTTATCAACTTACAAAATATCCTCTTCAATGAAGTCTGGCTGAAGGTGCTTCAATGGAAACAAAGTGCCAAATGGTGCTCCTAAGTTGAGAAAGACTGCAACTATATCCTTGAGACTTGGAGTCCAAACCTTGAACTCACTGGTGCCACCTTTAACTAACAGAAATTAGAAAAATATTGTTAGAAGCCATTTGCTACCTTATCATTTGCAGGCTGCAAATACAAGCCAGAATTCAAGTTTTACGAAAAGTTTTGCTGTGGCATGTGGTTCAATCATCATACACCAAAGCAAGAAAAGTGCATTTCAGCTACAACTCCAAGAATCAGAACCTTTAATGCTTTCAGCACAACCACTGCCATGGTGACAGAGGCTTCAGCAACTAGAAAGAGGAAGTTACGTGGCTCAGTGAGCCTGCTCGGATATTTTCTTAGCTATGGCAACCCGGTCATGCTAATCAATCCCTTAATTCCATCCCTTTAAAAACTCCATAACTGATCCATTTGTGATCTCTGGGGAAATGCATTCTCTATACAAACTATAACTCAATTATACAATATAATTCATTTCCTAGATCGAAGGGGCGGAACGGTGGCATAGTGGTTAGCGCTGCTGCCTCTCAGCTCCAGGGACCTGGGTTCAATTCCCGGCTTGGGTCACTGTCGGTGTGGAGTTTGCACGTTCTCCCCGTGTCTGCGTGGGTTTCCTCCGGATGCTCCGGTTTCCTCCCACAATCCAAAGATGTGCCGGATAGGTGGATTGGGCGTGCTAAATTGCCCCTTGGTGTCAGGGAACTGGTTAAGGTAAATGCATGAGGTTCAGGGGATAGGGGCCGTGTGGGACTGTGGTTGGTGCAGACTCGATGGGCCGAATGGCTTCCTTCTGCACTGTAGGATTCTATGATTCTATTTCAGTTCTCATGGCCCCTTTTCTTGATTCCTCTACTGGAGAACTTTCCCTGTCAGTTGGTTTCATTATATTTTCTGTGCGGATATATTGTGAAAAAAATACCTCTTTCAATCACTCCCAAGGGCCAGTATATCACTGGCCTTGAATATTACATTTTTCCCACCTTCTCAACTAACCTTAGAAATCATAGAAATCATAGAAACCCTACAGTGCAGAAGGAGGCCATTCGGCCCATCGAGTCTGCACCGACCACAATCCCACCCAGGCCCTACCCCCTCATATTTACCCGCCAATCCCTCTAACCTACACATCTCAGGATTCTAAGGGGCAATTGTTAACCTGGCCAATCAACCTAACCCGCACATCTTTGGACTGTGGGAGGAAACCGGAGCACCCGGAGGAAACCCACGCAGACACGAGGAGAATGTGCAAACTCCACACAGAGAGTGACCCGAGCCGGGAATCGAACCCGGGACCCTGGAGCTGTGAAGCAGCAGTGCTAACCACTGCGCTACCATGCCGCCCAAATTCTTGTTCTATAAGAAATTCAAATAGTCAGTATAATAGACTGTGGACGGTACACAGCCCAACCAAACATAAACCAAAATTAATTGTTGCAATTAATTGCAAAACAAGGATTGATTGTGACGATGTAAAATGTGTAAGCTGGATTTTCAAACCCTAACATTTGGTTACAGGTTTGGTTTTAACAACATGCTGGGATGACGGGTGGGAGAAAATAGGATCTAATCCATTCAGCATCACATAGTAACTTCGGCTAACACAAATAATTCAGGCTAATACAAGTCACTTAGAGGATTACAGGGCAGCGCAGTTATAAGGCCCTTGGTGTCAGTGCTGCTCAAGTCATTCAGACAAATCCCATGTTTTTAATTATTGTTTGTAATATTTATCCAAACTTCTTTCAAGTCTGACATTTAATTATTGTCACATGTATTAGTATACAGTGAAAAGTATTGTTTCTTGCGCGCTATACAGACAAAGCATACCGTACATAGAGAAGGAAAGGAGAGAGTGCAGAATGTAGTGTTACAGTCATAGCTAGGGTGTAGAGAAAGATCAGCTTAATACAAGGTAGGTCCATTCAAAAGTCTGACGGCAGCAGGGAAGAAGCTGTTCTTGAGTTGGTTGGTACGTGACTTCAGACTTCTGTATCTTTTTCCCAACAGAAGAAGGTGGAAGAGAGAATGTCCAGGGTGCGTGGGGTCCTTGATTATGCTGGCTGCTTTTCTGAGGCAGCGGGAAGTGTAGACAGAGTCAATGGATGGGAGGCCGGTTTGCGTGATGGACAGAGCTTCATTCACGACCCTTTGTAGTATCTTGTGGTTTTGGACAGAGCAGGTTGAAACCAGGAGTATAAATAAAGCCATATTTATTATATTTGGTCCTATAGAGCCGCAGCATAGAGTAAAAACAGTACAAAGGTGTAGCCACAGTAGTCATCATACCCACAGGAAGTATGGATTCACTGCAATCTACAATATTTATCATTCCCACCCTCTCCACAAAGATACCAGTGCTGTGTTCTTTTTGACTGACAAGGAATGAAGTAATGACAATATTATCAGCAACTTGGATTTTCCAAATAGTTGTTATATACTAACCTATTCTATTGGCAGCATTAGTGCAGATTTCCCAAAGTGCTTTGAAAATGTGCATTGAAGCAATGTAATCTGAATGAATAGTCATCATCTGCAAAACAAGGACATTTCCACCAGTGTTATTTACAAGATAAAACTGTACATTGCCAAATCTTGTGTCGTCTCAAGGGAATTGTTGTGGCAAGTGAATTAGTCTCAAAGGAATTGTTGTGGCAAATGAAATAATTTTTCCAATACCAGCCTTATCATAGTGTCTGGTGTTTTTAATTGAGGAATCAAACTACAACTACTTGTAGTCTTGGACAGAGCAGATTGAAACCAGGAATATAAATAAAGCCATATTTATTATATTTGGTCCTATAGAGCCCCAGCATAGAGTAAAAACAGTACAAAGGTGTAGCCACAGTAGTCATCATACCCACAATGACAACTTACATTCACATAGAACCTTGCAAGGACTAAAAAACATACAGAAGGCCATTAGGCAACAGAGAGTGCCCAAGTCAGAAACTGAGAAGAGGGTGAGTGACTGAAAGCTTAGTCTAAGAGATGAGCTTCGAAGAGAAGGTTAAAGGAGAAGGGGAGGAGCTGGAGAAGAGTGTTAAATTACAGAATTAAGAGTTTGAGACCAATTCATCTGAGGTTTGGGATAAAGCTCAAAGGGACTGGGACTAAAGGCTAAAGCAATTTATCGAAATTGGCAGGGTTAATGCCATGAAAATTCTTAAAAGCGAGGATGAGAATTTTAAACTGAAGTCATTGGTGGAATGAAAAGCAATGTAGATATAACTTTTATACCTACTTGCTGCTGTATTTGCCCAAATAAGTGACCATACTGCAAATCACGACAGAAAAGCAAGCTCCTTCTCCAAGTGTGCAAATGTATAATAGACTGCATCACAATAAATCTAGCTATCATACTGCAATGCTTCAAAAGGAGCAAAGGCAAAAAAAAAACAGCACACACAAATAGAGGAACACAGTGAAAAGGCAAGGGCAAGCGAGTGGCTGTGAATATGAACTTGAGGTATTTATAAGGAGGGTAAAAAACAAGGGATGATAGGAGGACAATGAACTCAGAGAACATAATGAGTTAAGATGAATGTTAAAAGTACTGAAGATGAGAAGCCACTCAGTGCAAAGGCTTGAGCGAGGAAAGCGGTGAAGACAGCTCATTGAGAAACCTGGCATGGTGCCAGAGTGCCAGAATTTCAAAGGAGAAGTGAGGAGGGTGGGACAAGGTGAGATACTCAGAAGAGGAGCAAGTGTCAGAGGATTAAGGGGAGAGGACAAGCTTAGATTGTATACAAAATCTATACTGCGATGGGCTGGGCGAGGCAAATCATGAAAGGGATAGTGAGGCAGCGAGGCTTCAGTTAGAGGGAAGATGTAATCTCCCTTGAGCCAGGTTTCCATCACAGTCATTTGCAAACGACGTTGTTCACAAGTGAATGGACATTCTGGAGGGAGATGTGATGGGGGTGGTGATAGCTGATTCAGTCCATAGAATCAGCACAGTGAAAGGCAAGGTTGTGAGGAAGGAGATTGGATCAGTTCAAGTATATTGCAACAACTGGCACAACACAAATGCTTCATGTAGTGGCACGTCAATGGAAAGCCACACAACAATTTTCACATGGATGTGATATGTCAGTCTTTAGACTGAAACAGGATTGGTTGAAAAGCAGTTAAGTCAATAGGAAAACAGGAATTTCTAAGTCTATACCAGACTCGTGAGCGGATTTTATTTGTTAAACTCCTGCCTGCCCCAAATGCATTTGATCGTCACTGCTGCTTACAAAAATCAACTTTGTAAAGAGTCACACTGCACTACATCTGGTGTCAAAATGGCCACAGATTGCCAGGTGTAAAGTGACTAATTTCTCTCTCCTCCGAGGCAATGGTTTACAAAAAAAGGGAAGAGAACTTGAAAACTGTTCAACTTGTAGCATTACAACATAGCAAAGCACATAGTGGCACGGTGGCATAGTGGTTAGCACTCATGCCTCACAGCATCAGGGACCCAGATTCAATTCCAGCCTTGGGTGACTGTGTGGAGTTTACACAACCTCCAAGTGTCTGCGTGGGTTTCCTCCCACAGTCCAAAGATGTGCAGGTTAGGTAGATTCGCCATGCTAAATTGCCCTTAGGTGTCCCAAGAAATGTAGGTAGGGGGATTAGCAGAGTAAATTTGTGGGGCTACGGGGATAGAGCCTGAGTGGGATGCTCTGTCAGAGTCGGTGCAGAGCCAAAGTCCAAATGGACTCCTCCTGCACTGTAGGGATTTTGTGATAATTCTGGCTGGCAGTCATGATGCATTTTATGCTAGAAATTGTGATAATACAACACACACCTAACATCAATGTTAACTTCTGAGTAACTTGTGTGTAACAAAGTGCTTCCTCACCTTAAATAAGAACTTGAAAACTGGCTGCGGACATGGCTTTGTATAATAGGTTTGACTTACAATCCCATTCGTGAATAGAAATACCTGTTGGCTGCTTCCAGAACTAAAAAAAAAGAAAAAAACACTTGTCATTAACATCTTATTTCAAGGTAAATCAATGTATTTACTAATTAGCCAATAGGCAATCAATGCTGCGAGTTCCTTGTCAAATATTCAGAACAATTAAAAGTTTTCAACATGGATTGGAAAGCCTTTGAACGAATATACATTCTGATTAAAATAACATAGCAACATCTCAGAAAAGCCTTATAAGATGTCAAACAAGTGATTAATTATTTTTTAAAATTCTTAAACTGCAGATACCTATTCTTTCCAGGCTTTCCCTTTACATGCCAGCTTTTTATTTAAAAGACATGAACAGTTGATGCTAGCCTCTTGACCTCCAGGGTAATAACTGTCATTAACTATATTGTAAAGAAACAATGCTGGATTGCAAAAGGCAAATTCTGTTCAAAGTTGACTGACCCGGTCAACCCAGGAAGGGTAGGGGGTTTTAGTTCAGCGGGATAGCATGGTCTGTGCAGGCTTGGCGTTCCGAAAGGCCTGCTCCTGTGCTGTAATTTTAATTGCTCATATTCCAAGTGTCACGCAACGTCAAAAGCATTAAATATGCCATAAACCATTGATGAATATGTAACCGGTTTATCATAATTAGCCTTGGCTAAATTAACCTCAGGCCTCAACAGCTGTTTAATAGACTGATTTTAAAGTTTAATGGTTTGCAGAATGTCACATCGCTTCAGGCATCTGTCCAAACACAGCATGGGAATGAAGCATGTACCAAACCATATTTAAAAGGGACCCAGGTAACGAATGAAGGGAGGACATTATTGTAAAAGGTCAGATCATAGGTATGGCAATATTAAAATACTGCAGCTTCCAGCCAAACAACTGAAGAAAGTTGAAATAAAATTGATTTGGTGCATTCGTGAAAATTAAAAACATTTTCACGATACCCATGAAAGAGTAAATAAAATTTATGTCAAGTTTCCATCAAAATCATTTGCAAAAAATTGTGATACGCCCAGATTTGTAAAGGTGCACAAAAATACATTGACTGGAAGTAATTTGCAGCTATAATGAGTCTTGGGTAAAACATACTTTTGAGGTCTTACTGTCTTAAAACAGTGCACATCAGACCATTCATCTCTTTTAGGTTATTAGGAAAATTAGGTTTGTATAGTTTTCTCACCTGATGAGAATCCTTTCCAGAAAATTTTGAGGTGTCAATTCACTCGGAGTCAACCTGAGATTCTGCTGATTGAAGTGTTTTCCAGTCTGTGACACATTGAAAATTTTTTCCCCAGGGTGTAAGTCTGGTATTCCATCGGATTTTACAGAGAACCTGATCAAGAAGGCCCTTTGTACAAAGTGATAAAAGGAAACAAAACAGTTCAACACAAAATCCCCATTCTAGATGCAATTCTAATCTTTAGAAACATAACAATTTTGTTTCCCTGAAACACACAGGAACTGTTGTCAGTAAAACAGCCTCTTTAAAAATAAAGAGCCAGCTCAGCTTATTTCAGTGTCAAACCATATCATACTCTGTGATGCAAGCTCCATCATTTGATGCCAATGCTATCAGACGAGTTTGAGTTAGGCTGATGGATAGAGACCAAGGACAGAATTTCACAGCCCATCACTGGTGGGTCCTGCCTGACCTGAATGCAATTTTACATGGGGCGTGTGACACTAAGGGTGATCCGCCCCTGCCCTTTCCCTAATAAAGCACTTAAAAGGTCATTTCCCACCCAGTCTCAATACAGGTGCAGGGGCAAAAAGTTTGACAAGTCACCTTGTGCAGGCCTCGTGCAGGAAGGGATGTGCACTTCCTTCATGTGCCCCCTTTCCACACTGCACAACCCCTTCTCCACATACCTTCCCAAAAGATCTGCCCTCCATGGGCATTCCCTACCCACCTGGTTGATCTCTGTCCAGTGACAATTTCTGGAAAGTCAATTGGTCTGGGAGGTCCTTGCTTTTCTGATTAGTTTTTTTTTTCACATCCCTTCTGCTTTTTAATTCCTTTCCTACCTCCCTAAAATCTGCTTTCAGGACCTTTTTCGATCACTATTCCCACCTATGTCATTGGTCCCAGTGTGGGGGTCACACCTCTGGCTCTTCACCCTCCCCAAAAGAATGTCCTGCAGCCGCTGAGTGATATCCTTAACCCTGTCACCAGGGAAGCAGCATACCATCCTGGGGTCACATCTCCGGCCGCAGAAACATTGTCTGCTCCCCAATTGTGCAATCTTCGGCAGGACTCAACTCGTCACAATAACTCCCAGAAGTTTTCCTCTCCATTCATTATCAGCGTTTCAATTTTTAGCAATCACTAACCTGTGCTCCTCAGTAATCTGGTCCATGTCTTCATCCATGCTCTGTTCGTCATCTTCCTCAGACAGACAACTGACGTCACGCATCTCATTCATTTCATTTTGCAATTTGTTCTTCAGGTCCTTCAGTGCTTCCCCCCGTCTAAGAAAGTGTGATTAATTAGCATTCTGTTCAAAGGCGTATTCTTATCAGTCCAAATTAACTTGCAACTGAAGTTTGAAGTCTACACAATAGCAAAAAGATTCACTCAAGCCATGAAAATTCCTTGCCTATTCCAAGTAATGTCGATATGAATTCCCTGAGGAACACAATGTGATATATCACTGAGAAAATTCCACTTGTACGAATTGCATTCAAAAACTGCCTTGATCATGTAGTGTCAACCATCCCCTATCCTGTGTTTTTCCAGTGCTAGTTTGAGAAAACTCTCAAGATATATCCATGTAGGCTGTTCCTGACATCATGCTACTCTTCCCCAATTACGCCATGACATTGGAGTACTGCTGGGCTTCATGTCTGAGTCACCTCTAATGCAGGGCTTGCACCCAGCAAGGGACTTTCTCCACTATACACTTGTCCCCCTCCCCCACCAGCAAACCAACAGCGCAATGCACAATGGTGGCAAATGATGTTACAGATACAATCATCAGATCATGGTCCAAACCAGATGAGTAAAGATATCCCTTCATAAATTCAAGAACTTGCATCCATTTTAATTGTAAAATCAACAATAACCACCAGGGCACATTACAAATGGAAAATAAGTTAGAAAATATATCCTGAGCCATGGAGTAGATGAGATCAAAAAGGTTGGATTTCAAGAAGGGTTGTGAACTTCAGCTATTAAATGGTAAATAAAGACAAAGGCTTTAGAAATGCAAGAGTAGCCAGGATAAATAAAACTTACCCCTCAGACTGCTGCTTTTCTTTAAGTAGGCGGTCAAAGCTATTTGAATAATTTGTCTGTCTGTTATTTTTGAACTGAAATTCAAAAGACATGATCATGAGGAAAACAGGAAGCTGAGCTCCATTTTAAAATTTCCTTTAACACTGGCAAAACAAAGCAAGCTGTGTTCAGACGCACCTGGGGCTGTTTCTTTTGCCCTTGAATCAATTTCACACCTCAACGTCTGCGCTGTCATAGTCACACAATACTGACAGCACAATCAGAATCGTGACACACCACAAGGCTAGTCTTGTGGTGAGCTGCGGGACTTTAGCTGGTTAAACTTCAGCGATACCCCTTGCACATATTTTAGGCATTGCCAACCAGTATATAAGCCCTCCAAACTTTGACAATGTGATGCACCCCTAGGCAAAGAAAATCAGAAACTCTATCCCTGCAGATTCCCCCAGTAGACTGGCTTTGAAATTTGTGCGCTGAAAAAAAAAGACAGCATCTGCACTCAACACTCACACACACACAGGGTAAGCAGCGGTCGACAGCATAAGCCGCAATGTCTGCCTCCAGGTGAGTGGTGTTACAACCACCGCAGCCATCGGAACCAGACAGAGAATCAAACCTAATACTGACAACTCCGTTTTGATAAAGTTGCCAATTATTAAGGTGGTTGGCTCAAATGCTCTTATGCTGTTGGCCGTACAGTATTAACATAACATACCTTTGTCAGACACAAATGGAGACAACTTCCCCAGTCAAGTGGAACCTACGCTCATCATTGTGGAGCATTTAATGTTGCTCTCACAAAAGTCAATTTTCACCTGAGTGGGAAAAAAAGCTTTTTTTTTAAAGCTAGCGCAATTGGGCCACAGTTTCTGGGCTACATTCTGGTCTTTCATTCAACCTCTCTACCCTCCAACCAATGCAGCAGCTTTCAGCTTGAACTAGCTTTGATTTTGCAATTGTTAGCCTAGGCCACGTTTAAAATCTCACCAGAGAGCCAAAAGCAAGTTAAAATGAGGAGAGCATAGGAAAATTTGGAAAGTTACAGACAATTGATCCTGTTTGATGCAGGATGACAAACTTAATGAAATGTTTGCAAACTCACGGTCAGGCACGCCGTTGGCGTGTCAGGGGCAGACAACTGTAAGGAGATGCCAGACTTTTCTGGTGTAGCAGATGCCGGTTTGTTACGTAAAGTTAGGAGGTCATCCAAAGTCATCAGGGTTTCATCTTCTTCGTCACTGTCTAAATTACAGGAGCCATCATGGTCACTGTCCATACCATTATAGCTGTCCCTTAGCTTCCTCTCGGTTCCTTTACTGCTGTCTGATAACCGAACAGTACTGGACCGTTCCAACTGTCTTTTGTCTTGAGTGGGTAAAGATCTACTTTCCTCATCCAAAGGCAAAACAGTCAAAGGACTGGATTCATGTCTGTGTGTTCTTTTGCTATCAAAAGGTACCAAGCTGTGCCTACCCAAGAGTCCAGATCGATTTTCCTTTGAAGAACTGGCACTGTCTAAGACAGCCTTGGACTTCTCCTCCACAGGTAACCTCACAAATGAATTTGGAGGAGTGTGCCTGGATATTTCCTCATCTAGTAATGAATCAAAAGGCAAGCAACTGTGAGAATCTGGAAACTCATCGGCCTCAAGAGCTGGGTCCTCATTTTCCAACACACCATTATTGTGATCTTTAAGCACTCCATTACACTTTGTTTCAGTCACACCATTGCTATATTTCTCAGTGATCCTGCTTTCACAGCTTTTCTTATGAAAAGTTGCATCTAAATGTCTTGAGAGGGTGATTCGTTTCTTCTTCTGACTGTCATGTATTGAATTGCGTTTTCTTTTCTCTTTCGAATGCGAGACAGGCAGGCCTGCAGGATAGCTGGGATTTAAGGCACTCATCGAATTTTTCCTCCCAGAACAAGGAGGGAAGGAATGGTGCCGCTGGACTGCCTCTTTACTGCAAATGCTCCTTTCGAGGGAAAGCGAGCCTGAAGGCAGCGCTTTTGTAACAAGCTTCAGGACAGATTCCTTCTGCGTAGAAAGGCTGTCACCCCCTAGAAGGCAAACAGAGCAATAAGATACTTGAGCGGTCATTCAAATAGAAATAAAATTTTAAAAGTCAGTAAGACTTCCAAAGCAAATTCTAGTCAATGTTGTTTTAAATAAAGCAAGGGAGTACATATACTGCTTCTTCCTCTTCAAGATTTCAGAGCATGTGCAAACTTCACCTCTATCAGCTAGCACCTGTAAAGATTCCAGAAGGAGGACAGGTAATAGGATAGATTGAGTGTTTAGGGCTTGTCAGAACTTGGAAAGTAAGGTGGTAAAAGCCTAGCCTTGAAGCACTTGGATGTTTTATCTAGAGATGGTGAATACCACAGGGAGCTCCAACATATAGATAAGCACAGGTGAGACCGTAATTAATAACCAGCCCCTGCACGCAATTAATAGCCAGCACCTGAACCAGGGCAGCACAGTGGTTAGCACTGCTGCCTCACACGCACCAGGGACCTGGGTTCGATTCCCGGCTTGGGTCACTGTCTGTGGAACTTCACCCTCTCCCCGTGTCTGCATGGGTTTCCTCCGGGTGCTCCGGTTTCCTCCCACAGTCCGAAAGGGCTGGTTATGTAGATTGGCCATGCTAAATTCTCCCTCAGTGTACCCAAACAGGTGCCGGAGTGTGGTGATTAGGGGATTTCCATGGTGATTTCACTGAAGTGTTCATGTAAACCTACTTGTGACAGTAATAAACTTTAAACTTAAACTGAATACAATTAATACCCAACACGAGGTCACATGATACAATTAGCAGAACTGAAGAAACTAGGAAAGGAAAATGAATTAAAGGGTATTAAACCAAACAGAGAATAGTAAAGAGAA
Organism: Mustelus asterias; assembly: GCF_964213995.1. Taxonomy (NCBI): domain Eukaryota; kingdom Metazoa; phylum Chordata; class Chondrichthyes; order Carcharhiniformes; family Triakidae; genus Mustelus; species Mustelus asterias. The sequence goes on along the minus strand of NC_135811.1, from coordinate 12,347,124 downwards.
ACATTTTCAATAGCATGCCTTTAATGTAGTACAACATCGCAGGAGGCTTCACAAAACCAAAGAAAGAAAATGTGACGGAAGGTCACAATGACCAAAAGCTTGCTCAAACAAGGTAAATTTTAAGGATCACCTTAAAGGTAGGGGAGCAGAACGGTTGAGAAATTCTACGGCTCAAAGCCTTGGCACCTTAAGACAAGTCTGCCAACAGAGCAATAAAAATGGAGGGTGTGCAAGAAGCCAGAATTAGTGATGTGCAGGATCTTGGAGGGTTATAGAGTTGGAGAACACTACAGAGATAGGGAAGGGGAAAAACAGCGGGCAAATTTGAAAACAAGGATAAGAATTTTGCTTTTTTAAAAAAACAATTGAGGCATTGTAGAACCGGAAACCAACACAGCTTTAGCAAAGGAGAAATGGGTGAACTAGACAAACCAAAAAGGAAAATACTACGGGGCTAGCAGCACTTCACACATTAGTCAGCAACACCTACCACCAGCTTTCCTCAACGTCTCATGAAAACTACAAGTCTTTAAAAACCTGCTTCAACATTTTCCAAAAAGCCTGATTTATTAAAATCGGGTCAATAATGGAAGCAGACATCAAACGCAGTAGTTCTTCTCCCGTTGTTACAAGTCGATTAATAAAAGGCATACAAAATTAGGCCTGTGATGAGTCATTCCAAAATTTGGATAACAACACAGCAAATCTTTCAAATGACAAAGAGCTTCATATAAAAGGTCCTTACAGCTTTAAAAAAAAAGTAGGAGGCGGCTTCTGTGATCATTCCAAGCTTGCATCTGAAGTTTGCTACGATCCAACGAAAGCCAGAGTACCAGTTTGAGACCATGTTCCAGCCACAGCGAGCTCACCAATATAGCTAGCATTGACATTTTTTTAACGTGATAGTGTGGCCAAAGGAACTCACTGGATTGGCAGCAAATTATCCAACCGTATTAAACTGACTACTGCCAACCTTTTTCCTCCAGTTTAAAATTCAGGACGCGCAATTCCCCATCTCCACCCAAATCTAATTGGACAAGTCTGCACTATGCAGAAACTAAATTCAAATGACTGAATTTGAGCAAACAGATGCATGATTCAGAACATGTTGTACAGACAGGCTTATCTTGTTGCATTACTTTGAGTTACCTTTTCAAGAACAGGCATTGTATGCCAATCTCAGCAGGAAAACAGGATGTCCCAATGTAGACCAGTACAGTATAACAAACAATATTTGGAACTGAGAGGGGAAGCTGAAAGAAGAACATCACACAGTGGACAGTTTCTACATGCCTATAAAGGCAACACATTATTTCAAGGAAAAACTGAATGGTGATTTGTTTTTCAATATTCCCTTGACATAGCTGACTGCACACTTCCACCTATTTCGCTCAAAAGGAAACTGAAAAAGGAGTACTTAGGCAATAAAGCCATTGCAGCTCAATTCTTACCATTTTTTATTTATTTATTAGTGTCACAAGTCAGCTTGCATTAACACAGCAATGAAGTCACTGTGAAAATCGCCTAGTTGCCACACACTGGCATCTGTTCGGGTACACCGAGGGAGAATTTAGCATGGCCAATTCCCCTAACCAGCACGTCTTTGGACTGTGGGAGGGAACCGGAGCACTCGGGGGAAGCCCACTCAGACACGGGGAGAACGTGCAGACTCCACACAGACAGTGACCCAAGCCGGGAATCGAACCTGGGTCCCTGGCGCTGTGAGGCAGCAGTGCTAACCATTGTGCCACCGTGCCGCCCCATGTAAACTTATGCAGGCTCTCATTTTTTGCAACAGGGTCACGGTTGAGGGAAAATTTGGATCTGCTAATGTACTATAACAAATGTAGGTTTCCAGCTATCCTTGAAATTCTCAGTTGCTTTTTTAAACTCAAATTTTCATCTTGGTTCTCTTTTCTTGTTCAAGAAACTAAACACAAGTGTGAAGCACCATTGATATGAAACGAACAACTAAGTATTTAGGCTGAGATACAGCCTAAACTTCTGGTTATTTTTGTCTGATACGACACTTGCTGCCTTCTCTACTGCCATTTCAGTTTTGCTTTTGCTATGCAATTTCTGTTTTATAAGTCCTTTTCATAGTTTAACCTTTTCTGGTTTCCTTTCCACCACGTGACCCCCACTGAACCAGACACATTTGACACAAATCATTTTATGGCCCGTACATATCAGTTACAAACCACACGGTTGAATTGTTAAATCATTCCCAAGCCTGCTCGGATTTAATTTGCTCATGGTTGGCCAATGCCCAGAAGCTGGAAAGGTACATTAATCATTCCAAATATTAGAACCACCTACAGGAGATTTCTATGAGAAATAAAGTTCTATCCTCAGTTTACTAATCATTAATTGCCAATGAGATAGCAGTGCTGCTGGCGCACACAACCACAAATGTTATTCAAATCTACGTTAAATGCATCATATCCATCCTTACCAACAAACAGAATGGCAAGAAACACAAGTCAAGTATATTATCCACTTTAACATACTTCTTCCACCAGAATCTGCAAAGGTAACACTTTGAAGGGCGTTGTCAACAGGCAAGAAAGGAAATATAAATGGAGATAGGAGTTGTTACATGTATTCATATATTTGAAGTATTATGTTGGACACTCCTTCCAGAAACATGCTGGAAAGCCATGGGGGGGGTTCCAGAATTTCAACCCAGCAACAGTAAAGGGACAGCAATATACTTCCATGTCAGGATGGTGTGACTTAGAGGGGAACTTCCAGGTGGTGGCGTTCCCAGGTTATCAATCTACTGCTCTTGTCCTTCTAGAACCATAGGATCCCTACAGTGCAGAAGGAGGCCATTCAGCCTATTGCGCCTGCATTGACAACAATCCCACCCAGGCCCTATCCCCAGAACCCAACCTATTTGCCCTACTAATCCTCCTGATGCTAAGGGGCAATTTGGCATGACCAATAAACCTAGCCCGCACATCTTTGGACTGTGGAAGGAAACCGGAACAGCTGAAGGAAGGCCATACAGACACGGGGAGAATGTGCAAACTCCCCCACAGCCACCCGAGGGGGAACTGAATCCGGGTCCCTGGCGCTGTGAGCAGCAGTGCCAACCACTGCCACCATGCCACTATACGATAATAGTGCTGGATTTGGAAGGTGTCCAGTTGGTACAACTTAAGTCTATCTGCTGAGGCGCACAATCTCAAGATGAGATTCTGAACAAATCTTCAAGAATTACACTTCTGACTGTCTGTAATCATTGCCATAAGCCTGAATAACAGAACTCGCCACCAATTAGGAGGTGGGACATGTAAACTAACATCGCCATCTTATGCAAAAGGTGCCTATACTTTGACAATTATCTAGAACAGTAATAATATAAGAAATGGAGTTGGATTAGGCCATTTGGCTCTTCAAACTTGCTCTGTCATTCAACAAGATTATGGTTGATCTTCTACCTCAATTCCACCTTCCTGCACCCTTCCCATATCCCATAATTCCCTTGGTGTCCATGATTCTATCACGAGTATTCTCAATAACTGAGCATCCACAGCTCTCCGGGATGCAGAACTCCAAAGATATACAACCCTTCCAGGTGAAGAGATTTCTCCTCACCTCAGTCCCAAATGATTGACCCTTCTTAAACAATACTGCATATAATATCTTCTGCAAAACAAAACCAAAATTCAACGTCATTTATTTTGTACTTTCAAGTAACATTCGCCAATAAAGTGGGATTTTATTTTAGAAAGTTTACATGGGTGCTTTTCGACCCAGTGTTTCAATCTTTCCAATTGCCAGAGATCTACTTTGAGATGCTGCCCACCTACTGCATCAGCTTTTCCTTTTTAGTCTCAAATTCCTGGGGCCAATCTTAACCAAGTTTCAAATTACTTTTGCCCTCAAGTGAGACATGCAAAAGAAGTAGTTCACATTCTTCCCAGGTTCGTACAATTACTTTAATTTCATGATGATTTATGAGAGAGACTAACACCTAACTTTACTTGGCCATTTCCAAATAATGGCTATTACCTACTTTTACAGAGTACATTCAAGTTAGATGGATGAATATTCTTAAATAGTGGAAATTTGGAACTCAGTTTACCCAAAAGGTAAATTGAAATTTTCAAGACACTAAATGTCAATGTGTTCAAGTAACCATCCAATCCCTTCTGATATTCATGTCAAGGTCTCCGTCTTCCTTTCGTTTTCAAGTCCCTTCATAATCTTATTCTACTTTAAGTCAAATGTATTCTCCAGCCATGACTCCCCTGTCAACCTTAAATTATTACTGGCTCCCTCAATTTTACCAAATGCTAATCTTTTAGTAATGGCACCAGTGCCACCATGGATGGCACAATGGTTAGCACTGCTGCCTCTCAGCGCCAGGACCCAGCTTGGGTCACTGTCTGTGTGGAGTTTGCACATTCTCCCAGTATCTATGTGGGTTTCCTCCCACAGGCCAAAGATGTGCGGGTTAGGTGGATTAGCCATGCTAAATTGCCCCTTAGTATCGGGGGACTAACTAGGGTAAATGCATGGGGTTATGGGGATAGGGCTTGGGTGGGATTGTGGTCACTGCAGACTCAATGGGCTGAATGGCCTCTTTCTGCGCTGTATTATTCTATGAACTTCCACAAGTATGGGTGAACATATTCTTGGAGGTTTCATCACATGACAGCCTAGCCCCAATCTCCTTTCCTTCCAGCAAGCTTCCAACGTCTGACACATCCATCCTTGCACTGCCCCGCTTTTCCACACCACCCCAATTGGAAAGCAAACCTCATCCCCCCCCCCAATTGGGTGATTCTTAACTGTCTGTTGAACTGCCTCTCTTCTCCACATCTCCAATACTAACAAAGTATTCAAGGAACACTTGTAAAGTACATTGTTTAAATTACTGATTATTTTTCCCCGGGCTGACCCATTTCAGTGTCTTGAAGATTAGTCATGAATTAATTCATTCCTGGAGATTGCAGGACAATCCTGGGGAGTTGACAATATAACATGGCATCCTAATTTATTAAAATGCTTCCCAAAACACCGCACTGCCACACCTTCCACACAACCCTGAAAAAGACATGACTCTAATTGTGTCGTTGGCTCTTCTCCAGGCCCCTTGTCCATTTTAACTGATAAACATTTTGGACTGGCTGATCCACAGCTCAGAAAGCAGCAGTATTCAATTTGCCCTTGGTCACATACATGATATAATGATACTATCCCATTACATGACAAAATAACTTTGATAATCCATATGATACACAACTAAACTATCCAATTTTAAACTCAATGAATGGTTCACATTGTGCAATATTTTTAAGCTCAAGAACAAGTGGCACGGTGGCAGAGTGGTTAGCACTGCTGCCTCACAGCGCCAGGGACCTGGGTTCGATTCCCAGCTTGGGTTACTGTCTGTGTGGAGTTTGCACGTTCTCCCCGTGTCTGCGTGGGTTTCCTCCAGGTGCTCCAGTTTCCTCCCACAGTCTGAAAGATGTGCTGGTTAGGTGCATTGACCCAAACAGGCGCCGGAGTGTGGCGACTCGAGGAATTTCACAGTAACTTCATTGTAGTGTTATTGTAAACCTTACTTGTGACTAATAAAAAAAATAGCCAGAAGCTGATCCCAACAAGATTTCCAAGAACAGCAGAATGTCTCATGTGTAATTTTTATATGGATGTGGTTAAGTTCTTTTTAAATGGGTTGATATGTAATTTTTTACAACTCAATTAGGACCACAAACACACCCAAATGAAAGCAACTCCCAAGTTCGATGTGATTGCTTCACGTACCTGTTAATGATGTCGAAGGTAGAGAACATGCTCTCTTCAAGTTGGCCTGCAAAAAAACAAGAAAATGCAGTTAACGCGGAAAATGAAATGAAACAACATCACGGCAAGAACAAAGGATCACACCAAGTCTTCCTAAATGAAGAAACTGAAGGAAAGCTCACTGCTCATGACTCAGATCTGGTTCCCGCTGTAGTCAAGTAACAGAAATGCGAAGGGAGGTAATTGGAAATATTGAGCACTGGTCCTGAAATCACATGTAACTGATCCCACAAGGAAAAAAATAAACAAGTTCCCCACAACAGTGTCACGCTCTGAGCCAAACATTTGCAGAAGGATGTGCGTCAATCCTTACTGAGCTGATCTCTTCCAGCGTGTGGCTAAGGATTCAAAAATTGGTGGTTATCTCCAAAACTCAGGAAGGGGGTAAGAAAGCAGCCAAATACTTCGAGGAGGAAAATTAGTTCAGAAGGTAAAAGGTCAACATCATGTTACAACCACAGGTTTACAGTTTTCAATTCCGTGCTAAGGAGAAGAAAGTGAGAGCCTCCTTTGAGATTCTGTGGATCCTATGGAGCAAATGCAAACAACTTTTAAGTTGTTTGTAGGTTCCAATAAACTGAAGCTGACAATCCCATAGCTGTATTTAGGATGATCTGACTGACAATCAGTCACAATCAGAAATGTGATGTAGATTCAATGGGTGGGAAACAAAACGCTTACCCGGGTGGGAAAAAAAAAACACATATACGCTCACGCCTGCAAAGAACAACCACAAGGGTCCTGGTTAGGTTACTTGCCTGATTTATGCTGCCTCCTGCAAAAGGAATGACAGAAGAATGCTTTCCTTTTTCCAACCGGAGTTTCCGCAGCTCTCGCGCTCTTTTATAGGCCTCCAGCGTGTTCTGAAAATCATTATTAGGTAATCCATGCTGCTGCTGGAGCCTTCTAGGAGATAAGCGAGGTCTCATGTACCAAGGTGTACTTTCTGCACTGTTTCTGCCATTAGAGTACTTCAAAACATCGAGCGAAGCTGTTGGCGGCATGATCTGTTGGTTCGGGAGAGAGCTACGTCTCAGGGCAGTTCTTTGATACTCGCCTATATCGCATTTGGAACTCAAATCTTGCGTTACAGGGATTACTACAGAGTTAGAAGGCAGTTTAACACTTTTTCCTTGATCTTGTACTATAGTACCCTCAGAGGGATACTGACTTGAAGGTAAAAACAATCTTCGCACTATCACTCGTGGAGAGCCAGGTTGCTGAGTAACCTGGCATTTAACTACACCTCCCATGCTTTCTTTATTCTCCAACTTTAAGACACCCTTCATAAAAGCCTCTAGCACAGGGCTTCTCTGAGGCGATGAGGGCAAATGCACGGATCTTTGGGATTTAAATGAAGGCTTCCTGGGGCTGTGGAATGGTTCAGCATTCTGCAATACGGCGGTGTCACCTGTGCCACCTTTTCGAGGCGAGCCCAAAATTAATCTATCCTTTCCTACATGGAACAAAAAAAAAGGGAATAAGAGTTAGAAGAAAAGTCACCAACAAGGTAGAAAAGTTTAATTTTGATAATTATGTTATCAGTCAAACAATCCAAGTATGTCAACCCAAGATGTTATGCTGAATTCTGGGGTACCAGCTCCAAACATGTCTTGGTCTTAGCAGACAAAGGAGAAAAATACATATGGCCCTTAAGCCAGTGATGCAAGATGTCACGGTTAACAATTACAGGTGTGGAACCATCACTTCACTAGCAATTCACTGGCATGGGTGGCACGGTAGCAGAGTGGTTAGCACTGCTGCTGCACAGCACCAGGGACCCGGGTTCAATTCCCAGCTTGGGTCACTGTCTGTGTGGAGTTTGCACGTTCTCCCCATGTCTGTCTGGGTTTCCTCTGGGTGCTCCGGTTTTCTCCTATTCTGAAAGATGTGCTAGTTAGGTGCGTTGACCCGAACAGGCGCCAGACTGTGACGACTAGGGGAATTTCACAGTAACTTCATTACAGTGTTAATGTTAGCCTTACTTGTGACTAATAAATAAAACTTTCAACTTTAATTAAAATTAACAGCTCCATTCTCCAAATTCAAAGACGTTGTGCAAAGAAAAACACGTGTTTAAACATCCTGCCTTGTGCAATTAGTGCAGTTTAACTTGATGTTTAAAATATGTAACCATCTTTGATTTTCTAAATTTAGAATTAAGTTTTGTAATTAGCTTTTGTATCTCTAGTTCTTTTTACTTTCAAACATTGATTTTTTATTTATTTTATGTAGATTGTGTGTAACTTCTGTAACTTTAAGTTTTGTAAAGCAATTCTGTATATTTTTTGACTTATCCTAAGCACTGATGGATATAACAAAAACAAATGATGGCACAGAGTTCTCTCAACAAAAACATTTTAATAAGCACCTGTTTTAATGAAGTTCTACTGGACATACTGATTCTGAAATATCAATTAGACATTTGGACCAATCAATCCATGTTCCCAGACATCACATACAGCATCACAAATAAAGCAGGCATCAAAACCATCACCACTTATACTTTATACATACATATAACTTTTACATACTACCCACTCTAATTTTTATTAGCTTGAAGGATTATAAACAACTTTACCACTATATCCTTTGTTTTAAAGTAAAGTAACCCATTCTAAGTAAGAGAGAAATAACATCCATCAAGTGGCCTGTACAAAATAGTGTCACTTATAAGGAACTGATTGAATGAGGATCTTGCACGAATTAAGCAAGTCTGAAAAAATGGGTGTCATGGGGCCTGACAGCATCCTTCCCCATGCTAAATAAATGGACAAGGAAGATATCATAAAACATCCATTTTCCTTAGCAAAAGGTCATTAAAGTATCAGAAACAAACTTTAATGAGAAAGATGATCTCCCAAGTAATAGGGCATCTTAGAGGGCCAATCAGGGGCAATGGGAAATGAAATCAATAGATGACCATCACCCTCAAGAAACCAATCATAGGTTGACCGTACATTCCATAAGCCAATTAGGAAGTGGCCTTGCCTCATTTAGGCTAATCAGATTGCAATGTCATTAATCAGTGTGGGCTCTGGCTTGGAATGAGTTAATAAGTAGTACTGACCAAGTCGGGCAGCAATAAAGTTTGTAAAGCCTGCTGTCCACAGGGAAGTTACAGGGAGAGAAGAAACCGAGTGTCAACTGGCACCCAAGGCTGGACCAGACAGCATCGTCACATCCTGCTCTGTTTTTGATGAACATTAATCTACAATCTCTGACCCAGTGTTTGTTGACAGGCAAATCCAAGAAAAATGTCAAAAACACCACCAGGACGCAATGCATTCATTGACCTGACCAAAGAATTTAACTCTGAAACTCTCAGATTTGAATGTTCAAAATAAAACTGCCTCACAAGCCTGCAACTTCTTCATGATATAACGGAACTGTTGAGTGGGAGATCTGAAACAGACCCCTTCAAAATCCAGGCCACGAACAAGGCAGGCTGAGATAGATAGCCCCCATACTGACAGTGGATATTCACCTCATTAAAGAGCAAGATACCCGCGGGTGCCAGCATGAAATACATCTAGATGGAAAACTCTAACCTCAGTCACCTCCATCCAAACACTAAACTGACCACGATACACATACATGATTTATAGTCTACAGATGATTGCAATGTCAAGGCCCAGTCTGCACCAGATTTGCAAGCCACTTTTGATACCTGCAATACCACATACAAGAAACTTGACCTGCCCTTGAATGTTGCCAAAACTCATCAACAACCCACACTTGGTCACCCAAATATTTTACCTCCCATATACTGAAGGAGAAACTTGCAAATATGTTGAGCTCTTTTCATATCTTGACAGCTACTACTTTCAAAGGACTACAACTAACAAGGAGATCCAACACCACATCAGCTGTGTGATCAGTCTTCAACAAACTACACCAGCGAGTATTTGATAATCAGTGGCATGGCGGCACAGTGGTTAGCACTGCTATCTCAGCGCCAGGGACCCAGGTTAGATTCCAGCCTTGGGTGACTGCCTGTGTGGAGTTTGCACCTTCTCCGTGTAGGTGTCCTCCAGGTGCTCCAGTTTCCTCCCATTGTCCAAAGATGTGCAGGTTAGCTGGATTGGCCATACTAAATTGCCCATTAGTGTTCCAAGATGTGTAGGTTAGGGGGATTAGTGGGGTAAATGCATGTGGTTATGGGGATAGGGTTGAGGTAAGCCTAGGTAGGATGCGGAGTTGGTGCAGGCTCAAAGGGCCAAATGGCCTCGTTCAGCAATGTAGGGATTCTATTATAACATAGGCCTCCACAACTCAACAGAAGTCCGAGTGCAGGGAACAGTAGTCATCACTACACCCTTGTACTACAATGAAACCTGGACCATGCATCAGCGAAACACGAGAAGCTAGAGAAATTCCATCAGTAATATCTTGGCTGCATCTTCCAATTCAATGGGCAGACCATTGAACAAACACTAGTATCCTATTTGAAGTTAGCTCCACAAACATTCAGGCAAAACTTCTGAAAAATCAACTTCATTGGATGTATACTGTGCCCCGATGGCTAATAAGCGTTTCCCTGCCTGGTCCCTTTTCTCAACTCTCAAATGGCCAATGTTCATGGGGAAAGACAAAGAAAATGCTTCAAATACACTGAAGATCTCCATGAAGCTCAATAGCCTTGATATTAATGACTATAGCACTTGGGGTAAATGGGATCAAAGGTTATAGGGAGAACGCAGGATTAGGCTATTGATTTGAATGATCAGTTTATGTTTCTACTACCAATTAACCAAAATGGCAATAACATGCCCATCAATCTGCATCAGGCTTTGAGTCACAACTTCTTTGAGGCAGAACAATGAAGAGGAATGAAAGGAAGCAAATCGCGCACACTGGATCCCGTAACCTTGTGAAATATCCTCCCCAGCCAAGAACTGTTGGTAGAGAAACAGCCTGTTCAGTCAAACGAAGATCAAAGGGAGAAACTCGCAACCTTGAGAAGGCGGCATCTTCTAATCGAGGGACAGCTGAAGACGATGACAGGTCAATATGACTTGACACAAGTTGAGGTATAAGCAGCAGAGTTTTAGATGAGCGTGTCTATGGAGAGTGTAATGTGAGGGGCCACAGCAGCTTATATAGCAACAACATCGCAAAAGAAAACAGGCTCCTATAAGATTATTGGCTTGTAGACATTTATATTTTTCAACAATCAAACCATGATGCATCCAGAAAGGAAGTGGCAGCTGACACTGCTGTGCTCATGAAAGCTTAGAGGGTGTCCACATATCCAAAGTGATAGGAGTTCATTATAGCAAGGTCACCCGGAATGATGTCTCATTGTAGTAATCCTTCATGAAGGGCTCCAAGAAGGGGAATAGGTGCTCCTAGTTTTCAGAAGATATATTATGAATACAGGCCAAAGGAGACCAGATCTGTTTTCATTGAAAAGTTACGGTCATGAAGCAAATCTAAATGCGAGCCCAATACGACATCACAGTCTATTGATGGGTCATGGGTATTTATGCAATCCCTGATGTCACAAAGAGTGTGAGAAGAGTAGAGAGAGGAAAGATATGAGAAGGGGAATGGGAGAGATGAGAGGGAAATGGAGGTACAAGAATGTTTCTCCCAAGCACCCAATTCTCAACTATCTTCTAATATTGAAGGAGCAGAATGCTGGTTTAGTAGCCTGTAACTGAAAAGGGCTTAATGCTGCTGACAGTAAGTAATGAGGCCTATGAATGTACCAGGAGTTCAGGTACAAAAACCCAGGAAGGAGAGTACAAGGGTCAGGGAATGTTCAGAGCTTTATATCCGTGGAAAACATCAATTCACAGCACAAAAACTACGGCTTAAGCTAAATCTGCTACATATTATATAGAGTGCAAATAGTATAGTGCAGTGATGCTCTAGATGAGTGAATAAGATCAGTTGACTATTCTTCTCCACCCTTTACAATTCGTAATTTTACCTAGGAACATGTAGAGGGTGTGGCTTGACCAGCTAAGAAAAAGAGAGAAAACATTCCTTTTTATAACTTGAATTCTATAGAATCCAAGAATCTTATTGCCAAAGTTGCTGTAAGGGATCAGTGCTGGGTCCACTGTTATTTGTCATTTATATTAATGATTCGGATGAGAATTTAGGAGGCATGGTGAGTAAGTTTGCAAATGACACCAAGATTGATGGCATAGCGGACAGTGAAGGTTATCTAGAATTGCAATGGGATTTTGATCAATTGGGCCAGTGGGCTGATGAATGGCAGATGGGAGTTTAATTTAGATAAATGTGAGGTGGTGCATTTTGGTAGATCGAACCAAGGCAGGACTTACTCAGTTAATGGTAGGGCATTGGGGAGAGTTATAGAACAAAGAGATCAAGGGGTACAGATTCATAGCTCCGTGACAGTGAAGACACAGGTGGACAGGGTGGTGAAGGCGGCATTTGACATGCTTGGTTTCATTGGTCAGAACACTGAATACAGGAGTTGGGACGTCTTGTTGAAGTTGCCAGAGGTAGTAGAGGTGGGTACAAGTTTGTCTTTTAAAAAGCATTTAGACAGTTACATGGGTAAGATGGCTATAGAGGGATATGGGCCAAACACAGGTAATTGGGACTAGCTTAGTGGTAAAAAAAAACTGGGCAGCATGGGCAAGTTGGGCCAAAGGGCCTGTTTCCATACTGTAAATCTCTATGACTTCAAAAGTAAAATCAATTAATTTAGGGACATCCTAAGGAACAAAACCTCATTCTTTCCTACAAGTTTAAAAATGGTATTTCCAACATTTTCTTCTATGTGGTATCCCCACTTAATGACATCCTTAAAAAGTCATATGCTAATTGGCTTATTGATTTTTCAGCAGCTTTGCTATTTAAACTATTAATTTTTTTAAATCTCAAAATTATTATTCAACCACACACCTAAATCAAGTAAACGTCAAGTAGCCATAAAAACTAACTGGTGTACACTGACCTGTACTGAGATCTGGTTTGAAAAACTGAGTAATGACTTGGTTGCTGAAAAACAAAGATAATGTTCATTAGTGACATCACAAAGCCCAATATTTGAGATCACAATTAGTCAACTGGCACTGTTACTATTCTTAGTAAAATGTAACAGGGCTTCGAAAATCATCCCACATCCAACTGAATGGTGAACAATACACAGCAGCACACGACACCTCCAACTACATTACATCGGGATCAAGTTCCAGTTAAAAAGTTAGCATGGTCAGTGTCAAGGCAATATACAAACCAACTGACAATAAGCATGCTCCCCTCTTTGTTGAGTAACAAGCACAAAAAAAACTAAATTAGTGATAGGACATTAATGCTAAATTTCTCCACTGAATTTTAACGACACAGGAGGCCATTCAGCCCATCAAGTCAATGCCAGCTCTCTGCAGTCAGTCCCACTCATTTCACACCCCACCTCGCCACCCCCGGGCCCACAGGTTTATTTACTTGAAATGCCCGTCCAATTCTCTTTTGAAATCATTGATTGTGTGCGAGGGCGGAGGAAGTGGAAACCTCAGGTTCCAGACCATTACCACTTGCTGTGGAAGAAGTTCCTCTTCACATTCCCCTGTATCTCTTACCCAAGACCTACAATTTTTCTGGTCTACCTGTCACTCTTGTACATTTCAATTAAATCTTCCCTCCAAGGAGAACAACCCCAGCCTTTCCAACCAAACCTTGTAACTAAAAGCTCCCATCCCCGGAACCATTCTGGCAAATCTCTTCTGCACTCTCTCATGGACACTTAAATACTCCTAAAGTTTGGTGACCAGAACTGGCCACAATACTTTAGCTGGGGTCTAACCAGAGCTTGATACAGGTCGGAGTAACTTTCCTGCTGTTGTACTCAATCTCTCCCTCGCTTAAGCTCAAGATGCCATATGATTTGCTCACCAATCTCTCAAGATGCATTACTACTTTCAAAGATCTATGCATACGCATCCTCTGGTTCTCCTGTTCAAATGCCATATGCTTTGCTAACAAATCTCTCAATATGCCTTGCTGCTTTCAGAGATCAATATATATATATATATGCATCTTCGGGTCCCCCTGTTCCTGCACACTCCTCACAACTGTGCCAGTGTATATTCCCTAGCTCATCTGCCATAATACACCACCTCTCACTTTTCTATATTAAGTTCCAAATGCCACTTGCCTGCCCATTCTGCTAACCTATGCCATGTTGCAGGCGATTATATCACTGTCACTGTTTGCTATTCCAAGTTCTGTATTCTAAGATCCAAGTCATTTTTTAGCAAAAAACAGTGGCCCGAGCACTCATGAGGAACACCACGATCTTACCACCATCTAATCTGAAAAACACCCATCTATTGTTATAACAATTTTCAATCCAATTGGACACTGACCCTTCTATTCCATGAACCTGTTTTGTTGACCAGCTTTTTGTGTGGCATTGTGCCAAATGTTATCTTAAAACGCATTTTTAAAAATCCACCGCTGCGTTGTTCCTTCAAAAAAATTCAAATTGATTTGTCGAGCACAATCTGCCTTTTACAAATGCATTGAGTCTATCCTTAATTAACTCAAACCACTCCCACTCCAAACACCTGTTGATCCCTGCCGCCACCACCATCCCCGCCCGATTGTTTCTAAAACTTTATTTGTTATTCATGTTAAATTATAACTAGCCTGTTGTTGTCGTGACTGTTCTTATTTGAATAAGGAAATTTGTCACTTTCCAATCCTCTGACAGGTCCCACGTATCGAAGAACAATTATGGCAAACCTTCCTTCAACTCCACCCTCCACTTCCTTCAGCAGCCTGGGGTGCAAACCATCCAGATAAGGTGACTTCTACCTTCTTTTCTTTGGGGGAGGAAGGAGAGGAGGAGGCAACCATATGATTTGGGCAACTGAAACACGACAACTGCTGCCGCTAGCAGGGGTTCCATTTCTGCAATTTCTCTCAAACTGCACAATCACAAGTGGTGAACTTGTGCATGCAGTGTTGGCACAGGTGCAGTGCACGCCCAAGTGGGAGTGACATGGGAAAAGTCACTGATAGGTGAAGTTTGGGGATGCAAACCACAATTACATCTGGCTGCACAAGTCGTCTTTCTTAAAATATCTCAAACAAATTCAAAATTTGTGTGCGGGTTGGTGGGGGGAAACTCAGCAAAAACTAACTCTTCCCCCCCCCTTGTCCACCTAATTATGACATCAGGACAGTATAATGGCCTTTGATTCTGCAGTCAGCTTGGTAACTTGCGATGTCACAAAGGGTTCACATTTGAAAAATGTTATCAGATAAGTGAGCATCAAAACCCACACCATATATAAAATATTTACCAAAAATTCAAAATATAATCCCAGTTGTTGGTAAAAATATAACTTGCCTTTCACATATACAAGAGTCAAATCAAGAACTACCATTCAAGCTTAAGATTTATTACCTAAATTAGCTCACCTTTGAGCCATTTCATGCAACCCAATGCAAATCCTATCAAAGACAAAACGTAATCTTAGATATCTTTATTCATCACTTCAGATCTTAGAAGACATGAAACTTGCTGCGTTGCTCTTGCAGAGAGCCAGCTGAGACACCTCCTTCTGTGCTCTGCTTTTCTATGATTGATGTGGAGATGCCAGCGTTGGACTGGGGTGAGTATAGTAGGAAGTCTCATAACGCCAGGTTAAAGTCCAACAAGTTTATTTGGTATCACAAGCTTTCGGAGCGCTGCTTCTTCATCCATCTGATGAAGGAGCAGCACTCCGAAAGCTTGTGATTCCAAATAAACCTGTTGGACTTTAATCTGGTATTGAGAGACTTCCTACTATTCTATAATTCTCTGACTACTGGCGACAAACCAAAGTGGGTAAGGCAGCCAGACGGGCCACTCAACTAGAGACATCATACCAAACTAGAATTAGTAGCTTGCATTTGTCTGTCCAAAGACAGGACTTCAATCGACATCAAGACTATTTCGTTTATTAGCTCTTCAATCAGAAATCAAACATCTTTGCAAATATCCTAATATCAGGGCAGTTCAGGATTCTTCCCACAAGGTAACATTAGTCCAAACAAAAAGCAAAATACTGAAAATGCTCGAAATCAAGAAACAAGAGGAAATTAGAAATGTATAGCACTAGCAGTGAAGCTTCAGTCAATCAAATTTTCACATTAGTAAACTTTACATTAAAACATCTTTGGACTTATTGGTTTGTTGTTTTGGTAAAATTAAAATCATCTGCTGCAGTGTTACAACAAACACCATTCTGATCAAAATGATTACTTCCTCCTGGGAAACCTCCTCTGTAAGGAGTCTAACAACACCAGGTTAAAGTCCAACCTGTTAGACTTTAACCTGGTGTTGTTAGACTCCTTACTGTGTTTACCCCAGTCCAACGCCAGCATCTCCACATCAAAACCTCCTCTTGCCAGAATGCCAGGAGCGACAAGATATCTAATTCTTCTAGAAGCTCAAACTGGAGTAGCCTTTTATTTCTAAATGAAATATTTAATATCATGCCCTTGAGACAACAATCTTTAAGATATGCTCTTGCAAAACCTTTCACCTCAAACAAGAAAACAGCTCTTAAGTGTGTAGAGTAGTTAGTTATAAAAAATGCAGGATACACAATACTTTTGAGAAATGAAAGCGTCCCCTAAACAACTGATTATAAATCAGCAAAATGACTGTACATATCAACTACAGTACCACTAGACAGTGAACAAAAAAGGTTTTCAGTGTCTGAGGACTAGTAAATTATAATATGAATTGAGCCTCTCAGATGATCCAATTTGCATTCATCATGAGCACAGCGAGAGTCTCATATACCCTCATCTCTTTTATCTACCAATCCAATCTTGGATGTTGACAGCGAGGCTGTCTGAACTACTACTCCTGGAAGTTTCTGATTCTTTCGAGGTCCAAACCTTAGATTTCATCTTGTAGAACATCTTATTCATGCCCCAGTACAACAATCTACTTCTACATACTTAAACATCATCAACTCTTCAACATAGTCTCATGAAAAATGATCAGATCACTGTTTCAGCAATGTTGGTTGGAGGGCAAGTGTTGGCCAAAACAGAGTTCTTCAAAACTATACCATGAGGTTTTTTTACGTGAACTCAACAGCAACAAGGGTCTTGGCTTAATATACCATCTGAATGATGGCACTCCTGACATTATGTCATTCCCTCGGTAATGCAGTGGAGTGTCAACTTTAATGAGTTTGTCTAAATAGTGAGACTCGAACCCTCAACTTTCTGACTAAGGCGAGAGTGCCCCAACTAAGCCACAGCTCTCAACTTCATCAACTACCAGCTTTTAGAATTATATTTTAAGTTCTAAAATTTATTTATTAATGTCACAAGTTTACATTAACACTGCAAATGAACTTACTGTGAAAATCCCCTCGAGGCCACACTCCGGCGCCTGTTTGGGTACACTGAGGGAGAATTGAGCATGGCCCATGCACCTAACCAGCACTTTTTTAAGATTGTGGGAGGAAACTGGAGCAACCGGAAGAAGCCCACACAGACATGGGGAGAATGTCTGTGCAGAGTTTGCACAGTGATTCAAACCGGGAATCGAACTCTGGTGCCTGGCATTGAGGGGCAGCAGTGCTAATCACTGTGCCACCATGCCACCCCCCACCCCTCCTTTTAATGTCAAAACTATAAAACATCCACAGAGGGTGCACCATCTCCTGCTCGAGCACGAAAAAAGGATTTAACAGTCAAATTCTATATATGGAGCAATTCCAAAAAGATAATTTTCATTTCTTTCCATTGCCTTAGCAGTTTTGCCCTGCCGGGGCTCAATTTTCAAAGATTGATTTTATGGTTTAAAGGCAAAATGAATTTCAGTAATTTAAAACACTTATACCCATTTCTACATCCTTGAATCGCATCAGAGTGAGAAGAGCTCGACATTTTTGGGAAGGAAATTTGAGGCATTTGAGTCGTCTTTTGATTTGGAAACCAAAGTTGCTGAAGTACAGTTTACTCCTGTTGATTTACTAATAAGTAATTCAAATTAAGCAGCAGCATAAAAAATTCAGGAACGGTTTTTTGCTTGGAAAATAAATTGAACCCAAGTAAAAATGACTGAATTAAAATGAAATGCTTGACGTCACCCAATGTTGAACTTGAAAGGCACGGACAACTTTCAATATAGACCTAGCTGCTTATGTGAATACTAATTAAAGCACTATGTTCCACCATTTTACAGGGAAACTTGGAGATTGTAACAGGAAGTATAGGCATTCTGTTCAACAGATCAAAAGCTCCATTTCAAATCAATATGGGTGACGTGTGTTCTTGTTGTTTGGAAGCAGCATAAATTCGGTACAAGGGGGGACCTAGTCTCTGGAAATCCATCTGCCCATGGCATTTTATGTCTCAAAAGGCTCTTGATGCACATATCACCTAAGCAAATACTTCAGTCCCTATTCAGAGTCAGGTTGGATGCTTCAATCTGTTTCAGATCCCTTGCCTTTGCAGAAGTACAGAAAAATGCCTTAATTCCACTGGGTGAGGAATACTTTTATCAGTCCACACTTATGTAAATGGCAGGGGCAGGCAATATTGTACTCATTAGCAAATGTCAATTCTTGCTTTCCTGTTCTATTGATGAGCTCCTAATTTGGAATTTATTTTTGGATTTGATCAGCTCATTTATCCATGGTCATGGGGCAATTAGGCCACTTCTCTAACCAGATACACATGGCAGAGCAACAATGGAACTAGCAAAAGGCAAGTGATCCCATTATTGCAAATACTTGTCAGTTGGTAACACCAGTATTGACCAGACTCTGAGTGCAGTTACATCGACCACTACCATCTTGCAAGTCTGAACTTTAGCTTAATTCTCTATCCCTTACTCCATCTCTTCCAGCTTCCCCTCAAATACATTTATACAATTTATTTCAATCAGTCCCTGTAGTAGTGAGTTCCACATCTCCACCCAAAGAGTGAGAAAATTTCTTCCGAATTCCCTACTGGATATCTTGTTGACTATCCTATCTTGACTTTTGAGAAATTTCCAGGAGGTAGGCGAGCACCATCGGTAGGCAAAATACTACATTTCACAACTTAGGCAGCCAAGTCAACAGAAACTGAGTAATTGAAAGACACAAGATCTACCCAACAAGTTTCAGAACAGGTACAGGCAGCAATAGCAAGGGGATTGTGGGAGAAAAAAGATATTCAGCCCTCAAATAGTCACCAATGGAGACCCAGTGATGATTGTAGTGAACAACTAGTTTTTTTGGGTGGTTTAGCAAATCTCCACAATTCTCCATATCTTGTCTTTATCCAAAAGGTTAATGGGACCATTCTAGATCAGATTAAAGTATGTTCATCTCTTTTCCACATTCAACGACTGCTTCAGTTTTCTTAGCTCCCCACGCTGTGGAACATAAGTTGTAGTTTGCCTCCCGATAGCATTCACCCACTCATTTGGAGCACCAATACTAATCTACTCCCTAGGATGTTTTCTCCAGTTCTATAGAGCCCATCACTAAAAGTGGCCCAGACAGTTCATCATCCAAGTCAGGAGATAAACATGGTATTTCATAAAACTGCAAACAGGTGCTTCCTCTGATACATGGCTGATAGTTAACAGGTTACTGCAGATATTAAGAGTAGATCAAAAGAACAAGATGCTGCAGATGCCAGGAGTCAAAAAGCAAAAACAGGAAAGCTAGAAATGTTCAGGTCAGGCAGCATTGAGAGAAAAACAGTCATCTTTTCAGGTCTTTCCCCCATTCTCAGGCTGCAAAGTATCTTAGAAAACTGACATTGAGAAAGTACTCTACCTTGTCAGGTATCACTTCTTCCCTTTTCATCGATCCCCCGCCAGTTATTAACACCGGTTGTGCCCCGTATGTAACTTATTTCCCATTTATCAATCCTTTTGTCTCCAACCTAAGGAATGTCACTTCTCATTCTCTAACCAAATCTCATTCTCTAGCTGAGTATCTCGCACAACATTTTATTTCCACTTTCTTTCCTTTCGCTCATCTTCCTTCCCTTGCTGAGTTCTCTCTCAATTGCTACGCATCTGTAATGTCATCCGGGCCGGAGGAAGAATTTAAACTCCAAATACTGGCCTGCTTTGCCCACTGATGCTGGCTGGCCTGCTGAGTTAATCCAGCTTCTTGGGTTTTATGTTTCGAGAATAGATTAGTCAGGAAGGAGGATCTTTGTAAACATGGGGAAGGAAAGGAGCACAGGAATGTCCCAACAGCAATGAAATACAATCGAGTGCAATATCCTAATGCGGTCAATTGACGCAAAGCTTGCAAGCAAACCTTTGTGCAACCATTTCAAAAAAACAAGGAAAGCACACAAAGAAAATCGCAGAAATTCGTCAAATTCTAAGTTCTTTGCTCCCTTACAATGCATTTGAAACGCATCAGCTCGCTAGCACACAAAGTACCAAGATTGTATTTGGAGATGGTGGGTACAAAGTTTAAAGTTTTTAAAAAAGTTTTAGTGTCACAAATAGGCTGACATTAACACAGCAATGAAATTACTGCGAAAATCCCCTAGTCGCCACATTCCGGCACCTGTTCGGGTACGCGGAGGGAGAATTTAGCACGGCCAATGCACCTAACCAGCACGTTTTACAGACTGTGGGAGGAAACGAGAGCACCCGGAGGAAACCCATGCAGACACAGGGAGAACGTGCGAACTCCACACAAAGTGACCCAAGCCTAAATCGCACCCAGGTCCCTGGCGCTGTGAGACAGCAGTGCTAACCACAGTGCCACCCTATAAGGCAATATAAAATTATTGCATATACATTTAACATCACTATTTGCACCCAGAACTTCAATATTTTGTCTTATACAATTTGTGCTCGCAAGCCACAGTCTAAGTTAGCACTATATGAACTGTAGCGCAATATGTTTTACACAAATGTAAATATATTGTCTTGACGCAAGACAAGAATTTCTAAAATGTCACTATCACAGATAAATGACAATGTGTTGTCGGATAAAGAAACAGACAGGAAACAAAATATCCCTGTAATACTCAAATTTTTCTTCTCACAATCACTTCCTGCCACACGTGTCCTTCTGGGTATATTTGTTCCCCTCACAGCTGTAATTAAAGATCAATAGCAAAACAGTAGTGATACAAAGCCATACAGTTCCAAAAGCAATAAAATATGGCAACAGTGGAAACATTTTCCAAGAACCTGGAGAGCAAAATCAACAGCCAGGAAAGATGCAACACTTCACCAGCTTCAGTAAACTTAAATCATTGAACTGCATTAAGTTAAAACACAACAATCCAATTTCCTGTGTACAAGATACAGCAAAACTGACTGACCAGGATCCATGGAACTGTACTCCAGAACAGAAACAACACAAAAATGTAGAAGACAAAATAAGTAATCTTCATTTTAAGCATTTCCTGGTTTTAAAATGTCACCCGTGATACTGCAGGCAGTACCAGGGCTAACATTCTGAACGCAGATTACAACACTAACCTGCTCCTCCCCTGTAATTTGACTATTTCATAAACAACCAATTGAACACTGACAAGCACAACAAAGCTAACGATTGCATCAGTCTTCTTTCTTCTGGCTGATGTTGATAGAGCAACAGTCATAATTTTACATTCAGCCAGTTAAGCCAGGGGCGGCACGGTAGCACAGTGGTTAGCACTGTTGCCTCTCAGCGCCAGGGACCCGAGTTCAATTCCAGGCCTGGGTCACTGTCTGCGTGGAGTTTGCACCTTCTCCGCGTCTGCCTGGGTTTCCTCCCACATTCTGAAAGATGTGCTGGTCAGGTGCATTGACCTGAAAGGACTGTGGCGGCTCGGGGAATTCACAGCAACTTCATTGCAGTGCTAATGTAAGCCTTAGTTGTGACTAAATAAACAAACTTTACTTTACTTAGATAATTGTGTCAGGAATAGCTAAGTGTATCACTGTGATGTCTCTTCCATGTTTGTATTGCATCAGTCACACAGTCAAGGGACATGAAGCCACCAGGGTTCCAAGTACACCAGGGAAGGTGGTTCCAAGTACACCAAGTGGCGGTGGTTCCTTTCCACATATTTATTATACAACTGAATTTGCAACCATTCAAATAAACAATTTTTAAATAATGACAAATATCACAATTTCCAGAGGCAAGTAATGTTTTAAAAAACCAAATACATTAACAACTGGATTAAATGCTGTTCTCAAATGGTACACAAGTTGACCCATCAAATCATTCAATCCAAAAAATCCAATTCAATGGATGGAGAGCAAGATGGTTTGTAGCGAAGAGATGACTCAAACTGGAAGCGCCAAACCTGATCCAAAGTGGAATCCTTACAATAATGTCATAGCGACTCAATATTTTTGATAAACTTATGTCAGATAACAAAGATAATGGAGTGGACTCATTTTAAAAATGTTTTGATTGTGATTAAAGGTATTCTTGAAGAATTAATGAATTTAATAAAACTTGTCATCGGGATTTAATTTGAATATCGTGTTATTTTTCCTTCGCATTTCAAAACTGTGATCATCTGCACCAACACTTCACATTTTGACGAAGGGTCATCCAGATTCAAAAGGTTAGCTCAGCTCCCCCTCCACAGATGCTGTCAGACCTGCTGAGATTTTCCAGCATTTTAAAGTTTATTTATTAGTGTCACAAGTAGGCTTACATTAACACTGCAATAAAGTTACTATGAAAATCGCCGAGTCACCGCACTCCGGCGCCTGTTTGGATACACTGAGGGAGAATTTAGCACGGCCAATGGACCTAACCAGCCAGTCTTTCGGACTGTGGGAGGAAACCGGAGCACCCGGAGGAAGCCCCCAGAGACATGGGAAGAACGTGCAGACTCCACACAGAATTTTGGGAAGAATGTTAAGGTTTCAACGGTCAACTTATATGCCACAATTTACAGTACTTTAATATTTACACATCTGCCAAGTTCAGCAGTTGAAATTCAGAGACAGAGACCAGAAGGCTTTCAGGAGTCACTCACCTGCATCAAGGCAGGAGAGAAGATTCACTTCAGCACACAGACAGACAGGAGGACGCTTATTGCGCATCCACTATGTTCAGACAAAGCCAGATTTAGTTATTTGCTACCTTCTCAACTCTCAGTCTATTGTATACTCCAATAATCATGCCTATTAATTATACAGTACTATCTAAAATCTAACATGCATTCGTCAAAAGTTGTGTTCATCAATGCTCATCCAAATAGTGCCAGAAGCTACTTGGAGTGGACAGAAATGCAGATGATAACAGTTAACATATTCATCTGTCATTGAGATTTTGTTGCTAACAGACTTGAAGTCATTCCCATACCAGAACAGGAATTAAGATCAGAAGCATTTATTTTTCCATTAGATACACTATTGGTGGAGTGACCGAGATGACCAAGAAAACTTAAGACAATACATAGAACATAGAACAGTACAGCACAGAACAGGCCCTTCGGCCCACGATGTTGTGCCGAGCTTTATCTGAAACCAAGATCAAGCTATCCCACTCCCTATCATCCTGGTGCGCTCCATGTGCCTATCCAATAACCGCTTAAATGTTCCTAAAAAGTGTCTGACTCCACGATCACTGCAGGCAGTCCATTCCACACCCCAACCACTCTCTGCGTAAAGAACCTACCTCTGATATTCTTCCTGTATCTCCCACCACGAACTCTATAGTTATGCCCCCTTGTAATAGCTCCATCCACCCGAGGAAATAGTCTTTGAACGTTCACTCTATCTATCCCCTTCATCATTTTATAAACCTCTATTAAGTCTCCCCTCAGCCTCCTCCGCTCCAGAGAGAACAGCCCTAGCGCCCTCAACCTTTCCTCATAAGACCTACCCTCCAAACCAGGCAGCATCCTGGTAAATCTCCTCTGCACTCTTTCCAGCGCTTCCACATCCTTCTTATAGTGAGGTGACCAGAACTGCACACAAATACACGACTCAAAAAGTCAGCGCTTTCTGTATAAAGACGCAAATTTATTGAACCAGTGGCCGCCAGGGGATCAAAGGGTTAAGTGGCTCTGGCATAGAGCGACAGAACCTCTGATGATTCTAACAATATATTCAAAACACAAATCAATTATAGATTATCAATCATTTCCACCTTACAATAACTTTAAATCAATCTTCAAGATACACAAATGAACAATAATATGTCAAATACTTTGGCCAATCGCATTCCACTCCTCAACATGATGGTATTTTATTAGTCCGTAAAATCCAGAAGCTAACTCCTGTTTTGGCTAACCTCTGCACCCTGGTTGCCTTGAAATCCAAGACATTTAGCCCAGAGCCTTAAAGTTCACTGCCAAACCAGACAGTCTTGTGACACCACATTCTGGGCATCAGTCCATCTCGTCTAAACAGTGAATTAGCCCTATCCAATTATAATTAAGTGTTCTAACTGTTCTTCCATCCAAAACTTATAGTTGATAAACCTTGCATATTTCCACGGTTCAAATATTCTCTTGAAATATGACTTCGCCCTAATGGCTTTTACCACGATGCTTTGTGGTAAAATGTTTTTTTGACCACAGGTGTACAATATTCTTTAAAATCAGTCATACATTTAAAATATCAACACGTGTCTCACAGTCATAATCACTTGTTTGAATTAATACTGCATCTCATGTGTAAATTTCCTCATTGGCTTATTTTAAAGTTATTTAACTGAATGCTGCAAGTTCTGTCGGTGCCTTAATGTGTACTGATTTTTTAAAATCTCACTAATCTTATTACCCCACTTCACACACTGTGAAGTAAAATAATTAAAATCTACCTTCCAAATTCAGAGGCAGAAAATGTAGGTCAACCCAACTTCCTCGCCTCCGAATTGTCACACTCCAGAGCAAAACTAAAGATGGCAAGACACTCTGGTTCATGACCACATCAAATCTCAAGTAACTTTGACATTTACATGCTTATCATTCACTGACATTTAGCCAGAACTTGCTTACAGGAATTTAAAAAGTCTTATTCCAAAGCTTGCACTTGATGAACAGCTGTGATTTGCTCTGAAATGCAGAAATTTGCAGCAGAATGGTTAATATTTAGCTCAGCATGACAAACAAGTGGCATTAGCCATTTATTACACTTGGCCATAAACTTACTGTAGGATTTTGCACTGGAACTTGTGATTAGGAAACAATCTTGGCATGGCATCCTCTATTGAGGATCTGGGATTACTTGAACAGGGCAAGCAACTGTACAGCGTCTTTATCCATCAGACTGAAACAGTGCAGTCTGAACCACATTAGCTGGGCATGTGCTGCCCCAGAATCCGTAGAAAAGTTACAGCACAGAAAGAGGCCATTCAGCCCATCTGGTCCATGCCAGCAAGAGGACACCCTGGTGTCCTTTCTAATCAGACTTGTAGTCTGATTCATACTTCAGTAATGTGAGTGCTGTTAGCTTCACCACTGTTTCTACAGCGATATCTGGCCCATTATTGATCTCTGGTGCCGCCCAACAAACATCATGGCAACTGGGTAAATGACCCCGCTCCTTTTTTTCCTGACGGCAAGAACACAATTCCAATTCCATCACCACCAGTACTTAACATAGGTACTCATTTACCAAAATGTTAAACATTCTACAGAACAGGGGAAACAGTGACGTGGCGGTAATATCACTGGGTTATTAATCCAGAGATCCAGGTTAATATTCTGGGGACAAAGGTTCAAACCCCACCATGACAGCTGGTGGAATTTAAATTCAATTCATAAAATCTGGAATTTAAAGTTAGCCTCAGTGGTCATAAAAACCGGCCTGGTTCACTTGTCTCCTTTACGCATGGAAATCTGTCCTGCATGTGACTCCAGA